>NW_008246054.1:5775594-5786718 GCF_000691975.1 Corvus brachyrhynchos
GCGCTCTGGCTATGGCGGCCGGCGCGAGGCTCTCTGAGTTCCCCCCCATCATCCGCCCCATCCCCTCACGGCCCATGGAGGCACCGATCCCTCGATGCGGGCGGGGCGACAGGGCATCCCCTCCCCTGACCAGGGGAGATCGAGGGGCAGGAATGGATTTCGGGACCATCCATCCCCAAACGGTCCTCAGAAGGCTGCGGTCCCGCTGCCTGAGGCGTTCCTCCGGGACTAGCCTCAGCGCTTCCCGTGCTGGGGGTGAGGTCGCGTTTCCAGCCTGCCGTGCTCTGGGGATGTGGCATCCACGTCTCCCTGCACTGCCTACCTTACCTGGGACGTGGCACAAAGCAATCATGGAATCATCAAGGTTGGAAGAGACTTTTAAGAACATCACGTCCAATGTCCACCTGGTACTGCCACTGTAACCCCCAAACCATTAAAGCGCATCACCCAGTGCCAGATCCAGACACCTCTTGAACACCTCCAGGGATGGTGATTCCTCCTATTCCAATGCATGGCCACCCTAGCAGGGGAAAATCTATTTCAAATATCTTATCAGAATCTCCCGTCTGAGCTTAAGGCCATTTCCTCTTGTCCCCTCACAGCAGGCAAGGCAGAAGAGACCGGCCCCCACCTCACTGCAGCCTCCTTTCAGGTGGTTGTGGAGAGCAATGAGGTGCCCCCTGAGCCTCCTCGAGGCTAAACAAACCCATATAAATAACTTGGGACATTCTGTGTTGAGGGCACAGAGCCCTGTCAGTCACATCCAGCTTGGCTACTAGGGAGCTCGACTCCAGAAGGTCACAGAGCTGCCTGCCAGCACACCTGCCACTGCACCGAGAGCAGGCAGACTTTAAATAACCCTTTTTGTCCCTTTCCTGTCCACCTGTCGTGGAAGAGCTCAGTGCAGCTCCACAGCTACAGCTCACCCGCGTTTGCTCTTAAAGGAATAACCGAGTCACTCACTCTTTTCTATCACAAGCAGCAGCATATCATTCACAGATGAGTGTTAGGATACAGATCAGGCTAAGAAACAAGTACAGCTTTGATGAAGTAGGAATTTGCTGCCTGTATTTGCTTCCCAGTCATACCACATAAGCATATTCTTCCTGCTCGTTTCCTGTTTTGCCTCTTCAAGTTGCCCTTCTACTGGACCTACTCCATGAGGCCTGGATTAGTTCCTGCCTCCTCAGAAGTCTTGACTATACTTTTCTGAATACTGCTCCCACCTGTTGCTTCCAAATCCCAATTGTTTTTTCTTTTGTATTCCCAGCTGTCACCTCCCATCAGCTATGTCCTCGCTTCCACTGCCACCCACAACGGCTGCCGCATATGCAGGGTTTGTACTGGGCTTCCCTGTACAAACAGCAGCAGAGAGGAGCTGCCATCCATCCCTTACTTCTCTGGTTTCACATACAGCAATTGTAACTGCTGGGCATAAAAGGTAAGCAAAGCATCACAACTTTATAAATGCAAGATTATTAAATCCTTCCCAAGGTGAGGGGGCGGAATGCCTCACGGCCTTCCTGAAGCCCATCACAGCAAGATAATTCTTCTCATATTCTGTTTGCATCTCCCAAGATTGATTAATATGGATATCTTCCAATTCTGACAAGGTAAACTCGTGTGTAGTTTGGTTTTCTTCCTTCTGTTTCGTTTGGGTCTCTTGACTATGCAGTTGTATCTGCTTGGGTTTTTTTCCTCTTTTTTCACCTGTAATTTACTACATTGTCTTTCTCTAGATTAGTCTTTGAAGGTCTATAATTTGAAATATAGATAGCAAGTTTGAAAGCCAGTTCCAAGCAGGAACAAGTAGCACCTGTCAGTTCCCTACTAAAACCCCTTGTTTAGTCTATAAATTACCAGGTATTCCTGAAGTACGTGATCATAGTGATACACTGATATATCTAAAACCAAGTAATCATTAATTTTAACTTCTGTACTGTTAAAAACACATTTCCACAATCTGTTTTTACTACCCTAAAACTAGCTATTATCAACAAAAAAAGGACATATTGATTATATATACATATTTAAAATAATATAGATACATACATTAAAAGAATGATTTTAATATCCCTGAGACAGTAACAAAAGAACCCCCAAAAACTTAGAGGGTTTATTGATAAATATTCGGTTACCTCCCTTCACATCTTTCTAATGTTTTCATGACCTGTAACTAACCTCTAAGGGAGTTTTAGTCCTTGAATAACTGTTGAGGGTTTAAATGTCCAGTTATAACTGTACATTTTCCTCAAGAATTGACTAAACAGACTTGTTTTAAATTGACTAAACGTCTTTGTAAAGGAAATCTCATATTTGGTCCTTGAAGTTAAAGTTCAGATCTCCAGTATTTCGTTCCTTGGTTAGATACATTACTACAAGACAGAGACATAACTGGTAATCATACTTACTTTCTGGAATGTCAAGTCAGCTGTAAATTTTAAATTCAAACCCCCAATTTGGCAAATGAAATCAGAAAATGTGCTAAATCCTCTCCAATACAATGATGTGTGAAAAAAGAAGAGCACATCTTGCCCTAAGTATTTCTGCAAGGCAAAAATGGGCATATATACAATCATGCAAGTTAATGTAATTAATAGCAACTCATGGTTTCACAGCCTTCCATCCCAAAGAATCAGAAATTATTGTAGAGAAATACAAAACAAGGATCATTTTACCATTGCTGAAATGCAACCAGCTGCTTAACAATTGTACATCTATGCTGGGAGCCTGGTTTTACACAGAGAACTTGCAGGTTTGGGCTCTGTATTAAGAACAAAGATTCCCCCTTGGAGTGCAAGACAAATTTTTAGAGTATATGAAAGCTTTCAAGTTACTGAGTACACCAGTGAGTTGAAGGCACATTTTAAGAACACACAAGCTTGTACTTGATAGCAAAGCCTGACTGGCACATCAGGGCTTGCTGGGAGCAACAGGCAGAGACACGGGGCTGGTTTGCTGTGTGTGATCAGTCTGACAGCCCCCAGGAACTGCTGAGCTTCCCAGGCACTACACATACAATTTAGCACATACATTAACCAGTCAAATACCAGCTCCAAGTGTTTATTCATCTCCACTAGTCACAGAGCTTCCCAGTCAAGAACTCATGTTAGTACTGAAAGGTGAGATAATGACAGAAGAATCTTCCACATGTCCTCACAGTTGTTGCAGTTGAAACCTTTGGATGAAAATATTTCGGGGCTGATAATTGCCTTGAAGCAGGACAGCAATTCAGTAACACAGACAACAGGCAGTGACTGACAATATGTCATTGAATAAATCCAGTAATCCTATTTGTATTAGTTTTTACTTTTATTGTTTATTAAATTTCTGTTAGACATAGCTGCTAAACCTTTTATTTTTTTATACACCAACATCTTTAACTTACCAGAGCACCTGCTTCTAATCCATGAAGAGATGTATAGTCACATAACACCTGTGCTTGTTGCCAGATACTAGAGGCAAAGAGGCAGTCAAAATACTCTTTAAAATATTAAATTAAAAGTCAATGAAACCTTAGACACTTCTGATCATGAGGCATAAGCTTTTCAGACATGGTGAGGACTAGATAAAACTATACTTTGCGCTTCTGCAAGGAGATATAGAAGATCCTCTCCATCTTCTCCACTCATAGGGAAATTAGAAGGGAGACTACATTTCTACAGAGTCAATTTATAAATGTTTGCTTTCCAGGATTTTAACTCTGGCCAATTCTTAAAACTCTTATTTATCATCTCCTCAACTGGAAAACTCTTGCTGAATCCTAGGCAAAGTTGAATATCACTTCTAGATTTGGCCCCTTAGGAATAGCACTAGAGGCAAAAATTTTACACTGTGTATTTCATCCGTGGTCTTGTTACCAGCTGGCAGTGGTTTTTGTGGGAATCATTAAAAACTTCCCTTGTTATGTAGAGCACTATTGATATTTGAACTCTCAGGGGGAGTAACCTCTGTCTCTATCCAAAAAGTATCAGATAAAAATAAACACACACGACATTGCTCAGCAAAGAATGAGTACATTAATTACAATTCATTAGTTTGAAGTTGGCATTACTCAAACATTTACGGTATGTATTGAATTCCATGTAGGAGTATGGTGACAGGAAAGGTGAGACAAAAGACAGGAAAACATGTAGGAATCTGTCATATACAGTTTTTGCTATAATAATACATTGTGCACATTATTCTTTTCATCTGAGAATGTCAAAGCTCATTAAAAAAATCTGGTTAAATGTAAAAAGCTCTGTGAGGAAAGTAATTCTTTTACTGGTAGGTGAACTGAATGCCAGAATTATTCAGAGTTATTGCTCATTAGAGCCAGAGATGGAACTCAGGAATAGAACTGGTCTCCAACTTCAGCTACATAAAATGCTGCACGAGTTGCTAACAATGATCTGTGAATGGAATTTGGTTAATTGTGTCAGTGTGTAGGAACAGTTATTATTTTTTGATATTACAATAGCGCTGAGAGTCCTGCAACTGTAATCCCTGTGTATGAGGTTTTACACACAGGAAAGAGAGGCTCTGGCTTGGAAGAATGTAAAGTCTTTCAAGACATAGTTTGACAAACTAGTTTTTGGTAAAAGTTCCTACTTATGCATTCCCCACCACGCATTCCTCCCCTCTTCCCCTTTACACTGTTCCTGCATTGTGCCAGTGATTTTTTTTTTTTTTTGTGTGTGTGTGTGTGTGTGTAGCCCCATGTTAAATTGAATCTGAATCTGATTTCAATTAGAAATAGTCCCCACAACTCCTTTTTTTAAACTCAGACTAGTACTCTGATCTGGTTCCCTGGTACAGATGCAGGAACAATGTTACAAAAAAGAGAGACCCATGAAGGCAGGAATGAAAGAGTGAGGAATAGATTGCACAAGTTTCACTTAGCAGGGGTGTTTGTCAGACTGTGCCCTTAACTGAGCCCAACCACGACAAGGTTCTAATTGCAACTGGTGTGAAAAAACAACAATTTGTTTTTGTAAGTTTTTTTAAGTTAACGCAAACAAGTGGAATATATCAGTAAACAAAAGAGCAGCTCTGCTACCTCAGGTGATACTGTAAAAACTTTCAGAGGAGACTTTGAGGTCATTGACAAAACATCTTCCTTTCCCCTTTGGAGTCAAAACGAATGTCTCTCAGAAAGACACAAAGGAAATAACCTTTAGACTCCGTGTTTGTTTTTGCAGTGGTATGACTGGAAAATAATTTCATCTGGCTTTGTAAAGGGGGGGTGGGGTGGTATAAAACAAAGTAGAGACCATTTCCCTCCCACCACAGCTGTACGTCTATTATCTGACTCACCACTTCTGGGACTCCTTCTGGCAGCTCTGGTTTTATTGCACTGAAAATTCAAGTCTGTGAAAATATTCCCTATTTTCAGATTACTTTGTTCACTGCTTTGTTCAGGTCAGTATTCCTTCCTTTAGGGGTCTGGAACTCAACATTCAGCAAGGGCTGGATGTTGCTGTTCTTAAGCCTTGTAAGAAGGACCAGCTCAGTGGAAGGAAGGGGGGAGGGAAAGGAAGGGGGAGGAGAGTCCATATCTGAAGAGAGACTCCAGACTAGAGAAATGTTACTGACATCCATTCAGTTTTCAGCAGGGTCTCCTTCAAGGGCTTTTACTGAGCTCCAAAGGGCCTTGCAATTCACAGCGCCATTTACATGCAACGTTTCTCTCTGGGAGCTAAGGTATAACTGTACTCCTGGATAATAATCACAAAGAACACCACCAGACTCCCATTGAAATGTCAACCAGGCACTACTGTTGTAGAGAGTAACAAAGAGATGGTAATATAATTAATTATGAAGCCTCAGTACCCTCATTAACACATCTTTAGTGCCTAGATCTTTGAAAATCAGCTGTATAAAGTGACTGTCAGAGTTAATTCCTTATAAATTGCCTCCTGTCACATCCCAGCACTGCAGCAAGTTCTCTCAGGCCTTGATGCTAAGAAATCTGGGCTTTTTTTAAAGTTCTGATGCAGTTTTATTGGTGTTATTAAAGGTGTAAGCTGTTGCATAACCAGTTTGTGAGGCTAGAGTGGAGAAAAATAAAAATGCCTTTAGTCAGCCCAGCTTACACAGTTGGTGGCATAAATAGGAAAAGTTTCAGTCAATTAAATGGAAAACTAAGGACAAAAGAAAAAACGGGAATGAAAGGTGTCACATAATTTGGCATTAAAATGTTTCCGGACCTTTTTTTAAATTTGAGGATTGCAGCCAGCTTACAGCTCTCCCTCCTACTGCTGCCTTTACGACAGCATTCCAGCTCCAGGCCTCATTCCAGAGCATCCTCCTTCCCCTCCACTCCCGCTCACAAATATATATTTCAATAGGCTTAGGCTACATGGAGTTCCAAAACCAGCATGAAAGTGCTGCAATTGTCTTTTGCACTTCTCCACATTCATGCTGCTTAAGCCCTGTTTTCCCTCTTCTTTTTTTTTCAAGTCGGACTGGGATCAGTACTTGTGTTGGGAACCCTACATATATACTGAAGAAAGAAGGTACAGAAATGGGCTGTATGGGTGGTTCATTCTGTTATTTCTCAGTACCAGACTGTCACTGTGCTACAAGATAAAGGGAGGCGATAAAAAGAAAGTGATCATTACAAATCACTTGGCATTTTCTGTGAGAAGTTAAAACACTCACACTGACATATCCAATTTGTCTATACAAGATACTCTGCTTCCCTTCATCTTCCATTTGCTTTTGAGAAGGTGATAATCTTTCTGCAGTGCATAATTTTGTAAAGTTTTCTCTGTGTGCTTGTAGAATACGTTCCAGGATTCTTTGTAATCCCTATTATACTTGGGATAAAAAAAAAATCAAATGAGATATTTTTATTTGCCGTTTAAGGAGTGTCTTTCACAGTAAGTGCTTTTGCTAGTCTAACCAACCTGTCAGTATGCAAACTCTCTAAATGGAGGTAAAATTTATATCCGTAAAAGGAGTCCTTGCAAATCTGTCTTTCCTGCTGCATTAGCTAACGTGGTAGAAACGTTATTTTGTTTTCCACTCTTAAATTACATACTCATACCCCAGTAAAACTAAGATGTATTTCTTGAGCATTCAGTGTTCATAGAAATAATGTTTAAGAAATGAAAGTGGCATGCTTGAAATTAAATAAATACAGAGATTTCTGAAGAGCAACCCAGAACTACCATGCAAATTCTGCTTGCTTGTTTTACACAAGCACAAATCTGATGGTACCAAGTGGAATGTAACAACTTATTTCTGAATGTCCTTTTTTGAAACCACACTTTTACAAAGGAGAGCCTGTTTAGAAGATTAATATCTGTCCTCACTGCTTTCTGAGATAGCCACTGGCTTTAGACATAGCAGTTAAAATTCCAACAACTGTTTGAGATACTACAGACACAGTATGAGATGATGAAGTGATGTACAGAACAGATAACTAATTTTTAGCCATGCATGGTTACTGAATATGGGATTAATTTAAGGGATCTCTGTTTTCTTTCATGCTGTCAGCACTGCAAAGGGTCAGGTACCTGTGAGAAGTGGCACAGCAGATTGTACCTTTATTTCTGAGGTGAGATGCTGGAGGTGCTGCTACGAACTCAGCAAGAACTAGAGGCTGGTGAGACCCAAAAGAGAACACTGCCAATCACATTGTTGACAGCAGCAATCGCTGCCCAAGGCAGAGACTCCCAGCTGCCACCAAGTTCAGAGCACCGTGGCAGCCAGGATTCAGGATACTGAGCCTTTCACAGATGCCTCTTTGGACAATCCACGGCACTCGGCCCCGTGCCAGCTCTGCTTGCCATTCCAACCCTGCCAGCAGTGCCTTTGTGCCCCTGTGGCGGTAACTTGCTGCCACCTGCCACAGAGCTTCCCCCTGCTCCTTCCTGGTCTGGTTACACTTGACTAAAGTCTTTGTCTTATTATTAATCATAAAGGAAGGAATAGGGGATAAACAATACCTGTACAGGGCAAGAAACCACACCCATATTTATAAGGAACCCCCGACTAATTCTGCAAAGCACAGTAGATCACGATTTTAATGGAGATGGATCCTTTTGATGATGTATCATGTGTTTTGGTGTAACAGGACTTCAGAAGTGAGCTGACTTTTTATGCTGAGATGGAAAAATAGGTTTTCAAAGCAAAAAGGGCACGGTATTTGCAGGGACATTTGGGAGGGGGAACAGGGAAAAGGAGGTAACAAAGTAGAGAAAATGCATGAGCCTGTTACAGATGGCACTGGAAAAGAAATAGCTGGGGGATTCACACAGCTTGAGGTAACACACAGAGTCCACACGAGGACCTGAACCCTCATCAAGCTACTGAGCACCTGGTGGGTACATGGGCGTGGGTTCAACACTGACAGTTGTAGGGACCTCACTTCCCTCAAGGTGTGGTGAATTTTAAAATCATGAATTTCGAACAAAAAAGAAACATGGGAGTAACTGATCAGATATTGTCTATACCCAAATAACAAGCACAAAATGTCAGCATAAAGCCAGTTCAAACTCCAGATTACATCCTTTGGTTAATACAAAGGCAATAGTTCAGTACCCAGACCTCAGCCAGACCACATCTGTCACCTTGGGCTGTTCAGCAGTGCACAGGTAGGAAGGGAACAATTAGGAAACAGAATTAGGTCTTGCTGGTTATACAAGCTGGAGAAACAAGTAGGTTCTGGAGTGACAATTCTTTGAAACAAACCCTTGCTGTTGGTTAAAGAGTTTTGTTGGTTGGCTGTGGTTTGCTTTGAATAAACGAGAATATGTAAAAAGTTCTGTTCCTCTGAACAGTCATCAATCACCAAAGGCAATGTCTTCGATCCCCTGTCAAGCCACTCCCTGCCAGACTAAGTCCAAGATTCCTTCTCATGGCCGGATTGATCTGTGCATGTTATTTTGTTCATCTTTACGTGCTTCTGTTTGGGGTGGAAGGAGCGGAGGGGAAGGTGTAAAAGGAGAAGGCTCAGTTATGTCTTTCCATTTTCGGGTACAGTCTGCTGTTTCGCCTCAACAGAACTGAATAGTTGCATTTATCACAAATCGAGGGCAGCGACTGCACCCACTAGTGGGGAAATTTTTACTGAGATGCAGCTCAGAGTATTTCTCTTGCTCAGGTCACAGCGATCACACGCTAGCGTGCAGCTTCTTGTTACGGCTCAGTCTTTTTCCTGATGCTTTCCCCCTCGCTTTTATTTTTTGTTTTCTCTTTACCTCAACCCTCTCTTGTTGTTTTCTGATGCTGATTTGCTCCATTATGTGAAAGTTAAAACTTCATACACTTTGTCTCATGAAACAGAGAGGAAGAAGCACAGATGAGCACTGTAAAAGCAGCCACTTTAGAGAGACTGGGTAGCCTCAGGCAAGTAACAGCCCTCCCCCACTTATCCCCGATTTTGCCTTATTTCTGATGTGTTATGATGTGAAGACAAAAGCATCCATATTCTGATACTGCCAGGTCAGAAGAAAAGTGCAACATAACATTTCTTGAAATACCTTTGATATATTGAAACCCCAGCAAACCAGAGAAATTGGAATAAAGGATCAAAGTGCAGTTTCTTAGAACAGTCCTTGTCTGGAGCTGTTTGCTCCTTTCTCGTCCTCGGGGAAGAAAAAGCCCAGACATGCACCATGATACAGCAAACGTGTTCGACATTTGCAGTAACTTTGCATACTACTCACCAAAAAAAATGGATTTATTTTGGTCTGTTTCACATACTTAAATTCCAGTTTTCTTATCTCTTTGCCATCTCAAAAAACTCCAGACTTTTCTCCTTAAGTTCTCCGAACAAGTTATTTAAAGTTTCTAAACTGCAGCTTGTGCTTAGCATTTTTATGATGATGCAGCCTGTATATTAATTCACACTCATAATATTTACTCCTCTACTAAAGAGTAATATGCCTTGGCAGTTCTAATCATACCAATTAAAGATAATTTAATGATGACTGAAGATGATCTATTTATAGAGGATAAATCTTAAATATGAAGACCCTCTTAGGAAAACCACTCTGCTATTGGGTTCAAATATTTAGTATTAGTTTTTCAACACATGAAAAACTGCCCCATGCAGTGACACAAAGCAAGGAGCCTGTCTGCAGGAGAAGCAGGCTGGGAAAGTCCTCAGAGTTAAATCCGGACATTGCTTGCACTTCCACATGAACCAGCTGCTGCTGGAGACGCCAAACTTGAACTTTGGAAATTCAGATTAACTCCTGTGCTAATCAGAGAGAGATGTCAGGGCTAAAAGGGCCATCAGTCCAGCCCAAGAGTGTTTATGCTTTTATGTTCTTGGCTCTTCTGTAGGGCATCGTGATGGTTCACACCAGTCAGAGGAAGAATCACAGGAAATACCCAGCCAGGATTTGAAATTCTGGAGGATTCAGTTCCACTGACACTTTTTGCTTTTGAAGGAGGTGCCACTGAACCTCTTTCTGCTCCAGTTTCACTGTCTGTAAAACGGCTATAAGAGTTCTTTACCAGGCGTTTTAGGGACTCTTACTTCACTATTAATTGTGTCGTATTTTAAATTCCTCAGAAGAGCCATTGCACTCAGCTCTGATATAAATGGACTCACATGTGCTCAAGAGGTGAAAGCACTACAACCGTTCTGCTGAGCTCCTACTCTGTATCCTGCAATCTTGATTCCTGCACACAAGCCAGACTCCCTCCCAGCAACAGCCGGAATAACTCCACTTAAGTTGGTGCATCTGTGCCTGCTTATGCCAGCACTAAATTTAGCCTGTGCATTCATCATCAAGTTGTTCCAATGAGTTAGTTAGAAAAAATCTCCAAGCAGAGTCATACCTGTTCGGAATAATCACTTAAAGAAGCTGCACCACCAGTCACTGTCCCTGCGGAAGGGAACAGCACAGGTTATCCACCTACCGGGGCTGTTACCGGGGGCCAGGGTGACTCCCGGAGAGCTGCCCCGCAGGCGTGCAGCCAGCTCGGTCACGCAGTAATTCACCCTCGGCACAAATTACCATAACTCCCCCATCAAAACCAACCAAGGCAGAGAGCAAAGCAACGAGCCAGAGCACACCCCGGGCACTAAGTGTGCACTGAGCCGGCCCCCGGCCTCATTCTCCGGGCAAGCACACGGCGATAGCCGACTAGAGCTCCCCTCACGAGGCGGCCAATCCCCCC
>NW_008246054.1:5787301-5799678 GCF_000691975.1 Corvus brachyrhynchos
ATGTTCGCGGACAGGACGGAACCCGGTGCCGACGTGCAGTCGCTGTGGAGGAGCGCCCGGAGCGCGCGCTGCGAGGTGGTGAGAGACCCCCGGGAAGCCCCGCTCCGCGCTCTCGTACCCCCGGGCCGGGCAGGGCGCGGCTGTCAGGCGCTCCTGGGGTCCTGCCCTGACGTGCCCCCTCCATGTTCGTCCGTGACCCCTCCGCAGGTCCCGCGGCTCCAGCGCGGCCCGGGACCGAGACCTCCCTCTCAGGGAGTTGTTGGCACCGTGCAGGGGCCGGGGACACCGGCTCTGTCCCTTCAGCGTTTTTCTGATTTAGCCCCTGTGTGCGAATCGGCAAAGAACAGCCCGTGCGGCTGCCGCCCCGCAGTTTGAGAATTGATAATTCTGCGCTGTCACCGTGTGCGCTGCTCGCTCATTACTCTGGAGCTCGCTGCCTTCTTGCCTTCTCCCGTCCTTCCTATTCCGTGCTGTAAAGCACTGCCTGAATCTGACTGGCATTCGGGCATCTTTGCCTCAGATCAGATCATGAGAAAGTCACAAGCGCATCACCAACACCTGGGCAGGTACGAAGGTACCCTGTGTTTAACCATGAACCAGAGGTGTGCAGAGGGGCTGGAATGTCTCATTGAAATGGCAGGACGGGGAAGGTGCTTTGAATGCTTTGTGCAACGTTTGTTTGTCTGCTTGGTTTATAGACTGCCTGTCTTCTTTTACTAGAAAACTTGCCAGACTGGGAAAATTTCAACAGCAGAAGCTGCAGTGCAGTCTCATACAGCCCGAGACACTGCGGTGCAGACAGAACTGAGCAAAGATGCTGTCCAAGACTTCCAGCAAGAAGTCCAAGTAGATTACACTGGGCTTCTGTCATTCCTTCAGAGAGTGGAGGATGCTGTTATCAAAGAGCTAAATAAAAACTGGAAAAGTCATGCCTTTGATGGCTTTGAAGTGAACTGGACAGATCAGGATGAAACAGTAAGTGACAGAATTCAGGTCATTGTCCACACGGAGTTGGTTGCAGTTACTCTGTTAGTTCTAGTCCTTACTGCTGTAATTGTTCTTGCCAGGTTCTAATAATTAAACATTACCAGTTGAGTTGCCTTGGGGTTTTTTTTTTGTCTTTCTCCTTCTTTGGTTAAACTGTTCTTCCTGCTGGTGACTGAGCTGTAGCAGCAGTGAGAGGAGGAAGCCTGCAGTTGGTGTAGGCTTTTCTTCAGCCCCTTCAAAGCACTCCAGCCTAGCAGGGATCTAGGAACAGTTGCAGTCAGTGAGTTGGCAGCTCTTCCTGCTTAGATTATGTTTGTTTAGTGCATGGTGCTCAGGAATGGAAGCAATTTGTATCAGACAGTACATGTTGGGACTGGCATTTTCAAACTGTTACTTGTGGAGCTCAGCGAGTGCCAGACTCGCACCTGGCAGCTGCTGTAAACTCTCAGGCACAGCCTTCCAGAGTGTGTACTCTCTTGAGAGGTTGTGTTTGAGTGACCCTTGTGTTGTGGGTTTGTTTCTCAACAGGAATTCAACAACCTTTTCACATAAATTCTTCGACTGAGGAAACCCCACACTGTAATCACATGATCACATCAGCGGTGGGCACAAATCTCATTTCTCTCTGTTTGGGGATTGTTGCTTCAGTGCTTGGATTTGATCTCTTCCAGGTGTTGTGTTTGCATACCTTGTCATACCCAGAGGCTCAGGATCAAAACCTGCAGGTCACCAGTGTTTCATGGAATGCCACAGGATCTGTCATTGCATGTTCCTATGGCCGGTGAGTATCCGGATGGATTTGGGAGTGCAGCTGAGGCTGATGTGATGTCTCAGGCTGACCTGAGATCTAGATATGTTTGCTTTCTCTGCAGTAATATACTGACATATATATATATCTATCTATCTATATATACACCCCCCTTATGCAAGTTAAATAATTAATCTTCAAAGTAACAAAATCTCAGTCAAGTCCTGAATTATATCTTCTATTTCTTCTACCTTCCCCCCACCCTGAATATGGATACATGATCTTACTGATTTGTTTCTAGGTAGATTCTGTTTGAAAAATGTGAAGAGCAGATGCAGTTGCAAATATCTGTAGGTGAGGTTTGGGAGAATGTGCTTTATCTTCACTGCGATCGTGATGTTTAATGTGGTCTCTGAGCACCCTGGATGAACTTGGCACCTGTTCACGCATGTGCCTGGTGCCATGGACATGTAACAACACATGTTTAAGGATTTCTGAAATAAGGGTTGCACAAATCATTTATCTAATCCATTAATGCCTGTAGCAGCCCCCTCTTTCTTGGCCCTACTGCTGCCCTTATTCTTTTTCTTTAATGCTCTCCTTTCCTTAGATTAAAAGCCTCAGCAAAAAGGGTATCCATGAGGGAATATGTAGGGAAGAGTAAAACAGGGCAAACCTGTATGTTAGTTGCTCCTTCTGCTCTCCCAGCCTACAACAGTTTGCAGATGAGGATGTGGTTTCTGTGTCTGTGGGTACCCTCAGCAGAATTCCTTCCATGAACTTTCCATATGCACCCTTTTGATTGTTCCCATTATTTGAATGGTGAGTAGGTCTTGGAATAGGGAAATTGTACCCGAAATTTACTGGCTAGCACTTTGTTGTAAGCACAGACATGTGCCCTGGCAGATCCTGGATAAACCAGCCCACAGAGAAGTTCAATCCTCTCATGATTCCTTCATGGGGGAACACAAAGCAGCACACTGAGGTGACCAGTGGGGTATCCCAGAGCTCTGCTGGACTGGGAGCCCCTGGAACACACAAGGCAAGATGTAGCTTTTTGTTTTTCAGGTTGGACGATGGGGACTGGAGCACAGAAAAATCCTATGTTTGTACCTGGAATCTGGACAGAAGAGGGTTGAATCCACAGCACCCTGACCTGGTGGTGGATGTTCCCAGTTCTGTCATGTGCCTGGCTTTCCATCCCTCCCAACCATCACTGATAGCTGGTGGGTTGTTCTTACCTCAGACCATGCATGAAACATACCCTTTTTTCCTGCAACCTGGATCCTTCGGTTTCTCTCTCCAAGTTCAGCCTCAGATTTCCTGTAAAAGGAACAGTGTTGCAGCTCCTCAAACTGAGGAACTGACGCCCACCAACACAGATAAGTGCACTGTTGCATCTGAACTGGGACTTGCTGCCTCTTCAGTGACATCTGCTTTTTTATCATCTTCTCAGAGAGAGGTGACAGAAGGAAATCCTGTCCTGGCTGTAAGGGAATAATATACTTATTTCAGCAGGGCAATATTCTCTTACACCAGACCTGGCTGTGCCCTGCACAGAGCTGCCCAACCTTTGAAGCTGGTGGGTCTGTTTCTGCCATTGCTCCATTTGTGCATTTGTTCTGAGCTGTCAGACCTTAGATATTTTGTCCTTTCAGGTGGCCTGTTCAGTGGGGAGTTGGTGGTGTGGGACACCAGCAGGACAGAAGACCCTGTGATCTGGAGGACAGGGATGACAGATGACACCCACACTGACCCAGTCTATCAGGTAACAGAGAACATTGACAGCAGACAGGGCTGGGGCAGGTGAGAGTTGGCACTGCTCTTTGTCATCCCTTTGGGTCCCATCCACAGCCAGGCAGTTCACAGACATTGCAGCAGTTATATTCTTTTCTGGTTGGCTATTTTCCCCCAAATCTAGCTCCTGAACAGACACTTAGCCTGTAAAAAGTAACTTCTTTCTCCCAGTCCAGGATAAATGAAGAGCAGACCATTCTCAAACTGTAATCGTTTATTAAGGGAGATGCCGCCAGTGATACTTGGAGTGGTTTAAAAACACAAACGGCAAAGTGTCACTGATCCTTGGAAGCTTAAAGCCACATGCTTTAAGGGGATTTACAAGCATGTCACGCGGTCTGGCTTCCTAAGGATTTTGCCTTCTGGGGCCTTGTGACTCTGGACATTCTGTGTATTTTTCTCATCTGATAGGAAAATGCTGTTGTTTGGAGCTGTGTGAAAGTGCCATAAATGCCCATCCCAAAACTGAGGCCAGGTGAACCATAGAAACTGCAAAGGAGATTCAGCCTAAAAACCTGGCTGCATTTCTCTCCTTGCATCTGTGTCTGTGCCAGCTCCCAGCAGAAGCTGGTTTGGTACCAGGCTGATGCCTGGCTCTGCTCCTACATCCGGGTAGATGGAGTCACCGCAGGCTGCATGGGCTGGGCAGTTGTGACAGTCCCCGTTGTCCTGAGCTCATGGCATTTGGAACAGGTTAACTGGTTACCTGACACCAAGCACAGAAACCACTCCCGGCTGTTGAGTGTGGCAACAGATGGTAAGATCCTCGTGTGGAGGGAGGAGCGGGATGGGCGGCTGGCCTTGGCCGAAGGATTTGCCATCGTGGCTCAGCAGATCCCTCGCAGCACTCGGCTGAAGAAGGTGAGTTCAGCAGCTCAAAGAGTGCTCTTTCCACAAAAACACTCTGAACCCTGGAGCCCAAGTGTCAGAACTTGCCCTGCTCCAAGAAGGGCCAGGAAGAGCCCCTTCTGAACATGCTAACCCTTGATGCACAGCTCCTTTACCATATGGAAATCATTCTTGGAAGACTGGCAACAGCTGAGGTTTTGCCATGCTCTAAAGAGAAGTTTCTGGGATGGAGAACTTCCTTGTAACGTTAATTTATGTGAACCCCGTTGTAGGAGGGATTCAGAGATTAAAGGCTGAGCAGAGCTAGAAACACAGAGCTGTCACCAGCGGTGCTGTGAACAGCCCACTGACGCCCCGGCAGGCTCTGCCCACGTGTGCCTCTCTCTGGAGCCCCAGCTGACACCAGCTCTCTCTTTCCCCAGATGGCCTGGGGAGAGGTAGCCGTGGGGGTGACCTCGCTGTCCTTCTCACACTTCGATCCTGGTGTGTTTGTTGTGGGCGTGGAAGGCGGGTATTCCCTGAGGTGCTCCACTGCAGCCCAGACTCCGGCTCTCCTGCGGCCGGGTGGCTCCGTTCCCCTCAGGGCACCGGCAGAACTCGCCTTCTCCCCTCATGCTGGACCTGTGTACTCTGTGAGCTGCTCGCCCTTCCACAGGCAAGTGCTGCGTGTGGGACACTATCGTTGCCAGGCTCTAAACACAGATTTTTCAAATAGCCCCTGGGGGTGTGTACAAGTTCCAAAAAACCGGTCACCTGGCATTGGGAACTTCCCGTTGTAGGAGAAACAACATCCACTGGCTCTGGTGAAGCTGCCTACTGGAATATGCTGCATATGGGCACATGAGCAACATTAGCACATTCCTTAGATCATCCTGTTTGTTACAATTAAAACTCAGTTTAAAGCCAAGGAGATGAAAAAGTCCTGCACTTGGGCAGATTACTAAGTATCTTACTATCTGACATCAGAAAACTCACCAGTAGCTGCCAGAATTTAAATGAGGAGCTCCCATCTCTGCCAGCAATTCACCCCACCATCCGTGGAGGCCCCAAGCCCTGTTTCTGTGAAACATGCTGACAGCCCGGGTTTGCATTTAATTTGCATGAGACAAGCCCAGCTCGAACAATGTCCAGCTCTAGATCAGCAGTTCTCAGGCAGCCCTGGGCCACAACTCATCAGTGGTCAGTACAAGCCCTCATTAAGCTTAATTGAGGGCAGTAACAAAGCTACATCTCTACAGCCCACAGCACAGCCTGGCAATTGCTGCTTTAGGAAACACAGACCTTTACAAAGCAGGAATATTGTCCAAGGTCATGCTCCTTGACTGATTTTTTGTTCTTTATCATTAGCAATAAAACAAGAAGAGTTGTGTCTTGCTTCCTCCCTCCCCCAGGAACCTCTTCCTGAGCTGTGGGACCGATGGCCAAGTTCACTTCTACTCCATGTTGCAGACACAGCCCCTCTTTGCTCTGCAGTTATCCAAGAAATACCTGTTCTGTGTATGCTGGTCTCCAGTTCGACCACTGGTTTTTGCAGCTGCGTCTGGGGAAGGCAAGTAACTGCAGGTGCCTCCTCTTGAGCATAAAATTAAGGGTGTGGTGGGTATTAATTAGTCAAGTCGATTGTACTGGTTAGCAGATCCCACAAGCACAGAGCAGTGGCTGTTGTCTGCACTGTGTAATTAGTACAAAGGAGTAATTTCTAACTTTAGCAAGGTGACCCAGCACAGTTATTTTTCACTTCTGATGGTACCTTTAAATCTGTTGCCACAGTCATGCACAGAAATACAGTACAGCAAGATCACTGTGGCTCAATCTATTTCCAGCTTGTTTTTGACATCTACTTCCAGAACTAATGGTTTAAAATGATAACTTTTTCCTTAGAAAATTGCCCAAGCATTTTTGAGTTAAAGAATGGAGATTTCACGGAATTTGGCAAGCTGGTTTCAGGTTTCTGACAGCAGAACAAATCTGTGCTGCCTGCAGTGATGTCAGCTGTCTGTCACAGCCTAGACACCCATCAGCAGGGGAAACAGCTTAAAAATAACTCTCAGTCCCAGACTAAGCAGATACTCACCTGCTGTTAGATACGATGTCTGTTGCCATGAAGCTGCAATGAGTGTCTGTGTCTGCAGGAGAGGTGCACCTGTTTGACCTGGCGAGGAGCATTCAGAAGCCCACTGTGTCCCTGAAGCAGTCCATGAGCGACTGCCCCGTGTATTGTTTGGAATTTAACACCAAGCACACGCGGCTCCTGGCAGCAGGGGATGCTGCTGGGACAGTCAAAGTCTGGCAGCTGAGCTCTGACTTCACTGAGCAGGGACCAAAGGAAATGAGTTACCTGGACCAGCTGGCAAGTGAGATCATGGACTAAGGCAGCAGCACAACAGTTATGTGAAGCTTGTAACTGCAATGACTCCAGGAACAGTTCCTCACTCACCTGTTCCAGCATTGGCCTGGAAAACTCAGGTAACCAACACCTGGAGTTGCCTCCATGTAACAGTTAAATTTGCATTTAGCCATTAAACACAAGATGATGTGGTTCGACCAGTAACTTTTATTGAAGCACACTGCAACATGTTTCTTTTCCCTAAGTTTTAAGCTAAGCACTTTAAGGTTACATCATAAAGTAACATTGATTATTGTAGAGCACAAAGAGAGAGAGACACATGCAGAGCTACAGTCAGCAAACGTGAGCATGTCCTTTGCATCTTTTGGTACTAGTGTTTCAGATCAATTCACAAAGAGTGAACGTGTAAATTCTATGTAGTCATAGGCAGAAGGCAGTTCCCTGCCCTTGCCATCCATGTAGGGTTTCATGTGAGAGATGCAATAATCGGCCTGTTCCCGGGTCAGGTTCTGAAAGAGAGAACAGCGAGGGGGTGAGAGGGCTCTGGGGCTGCCAAGGGGCATTGACAGGCAGCCCTCCCATTCCCCAGGGCAGAAACCAGAGCAGCACAACTACGCCCAGGATGGAAATGCTCTCGCTGTTGGTACTATTTGGTTACAGGTTGGAAGACCTGACCAGAGTCTTCCCACCGAATAGAAGACAGAACAGGTAACTGGCACAAGGAAGCACTGCAAACTCTTATTTCCCTGCCAGCTGGTGGTATTCAGACAGGAAAAACTTGCTGTCTTGGCAGGGCAGCAAGAGGGAGGAGATGTTCATACTGTATAAGCTTAGGCTCAAGCTTTTCCTTTGAATCACTGTCTGGAAAAACATCCCCCTCTAGTTTCCCAAATGATGGAGGGGAAGCTCCAAGTTCTGAGGACAGTGCATTCCCTTCCAGGCCTTGGAGTAGCTCTTGTTTTACTGAACCTGATCAGTTCTTTGATATGTAAAGCTTTTCCTCTTCCTCTATAGAGCCAAGGAAGCAACTGAGTAAGGCTGTCACAGCAATTTCTGTGTTTGCTGCAGGGGATCTCCTGGCAGGGTCAGAACTGAGCCCCAGTGACATGAGCCTCCAAACCACTAGTGCTAGGCTTCATCTATGAACAAAAGTCTTGTGTGTTCCTCCCTGGGGGTTGACAACCAGCACTTACCTGGTAGAGCTCCTCCTTGGTCACGTAGGGCTTCCCCTCGGAGCTGAGGGCACGGAAAGCGCTCTCGATCTCCTCACTGGATTTCACGTTCTCCGTTTCCCGGCTAATCATGAAGGCCATGTACTCCTGCAGCGAGACATGTCCATCCCTGCCAGAGAAACACACTGTGAGCACCCAGAGCACAGCACTAGAGGGCCTGGAACTGTTCTGGAAGGAGTGGAAGTCTTAACGCAGGAGACTCAACACCAGATCATTCTCTGAATTTCTTCTTTACAAATGACAGTCTTGCCTTCCTAAAAGCTTTCACGTGAGTCATTGTAAAAATAACCACAGCTCTCAGCCTGTGAAGGACCTTCCAGCCAACACCTCTGTATTTTACGGTACAAGAAAGATCCAACCCACGTACCTGTTGGGATCTACAGTGTCAAGAATAGACTCAAACTCAGGGTCTGGCTCTCCTTCCTCAACCATGGGCAGATCGTAGCCGAGAGAGCGCAAGCAAGACTTAAACTCCTGGTGATTAAGTCGTCCAGATTTGTCCTTGTCAAAGTGCCTAAAAACATAAAAACAGAACCCACATGTGTCAGTTATTGAATCCTGAGAGCTGTAAATGGGGCTGAAAACTACATCAAGGTTATAACCAACCCCTATTCTGGACAAATGAGTTTGTATCAATAAAAAATTCTATCTAGCATACATGAAAAATGCACACAAATTCTTAACTTTGCTTGAAAATCACCCCTCCCCCACAAAAAAAACCCCAGCTGTATTCCCAGCTGGAATGCATTGGCACTGCCAGCTGCAGGGGCTGGAGGCTGTTGCCCTCTGGCAGAGAATGGAACAGCTCGGCACAAAGTGGGGCAGACAACAAAGGAGCCACAAATGGGTCCTGTAAACAGGAGCCATCCATGTGCCAGGAATATCTCCCAAGGCTTCCTCTCTCATGTGTTCCCTGCAACTCACTTGAACATCATGCTGAATTCCTTCAGGGCCTCCTCGGTGACTCCAGTGGTGTTCCTGAAAAGGAAGCAGCAAAGCTGATTAACAGTTCCTGAGCTGTGGTACTCCGAGTCCAGCAGCTGCACCACATGGTGAGGACACAGGAACAACCAACCATTCAGTGTGGGAACACTTGTACACACTTATTCCACAGAATAAAACTGTTCCACTAAGATCCCACCACTGCTCATGGCCAATGGGAGCTATTCCAAAACTGCCCACTTCATCCCTCTGAAGGGAACTGGGAGGTGGTGAGGATGTGGAAGCCCACTGCATCCATTGGTCTGAGCACAGGAGACTCCTTGGCACAGACCATGCAAGGCTGGCTGCAGGCACGAGCAGCTCTGGCTCCTGTCTTTCCCCCCCCCGCCACTCAGACACTTCAAACCACATGTGGGCCAGGCAGTACCGGGCTTGGATCTGCTGTTCCAGGTTGTGTTGCATCCTCATCCCCAGCTGGTCCAGCTGGTCCCACTGCTGTGCCAGCCCCACAGTGCTGTGTTCTGTGTATTTGTTGTCCAAGATAAGTGCCTCTTCCATGGCTGCTCCAAGGTCCTCAATCTTCTTCAACTGGCTCCTCATAGCTCGGATCTCTTGGTGCTTGCGCTGTGAGAAGGGAGCAAAGAGGAGAGAAATCATGGAGCACCAAAAAAAAAAAAAAACAACTACCTTAAAAAGTTAGAACAGAGGCTGGCAGGGGAGGAAGGGTTATACTTTTCTCTTTCTCCTAGGACTTTATGTACATAATACCGGGATTTGTGAAATAAGACTCAGAGCAATGTTCACCTTCATGCTCGCTATTGGAAACCAGGGCTTGCAAACCAGTTCTGGAGACTAAAAAACCTCTTAGGTTCATGGGAAATATGCTGAAAATACTGTATCCTCTCTCCCCTAGCCCACCTCCTTTAGGAAAAAGGAAAACTTCATCAGTGTTGTTTAATGGCCTGTGATGTAAGTAGACATCAGATACGTAAATAGATAATCCCAGAGGTCTCTTCAGTATTCCAAATGTCTAAAATCAATTAAGATTTTCCCATATAATTACATGCATTTCCCTTTCCCACCCTGTGTTCCCAAGCCAGCTGAAAATGCTGTTTTAGCCATAGGTACACATCACTTACTTTAGTAGCTTCCAGCTGTGACTCCAACGTTCCCGATTCCTCCACCATACATGATCTAAACACAGAACAACAGTGAGAGAAGGCACTCATCTCGAAAAAAAAGGCATGTGGGGCTTGAAATTAACAGTCCTTCCTTGAAATGAAAAATCCTTTCAGGTATTTAAACACTGGTTTTGTGTTTTGTTTATTCTGACTCATCCTATTTCAGACTGACACTGTACATTTTTTCTGATTCTTATTTCTGTATATAGTTAATTTCTAGCCCCATTTGAAAGGCAACGTGATCAGCAGCCACACTTCATGCCAGACTGAAAGCACCCGCTTTACTGGACCTCATGGAATTAGAATTTAGTGCAGTTCCACCCCCCTGCCCCGTGCCCAGCACACACCACACACACCAACTGCAGGTGAGTCACTGGGGATGGGCTGTATTTGCAGTCAGGTACAGGAGCTCTACAAAGATGTGTTACAAAGGGGAAAATGAGGGTAAAAAAAGATGGTGAGAACTACTGGTTTGGTTGAAAAGTAATCTTAATGAGGCATAATCCTTGCAGAGAGCTACAGACCTCTGCTGCTCAGCAGTGCCTGGTGGAAAAGTGCCTTTCCCACCCCACCTCTCCATGCTGCACCCAGAGCAGCCGAGGCTCAGCCACTCTGCCCAGTGATTTCCACCCTGACCTTTACATGCAGGTCACCACTGTGGCCAGGGGCTCCAAGATCTCCTTCACACAGACTAGCTATGGACAGTCTCTGGATGCTGCTTTTCCCCCACCCCAAGATCCCAAGCAATTTCTAAGCAGCCGTGTTTGGGAATCTCTGTCCTTCCAACACGTACGGTGAGAGCTCGCACTGGATGACCCACACATGGACAGTGAGTCTGGGTGCTGTGCAGGTAGGGTGTCCTCTGACTCGGGTATTTAAGTTCCTAAAACCTGAATATCCGTTATTTCAGTCACTAAAACCAGTTTTTCATCCCCACTGGACTCTGTACTCCCACATGCTTTTGAGCCTCTTGAGAATGGGGATTTCAAGTGCTGAATTATTCTGTAGCAATGAAAATGCACCAAACATCTGGGTGTTTCTCACCACAGGGTTAAGGCTCAGACTCAATGCCCGCCTAGAGATGAAGCGCGCACCCAGAGCCTTGAGCAGGAAGCTGGGAACCAACCGTGGAAAGAACCAACAGGGAAACAAACCTCCAAGCATCTCTAAGCCGTGAAAGTTAGTTGGAAGGAAAGCGAGCCTTGGAATTAAAGAGTGCGTTTGAAAACCAAAGTGAGGTAAGAAAATAAGAGGAAAAAACCTTCCAGATAGATCATCCCCAACTTCATACTGATAGACACGAATGACACGACGATATGCTATGCTAGTCAAAGGAAAGAAACCAAGTAAATTCCAAAAAGGAAGAAAGAAAGAACAGAGGAAAGAACACACCAAAACACGACCACTGCAGTGGAGCCACACTCCAAGCCAGCACTGCCTTGCAGCAAACACAAGCAAGTTCTTAATGAGAGAAAATTATTTAAATGCTGATTGCACATACACAAAAATAAACTGTTATTATTTTAGTGTAAGTCACAAAAAAGTGAGTCTCGCTAAGAGACAAACTGAAGTTTTGCAGTTAACTCATCTACAAATTGTTTAAAAGCATTTTTCTTCCTAAACTCCAAATTGTTCTTACTCCCTTTCCCCAAAGAACATCCTTCCCAGGCAGTGCTGGGCACACACAAGCTGCAAAGCAAGGAGTGTGCACGGCAGCTCTTCTCCTGACACTTCCCTGAAGCTCTGCCTTCCCTCTTGCCAAGCCAGGCTAAGCACAGCCAGTGCCTCTTGGAACTAAATCCATGTTTTTAATCTATTCACACAGAATTAGGGACAAATTCTGCCTGGCGTATCAGCAGCCCTCTGGTAATTTGTTCAACAAAAGAGCCTGGCATGAGGATCTCTAACTCTGACCCTGCATCTTTCAGTGAATGGCTCCTTTCTGTTCACTCGTTCTTGGATACCAGAATTAATCTACAACACTACTTGACAAAGGAGCAGGGAATTCAGCATCCATTCCAGGAAAATCTGCTCCGTTCCATTAAACGGTACAACAAAAACAGGGCAAACTATTTTTATCTGACAGAACACAAGAGACTGTGATCATTACAGAGCAAATAAGCAGCAGAATTATCTGCTAAGATTCCATTCTTTTATTAAGAAAAGCTTTCTCTTTAGGAGCAAGGCCCTGGCCTCCTCCAGCCCTGTGCACAGGCTCACACACAGCCTCTACCCTGGTCCAGACACTGTTTGTTGGCATTTGACATCACATCACAAAGCTTCCACTGTGCTCA
>NW_008246054.1:5799790-5814560 GCF_000691975.1 Corvus brachyrhynchos
GCTGAAAAAATTTAAACTGGACAGACACATTTGCAGAAGCTTTGGCAGTCTGAAAACATTTCAAGATCTCATTATTTCCTTTCCACTTCCAGAAAAATGGCCAGCATACATTCTCATCAGGAACTATTCCTGTGGACACAGAGTGGGCTTAAAACTGCTGGCAAACTCCAACGGCTCCGTGGATTCATGTTGGAAGGTTGGTTTTCTCCTGTCAAGGATGAAATCTGTGTGGGCCATGTTCTGCAGCAGATTAAAAATGGACAGTTCATATTTGCAGACTACAGAGTTTTAAGATACGTAATTTCAGCAAAATGTTGTTGTAAGAATCTTCCCTTCTCCTTATCAAAACCAGTCAATACTTTGGGGACTTCATTGTTCTCAGAACAGCTATGGTCAAATGGTTTATTTCACTAAGCCAGTCTCTTAAGCTGAAAAACTACAAATGTCAGAATAGCCTGCCTTTGGAAAGCAGCTACATTCTCACATATCTTCTCAAATTAGGGGCCTTTTCCTGTGCAAGCCCTCAGAGAAAGCAAGAGCAAAAGTCAGGACTTCCATGGTGTGCCAGTGGCTGCCCATTTTAATTCCGCTTTTGACTAGGAAATTATGTTTCTACTGGTTTATAGTTAACTACTCCATAATCTTGTTTCCTGTGTCTGTGCACCTCAGCAAAAGGTTGCTCTTTTCAAATAAAAGGGGTTTGAGCGCAGCTTTCACAAGCGATGTAACAACAGGAGAAAACACACAGAGCAGAACACATGACCAAAATCTGAAAGATATAAAATTCAATACTAACCCATCTAGTAGGTAAGTCCTGTAGAATGTGAAGATCCAAACATCAGGCAGCAGGACAGAGACAAGACAGTAAGAGAGGGACAGAGATTCGGGTGGGAAGCAAACATCAAAAAGTTAAAAAATCATATTTATATTTCATTATTTCATGAAGACACATACAGAACTATTTGTAAACACACAGACAGAATCACAGGGTTACAGGGAACAGAAGTCACCTCCTCTGACCCCCAACCTAAGCCTGTCAGAGCTGCTGACAGCACTGACTGAGCACAGAGACCTGCAATGCTCAACCTTGAGAGTTTTTATTTCTAACACGGTTGTTAAATCTTTACTCCCTAGCCTTTGAGAGGGTTATTATTAGACAGCAGCCCAGAGAAATGATTACGAAGTTTTAAGCTTTTTTGACATCTTCTTTCTCTAGTTGAACTCCAGTAAGATTCCAAATACACTACTCAATACAAAAGGGGCATTAACAGAAATGCCTCTGGCACTTCAGAGTCTGCTTGGAGCTATTAGTGCTCTATCTCCCCAGCTGTGCTGCAGCCTAGTTCAGGAATAACTGGAGAAAAATGAAGTCCTGGATAACTGGAATTACTGCAGAAAAATGAATTCAGAAATAGGAACATTTTTGAAGTCTGGTGTTTCAGGGCTTTCCTGTCCCCTGTAGCTAATGGGGCCTCTCTCAAATCCCAGCTGCATGGAATGGACAAGTCCTGATGAGCTGTTTTTCAGTAGGAAACATTTACAGCTTTGACAGTCCAAGGAGATGGAGGATGCACACAAATACTACCTAAGGAATTCTCTAAAGGCAAGTTCTGGAAAGACAAACTATACCTGGTCTCCTGAATCCACTGATGGAAGGCATTGGCATGCTGAGCAAATTCCTGACGCAGTTTGTCATTTTCTTCCTGCCTTCGCTGTTCCTTCTGCAGCTCCAGTTCACGTTCCTGAGAAATGAACAACAGTAATTTCAGAGAAATAGAGGGACTGGTCTCATCCTGTAGCAGAAAGAAAAAGCTAAAAGCTGCATCCAAGCACAGGTGTAAGCCTCAAAACAAGATTGAGTACTCAGTGTCCTGGACATCTATAGAAAAGCATCTCAAGTGGTAATTCAGAACTGAAGCCCTGAGAACTGGAATTGAACCAGCAGTTGCTTCACTGCACAGCAGAGAAGTTAAATTTCTATTCCAGTTAGGATGTGAGACACAAGTGCTTTGCCTTTGGAAGAACCACAAACAGAAAACCATGAGAACAACTGACAATAGCACAAGTTTATAGTTAATGGCAATTTTTCTTTGCTCACAAATTTTGAGATATTTTGACCTGTATTATGGTGACAAGCTCTTGTACCCATTAACTCAAGAGAACAACTTCCAGGGACAACTGAAAGGTCATGAACTTTGAAGAGAATCTTTCTCTTACTGACTTGCCTTGATAATTTTCTGCAGATTCCTCCAGGTTTCTTCAAGAGCCTCCATAGTGAACCAAGTGTAGGGGTTGGAGGCCACACGGAAACTCTTGATCTGGCGATCGAGCTCTGCCAGCTGGTTGAAATCAGCTTGGGCAGAACTTAGGGAGGAACGGAAAGCGTCGTGAGCTTCTCTCAGGGCTTTGATTTCTTCCAGTGAGTTGCAGCGCACAGGATCCGTCAGGTCCTCCTCAGCATTCTCAAACCAACTGTTGAAGGCAGAGGCCTTCTTCGCAAAGGTCAGGAACAGATCCTCAACCTTGAAAAGAGAAAAGATCCAGTTGTTCAGTAATGCAAATATTCTGTATGAGCTCATCTGGAATTAACATGCATCAGTAAGAGTTTGCCTTGCAAGTGTCTCGGAAATGCTTACGTTAAGTCTCCATAATCATTAGTTGCAAAAGCATGAACAAAGTACAGAAGTTGCAAGTCTGTACATTTTATCAAGTGCACAATTAGATTTTTGTGGCCCCATGGCTGGCCACTCACTTTTCTGAAGTGCTCCTGAGCCTCCAAGAGTTTCTTTTTCCTGGTAGCAGAATTAGCCAGTAGCTGATTCCAGCGTTTCATCAAGGAAGCATGCCGGGCCTCAATGGCCTTGGACTGGATGTGCTTGGCTGCGAGCAGCTGGTCTTTCAGAGCAGTGATGTTTGCAATTCCCTCCTGCTGGAAAGCCTGAAGTCCAGCATCAAACGTTTCCTGAAGCATTAGAAGAACAAAAGATATTTTAGATTGTATTTTTCTTTAACCTTTCCCATACCCTGCGTATATTTCAAACATGGATTCTTGTGTAGAAGAGTTCAGCTGTTCCCTCCCTCACGGGAGCAGCATCACCACTGACCTGTTTGGTGAGCAAGGTTTGCACTGAAGAGAGGTCACGTCCATAATCATCTGTCTTCAGACTGTTTTCCTTCTCCCCTGAAAAATGAAACAAATTTTGCAAAAATGTCATTCCTCCATTTTAAAATTCCCTCTATTCCAGATCAGGCTACTACAAAAATATAAAGCAGTGACAGCACTGCTGATTACTCTGGCTTTAGGTCTGCTTGTTACAACAGCACATGAGGAGCTACTGGAGACCTTTGGAAATGAAGGAGTTTAAGGTTTGTTTGTGACCAAATATTGTACTCCAGTACAGAACATACCTATCCATGACTCCACCACATCTGCTTTCCAGTTGAACTGGAGGAAGGCTGAGTTCTCATCCAGTTTGGCTTTCCTCTGAGCTGCTGCTTTCTCCAGATCTGACACCTTGCCTCTGAGCCCCTTCATCTTGGCAGTGATGTTCGCCTCGTGGTGATTGTTCTATGTGACAGGGAGGAAAAAAAAATATAGAATATAGGCATCCTGTATGATGTTAAAGTCATCTGAGGCATTCAGGACATTGGTGACAGAGCAAGGACTTCAGCTGAAAGATAACTGTCTCAGAAACAGCTTTGAAAGCAAAACACCAACAGCTTATTCAGCCACAAAAAATGAGTAAGAGCTCTTTTCAAAGACATGACAGAGAAGAGCAAGTCTACTGTAACATGAAGATGTCCTGGGGAGCCTTTGAAGGTTTCTCTTTAGTAGTTCATGCTCACCTTTTTAATGAGATCCTCTCCATTAGCACAGACATCGTTCACTCTGTCCTTGTGGACAGTAAAATCAGTCTCGAATGCCTCGTGCTTCTTCAGCAAGCCCTGCAAATATGAGACACAGGCATTTCTAAAAATAATTTCTCACCATTTATTAAAAAGTAATTCATTTTATAAATCAGTTAGCATAAACTTTTTCTGACAAAAATTAATCTTAGCTGGTTAGCACAACTTACTGATTTTCTGTGGACAAAAGGAAACTGAGACTGACTTCCAATCAGGAGTCAAGAGATACAAAGCTACACCAAACTGCAAGTCATTTCTACAGGAAATAACAAACTTTGGATGCTTTTATAAAGTGAATTTATGTTTTTTACAATGTAGGCCTTCAAAAGGAACCAACAATAACCTCTAAATTGTAAAGACAGTTAAAGAAAAGGTTCGTTATGCTCTAACCAATGCAATAACAAAGTGCTGACAACTTCCTCCATACCTGGATAGCAGCAAGTGTGTCCCCATAATCCTCACTGGCTACCAGTGTCATTTTCTCATTGATCCAGGCTTCTTCTTCCTCAACATTTGCTACAAATTGCTGATACTCCAGAGACTCCTCCAGACGCTGACCCCTGTGTGGGAAAGGTAAAACTCGTTAGCGTTGCTTTATGGCATTAAGCTGTAAGATATAAAAGCAATGTGCAGAGCCTGAACCCTGTCATTCACACTTCACTCCTCTGGCAGCAGCCATGGCTGCAGCTCTAGGAATTCCTTGGACTACAAAGCCTGCAGCTGCCAAAGGACTGAAGCAAATTCTCTCCCAACAGCTTCTAATCAGGAAAAATCTCCCAGTAGTAATCAGCTGGCTTTAATCCACAAGTCCGTGGTTTCCAACTGGTGCAAGAAAAGGCTAAACACGACATACACCTCAAAGAGAGGCTCATGTTTCTACTGAGGAACACTGTCAATAGTCTTGTAGAGTCTGTGATCAGTGATAGGTGCTATTACATCATATTACTAATAATCCATACCCTGAAATTCTGTAAATCTGATCATTATGAGTCCATGTAGCTTTGAATTAATACTGAATTTTACAGAAGTTCATACCTAGCAGCTGCCAACTGTTTTAACTCCTTCCAGTGATCCACAAACTGAGCCAGTCTCTGCTGTATCTCCTCCTTTCCAATTGTGTTGTCATCTGAAAGCTTCTTCCCCGTGTCCAGAACACCCTGCAGAAAAACACAGTTATTGGAACATCACCTGCCTTCCTCATGTGCATTGTTTGGGGTCCAGCAAAACTACTGCTGGCTTTTATCTCCTGCACAAGCAAGAAGGGTGCTGCTGATAGAGAAATATGTCATGGGGAGAGGCATTTACCTGGATAGCAGGTTCGTGGGCAGCCAATTCTGCTTCTAAGCGCTTGTGTTTTTTCCTCAGATTCTGCACACCAGTCAGGTCTCTGCCATAGTCCTCTGAGCTAACCAACAGTTTCTTCTCTCTAAATTCAACAGAGAAGAGAGAAAGGTAAAATACGAAAATTACTTCTAAAGGTCCAACCTGATAAAGAAAACAAAAACCCCCTCAGATACACAACTGCTCTACATTGCACAAAGGTCTCGGATGTAAAACCTTGTGTACAACAGCAAATGGCTCTTGGCAGCACATTCCTGTGTGGGGGAAAGAAGGTGACAGAGGGCCCATCACTTATCTTTGAAGGACAGAATTGCTCTGTACTGTTTTCTTTTTAAAAATATAGATGCCTTTCGTAAAGTTGTCCAATTTTTGTTTGTTTTAAAAGCATGACAAAAGAAGTGCTCTAATTGGAATGATTTCTATCAGCCTCACTTCTTTCCCTCCTCCTGAGGTACTAACACCAATGTGTAAAGACCATTTGATTAATTGCAACAACTGGCTAGCATCAAAAAAGTACTTGAAACCGAAAAAGCTTTGAATTTTTGGTAGGAGTTTTCCCAAAAAGACTAGAATGAAATTTTAGTTACTTGGTCCGAGTCTAAACTGTATTATTCTTCTTACTGGGATTTGACCAAAGAAAACTAAAGATAAGAAACCACACCCAAAACAATTTTTCTGTAATGGCAGCAAAGGTGATTTCCTATAGACACACAGTTGTGGGAAGGCAGCTGTAAAGCCACACTAAAGGATATGAGTGTCGTTGGCAAGCCCAGAACTTCCCAAACACCCACTTGATCCAGGACTCCTCGTCGTCCATGTCACGGAAGAACTGGTGCAGGCGGTGGCTCTCGTTGAGCTTGGCACGGCGGGCGCTGGCCATGCCCTTGATGCGCTGGAAGCGCCCATTGATGGTCTCACGTTTGTCTTTCACTTGGGATGTGTCAAAGGCACTGCTGGTCATCAGACTGTCAGCCTGGCTGTTCAGGTCCTTCAGGCGGTCCTGGATATGTGGGAGAGAGTGAGCAGGGATTGCTCAGGTCTTGTTTCTCTGCTCATTATGTCAGGATGAAAATCAGAATCTGACTCGCAGTTACAGGTTTTGTTAAATACCACATTCTGACAAGTCTGTGACTGCAGCAGGTATCAGGAGTTGTACCTAGAGAATTTGCTTATGACTATGATTTATCTTCCAAAACTGAAAGAGAAAGCAATACCTCATGAGCAGATATATCAGCTTCCAGTAACTGGTGTTTCTTCAAAAGGTTGTTAACAGATGCCAAGTCCTTCCCATAGTCTTCAGATGCCAACAAAGCCTCCACCTGGGGATGGAGAAGGAAACGTGGAACGAAGAACAAATTGTGTTTCACAAACTCCTTGAAACTATAATGCTGTAAAACCATGCAAATTACTTCTCAATTTTCTACTAAGCCTTCACCTTGTCACCTGTTTAATACCTAAAAAGTTCCATGCAAATTTGCTTCTTCTCACCTTATTGTTTATAACTAATAACATGAACACATCCACAAGAATTTTACTAGTAATAAAGTTTTTTTTTAAATAAACCTAGACTTGCTCAAAGGTAAACAGTGCTCCACAAAATCTAACATCAGCAAAAGTAATACAAACTTAAAAAAAGAAGTCTCACAAGTAATTAATTCCCATCTTATTACCTCTGAAAGCCAAAAGTCAAAGTCCTTGATTCCAGTATTGAAATTCTGTTGCTTATTAGCTTCTTTCAGTTTCTGACTCTTCTCTGCTGATTTCTGTACCAGGAATTGCCACTGGTCAGCCAGGGCAGCCAGGCGTGCCTATCGGAAAGTGGGAAAGATAAGTAAACGTCACAAAAGAAAAATGAAAAAAGTTCTGATAAACACAAAACCAGACCATGGTGGAGGTTTTGCTGTTGATTCCAGATACGCAAGTTAGAGTCAGCATTTTGTACTGCCCAGCTATAATTTACATGTCAGTCAGAGGATCAGAAAATTTATCCTCCTTGAGACTGAAGCAGAATAATTCACATGATTTACACTGTGTAGTTGAAGTACAAAAGCTTCTATAAAGCAAGATTTGTTCTAGAGGGACACTGTCTGGACTCAATTACCCAAACACTGCTCAAAGCAAAGCCAAGCAAGACTTGAAGGTGCCCACCTTGACGGCGTCCTCGCTGCCAGCACAGGCGCCCCTCTCGATGAGGGAGTTGCCCATGTCAATGACGCCACGGATGCGGTCAGCGTTGGCGTGGAGCTCGGCTTCAAAGGCCTGGTGCTTCTGGTGTTTGCTCTGCAAGGACAGACCCAACACCATCAGACACTGCACAAAGGGCTCCTCCATTGTTCTCATGGGCTGGGTTGTCATAAGCTTCATGTGCAGGCTGAGCTGAGGAAGTCCTCTCTGGGTAGGGTATTTACTGCTCACTCCAATGGTTACTCTCATTACCTGAGTAACCACCAAGTTTTGACCTGGCAAAACTGTGGGTGAGCTGAGACACAGAACTCTGGCAGTGTATTCTGTATTTCACATGAACATGATGTTCTGCATTTTCACGGGTGCCAATGCAAAATTCCCTGCACTGAGCTGAGCTGTTACTGCAGTAAAGATTGCTCATTTTCAATGCACCCCTTTGAAAAGCAGCAATTACACATACCCTGAGTAGAGTAGATCATCCTTTCTACTCCTACAGTAACTGCACAAATTCCTACTTCCCTTCCTAATCCATAGGTAATTAACAGAAATCACTGCTCCAGCTTATCTGCTTTCTGCACAGTTGTGATATTAGCCATACACAGCCCCATTATATATATATAAAAATAGTGAATTAACAGCCAAAAACTTCTATAAAAACATAACTGAATTATTTGGTAAGGATTTTTCTCTGCCAAGTTGAGAGCACCATGAGAACAACAGGAGCCTCGGGTGTGGGAAGGAGTGTGCAGCTCTCATGTATCCACGATCCATCCACCCACCAGGAATATGACAATAGCACAAAAGTGACAAGACAGAATTTGCAAGTATAAACTGGAAATGCTAGTGACATTGGACATGGGTAGAGAGTGTCCTAGAGAATGGAATGAAAGGAAATGTTAGATTAAAAATAAAAAAGGAAAAATACTATGGCGCTGGTATGAGAAATTCTGCATGAACTGCTTCATTTTGGGAACTGTAAACCCAAATCCTGAGATTATAAAAGCATGTCCCTCAAAGCTAGATCCACCAACTTGGAAAATTCAATTTAAAAGTTGCCAGTTGCGTATCTCCATATAATTACCATGACAACAAATTGCAGACAAGCCTTTACAGTTTAATATAAAATTCTATTTTTTTTTCAACTAAAAAAATAGTAATTTAATGTACCATACTCTGAAGTGACAAATGATTATTTCATTTCTTACTCTTGTTAGCTTCCTCTTTCTTTGTTCTGTCTTCTCCTTCCACACATTCTCATTTTACTGCACTTCTTGGATTCTTTCAAGTGCTGTCAGCTTTCCATCTGGTACATCTCTTTTTCTGGAGTGTTCTTTCTGTATTATTCCCTTCTATGCTATTGCAAGAACTAAGCCAATCAAGATCTATCATTTATTGAATCCTCCATCTTCAGCATTTGATTCTACAAACAGAAGCTCATGGATTTGGCATTATGTCCTGTGTTAAATCATCACAAGTGATGACCAAACAGCCTTTTCTTCTGAAAAAGGAGGATAGAACCCCATTTTCCTATAGGCTAACTCCTAAAAAAGCCCAAACTACATCACTAATGCAGCATAGATTAAACAGATCATGCAGAACACCTGCAAAACGAATACATAAATAAATGATGCTGAATAGGCATTAACAAAAAAGCCACACCCATAGGACAAGGATCAACAGCTGCACCTGGATGGAGGTAAAGAACTAACAGAAAACAAAGAGATTGCATGAACTGATGGATGGAGCAGCAACCAGAGCTTGGGCTCACACAGAAGCTTATACAGAGAAAAAAAATTCACATACCAGGGCTAGTCCAAACTACTTACCAGCAGTTTGGAAAGCTATAAAACAGATTGAGAGAAGTAGTTCAGTGCATTCATACTACTTCATAAACCAGAATTAAAACATAAGAGGTAACTTTATTCCTTAATACTGAAAAATAAATGAGGTTTCGCATTCTATAATGTAAAAGAGTTGAGACTCAAGAATTCAGTTTTCTTATGTTTTTGTCTAGATGCTGGGAGAGAGACAGAACAGCCACTTGGGTTTCTTTAGGAAACTTTCTGCTGCGGATACCGTATATCTTATTAATTATATGCATGAATAATTAATCAGATGCATGAATAATTACTAACCAAGTCCTATTTTGGGTCTCCTTTCATGCATAATGTAACTTCCATTTTCTCCTTGTTAAAAGGAGAACATGTCCAACATGATGCACTATTCTGTCATCTCTGAACAAGAATTCCTGAGCATGGATTTTCAAAGAGGAGGCCTTGCAAAGTTAACAATGATATTCTGATTTTTAAGCCAAGAACCACATTCACCTGGATATTTGTGGGATCCTTATATGACTCATCACTTGCAGTCTGGAGCTTTTCACTGATCCAGGCTTCTATTTCATCCACATCACGACTGAACTGCTGGAGGGTCTGAGACTCTCCCAGCTTTGATCTCTTCTCAATCATTTGGGCTTTCAGACGAAGCCACCTGCAGTAATTTGACACATACAATGAAGAACACTAGAGCCACATGAGGCATCGCCTTCAACAGCTACAGAACGTCCCTGAAGAGGATTTCCAGTCATCTGCATTCTCCTCCCAGGGCAGCACTGACCTGTCCAGGACCTCGTTGCGTCTGTTGGCGATGACTCCCTTGGCGTAATGATCTGCAGCAATCAGCTGGTCAGCAAAGGATTGCAGGACAGCAATTTTCTCTTCCTATTCAAACCAGAAACCATGAATTAGAACTGTGGTTCCCTAAAGTCAAATGATGAGCAGTGTCTGGAACAGAACAAGCCTTTTTATCTTCTTTACATTTACATTACTGTGACTCTGTGAAGGAAGTCTCTGTTCCCTAGGACTGTAGAGTTCAACTTAGAACACCTTTCACCTGTGGCATTTAGGAAAAAAGGATCTTTTGGGCTTAAAACTTCAGCAGTATGATCTCCCAATAAATCTAGGCAGCCTTCTGCTACGAGAAACTGGAAATACACCCTTTTCTGCCACAAATAAAGGGAAAAAGTAATTTCAAATCAGTAAATTCACACAAATACTTGCCACTATTTCTACACTGTCTGTAGGCAATGAAATACATCCTGATCTGCATAAACTGCTTCTAAACTTCTGCAGCAAATTCCACATGGCTGAATATTCAGAACTGGACTTCAGAAGCCATACATGGCAGGAACTCCTTTTGCTAATAATTCCTATGAGAAAAAGGAAACTATTTTCCCCTTACTTCAGCTACACTCCTCACCTGGACATTGATTGCTTTATCAAAATCTTCATGTTTCTTGATGAGTGCCTCCACACTGTCTAAGGAGTCTCCTTTATCCTCTGTATTTAGGAAAGCCTCCCGGGCAGCCATCCAGTTTTCAGCTTGTTCACAGTCCCGATGAAACAGCTGGGGAGAAAGAACTCCAAAGCATGAGCAAGACAGACCAAGAGCACTGTTATCACCAAAAAATAATAAACTTTTTAATGAAAAGAGGAATTATTATTCAAACTGCAGCAGAGTACCTGTAGTTCCAGGCACTGGTCCAGCATCATTCTGCGCTGGACCCAGGCCTTCTCCAGGTCTGTCCGTTCTTGGTCCAGAATATCCAGTTTCTCCTTGATCTCTGGGCTAGCATAGTGTCCATGGGCTAGAAGTTGTTGTCCAAACTGTTCAAATGCCTGGAAAGTGCCAGCCCTTGCATCTATTTCCGTGCGGTGTTCCTGCAAGGGGCAGAGATGTGCTGCTCAATAACCAGAGCTGAACTGATCTGGTTTTGGAACTCTGATTGGAAAGTGTCAGAAAAAAGAAACATTTGTTGATGTTTATGATAACACTTATCTTTCACATACCTGGTGCCTTTCCAATAAAGCCTCAGCTCCAGTCACATCCTTTGCGAGTTCATCTGAGGAGACCAGACCCCGGATTCCATTGATCCAAGACATGAGGTCCCTGTGGACACACAGTAATAGGGAATTTTTCCCTCCCTCCACTGAAGTAAGTCAAAACAGGGAAAACAGTCCTTTTCTGAACCCTTCACAGAAATATTCCTGTGGAACAATAAGCCATATATACTTCACTAATAATAAACAAATTGAGAGGGGGAATAGCATCACTACCTGAAATCACTGAGGAAACGCTGCAGGTCATGAGAATCTCCAAGCTTCTCTTTGCGCTGGTCAGCACGTTTTCCCAGACTATTCCAAGCCTGATTCAACTCAGTGCATTTTTCTTGGAGATCTTCAGCAGATTCTGGATGTGACTGGATCAGACGCTGGGCAGTCTCACCAAGAGAATTCACCTAGGATTAGAGAAGGGGAAATAAACACAATGAAGACAGAGAGAAGAACTGCTATAGTTCAATCATTTCTGGTAGATAAAAAGAAAGCTTTTGGGTTCTCTTCCTCAGAATCTCACCTTGTCTCCCAGAGCTGCCAAGTCTCTCTCAAAGCCTTCATGTTTGCGCTGCAGAGCCTGAACACTGGCTAGGTCATGCCCATAGTTGTCTGTATTTAATGCTTGATTCTTCTCCTCTATCCATTCTTTGGTTTCATCAGCATCTCTGATTTGAAGGACGGAAAGGCAAAAAGAGAATTAAAACCAAGACCACCCTCTCCACTGAACAAGCTGGGGGTTGAATATGATTTGTTTAGAACAGGTCCCACTATATTTTAGAATTCTTGACAGACAAAGCATTTGAGTCAGGACCAAACAAACCCCTCACCTGTGGAATCTCTGGACCTCGTGGGCACTGCCCAACAACTGGCTCCTCTCTTCTGCCAGCTGCTGCAGAGATCTCCAGCGCTCATTCAGCTCCTGGATGAGGGAAGTGAAAAGTCAAGATTGGTCTTTCACTACAGGTGAAGGTTACTAAATTCTGCTTAATTCCAGAAGAATGCACAAATTCCAACAGCTTAGTTAAATATTAAGGGTTTCTCCTGAGCTGTAAAACCAAATGATTTTATGTATACAATGAGATAGTGATGTAACTTGAGAAGCAAATGCTGTATATACTAATATATACATTCTTTCAATACATTGATTCAAAAGAATTTATAAAGCTTAATGAAAGACAAAGACTGTGGAAAAGGAGGGCAAAAAATGTTCACAACTTCTAAATCAGGTCAGAGAAAATTGTGTAATTACCTTGATTGAGTTGAAGGTTGCCACAGTGTGTACCATCAAACGTGCAGACTGTGTGAAAAGGCAGAAATAAAAAATATAGCATTGAAGTCAACTCTAACCAAAAGCAAAACCAGACTGAAAGAAAAGTCCTTAAAAAAACCAAATAGAAACCACCAAGAAAGACAATCTAAGTAAATAACAAAAGCAATTGAGAAAAATTGGCTGTAATACCTAAGGTATTATAGAGCAAAATAAGAATAGCCAGAATTCACAAGCGAGCACTGTCTTATTAGTGTAAACTGAAGCAAACAAATCTTAATGAGGGCAAAGAAGAGGAAAATTTAAAGGTAACATTCAATACATGAATTTAAAAAACCCAAAATCTTAGTCATAGTTTGCCAAGTTACTATGGGACTCTTAGAATTCAATGTACATGTTTATAATCTGCAAAAAAATACTTTAAAAGTCACCAGTTCCTGGTGACATGGCTGCATTTTTTGCCAAAATATTGCATACTAACCTGGTTTCCCCACATTCACACAACTTAAAAGATGTACAAGCAGCTTTAAGTCTAACAGAGTAGGTGCAAGACATAAAACACAAGAATGAAATGCTAGGGAAAACACAATGTTAGATAATTTAAAAAATATTTAAGATATTATTGTGCTTTAGTAGGTGACAGCTCTTCCATTGTAGGCCTCTAATGAATGGAGAAAGGCTTCTTCTATTGTAGAAAATGAGCTGGTGGTGACTAATGGAATACAGCATATCCCTTACTAAAGGAATATTGACATAAATGGTTTTGACTTTGAGGAATAAAAACATTTTGTTGTAGCAAGCAGAAAGCAAAGAACTCATGCAAAGTGAACAAGGGATTATTCAATATCTACTGGCCAGAAACTGGAATCACCCTCATAGTACAAACTCAAAACTAAACAGAGTTTTGTAGCAGAGAGGTAAAAATCAGGCTGTTGACAATTTCTATGGCACAGGAAAAGTAAATGGTCTAAAAAAGATGATGTGCTGTAGGTTTTTTTTTATTTTCTTGTTGTGTGCTACTAAGCAATGACACCTACCTTCCAAGGAGACGCTGTCTTAGAATCAGTTTCATCCTGTTTGAAAATGTGAAGAAACAGCTTTAAATACAAAACAGAATCTAAAACTATCAGAATACAGTAAAAAAATCTTGAAAATATCTCCATGTTCAATCCTTAACAGAGTAAATACATTTTTTCATGCAAGTATTTGTATCAATTTGGGTTATGCTGCTTGCTTAGATCTGTGATGTGGGGCAAGACACTCAGGAAACAAAGGAATCAAAGATAAGATAATCTTTGAATGTCCATTCAAAGTCATTAGTGAGTTCCATCATGGAAATGAACTACAGTTATGGCTGAACTTCTCTTTGTACATCCCAAACCTGTTACAATTGCCACTCCATCCACCTCAGAAATTAACACTTACCCTGGGCATCATCCCATAGACTTCCTGCAAAGAAGACAGGACAAACAACTTGTTATTTTCTAACAGAAAGAATGTTTTTCCCAACATGCTTCATACTTAGTTGGCAAAGGATAAAATTATTTACAGCACAAGTATGTAAAAAGCTGGCAAAAAACCCCTAAAAAATCCAAACCAGAACAGAAAACCCACAAATCCCCTCCGCTCTGAATTGCGCTCTGTTTTATTTCTCTTTTTCCCTAGCATTCCTCACCCATTTTCCTGCACATAAATAAAGGCTAAATTTCAAATTTATATGAAGTTAATGTGTGGATTCTCCATGACTTTTGATATTATTGTAAAGACTTTCCATTCCTAAAAAAAGAAAGGAAAAAGCTCTAGATGCTGCAATTTGCTCTAGCATTATTAAAAAATATAATTCTAAAGGTCTTCTTGGGATGGCCACACTAGAGAACAGCCTGAATCTTGCAATGTCAGGCAAAGACAACAGACAAAAGAAAGGAGGAAAATCCTTTGCTTCTTAGATTAGATTAAGGCAGAGAAAAAGAGCACCTGTTGCTGTACTGCTTGTACTTCATCTGCCATCAGCCCTTCTGACTCCAGGTCCTTTGCAACCTTGTTTATGTCCTTCAGGCGTGACTCGTTGGCTTTCAGATCCTACACAGAACAGAGAAATATCCCAGCATTAACATTCACCCATACAAAACATGTGGAACTAGGTAGCTCACCAGGAGTGCCCAGTGTGTGAACAGCAGGA
>NW_008246054.1:5814584-5827981 GCF_000691975.1 Corvus brachyrhynchos
CAGCCTACCCCAGGGAATCCCAGCTGCCGAATTTTTTTCCCCCCCCCCCCATATCTCAGGGAAATAACTCTACAGATGGAAACCAAAATGCATCTTTCCTTTCAACAGGAATAGCTTAACTGAAGGCTATACTTTACACAAACTGAAATTCCTCCAAAGCTTGGCAGATTCTATACTGCAAAGTGCTGAAAGAGGGTTTTAGCTCTCTGGGAGCTGGGAAGCACGGAGCAACCTGGGCAATGTAATCAAACTGAAGACACTTGAATGTGGGATTCTCTCTAGCCTCACAAAATGAAAGAAAAAATTCATATATATCTTTTATGGACCTTTTATGTCCAATCAAAGCCATATTTCATACTCAGCTATAAAGAATTGTCATGGACACATGATCAGAAAGCCTGAAGGGAAAGGCCAAAATTAACACACACATTATGCAGCATCACAACATACCTTCTGAAAATCATCAAATTTCTTCTGCAGCACCTCCACCTGCTCCAGGTCAGCACCCACTTCCTCACTGGTGAGTGCTGCTTCCTTCTCATTGATCCACTGCTGGAGCTCGTTGGCTTCACGGAAAAGCATGAACTTCTTGCAGCTTTTTTCCAACATTCCTTTACGTTTTTCTCCCAGTTCCAGGAGAGAGTGATACCTGGGACAAGCAGGAAAGGAAAGCAGGAAACAGTCAGATGGAACTGAGTCCAATCACAGGAATTTCCCAAGTACTGGAGTCCCCAAAAATGGAGAAACTCTGAACTTATGCCCTGTTCTGCTACAGGATGAGCTACTCATGTGTAGTTGGGAATGAAGACTGTCCATGCCTCTCCTCCACATGGATTGCACACCAAAATGGGAACTCCCACATGCAACGCCTCACTGGGCAAATGCAAACCCAAATCACAGCCTAGGCTGGGGTAGGTTCTTAAACCTCAGTATCACTGCAGGGCAGGAATGACTCCACAGGCTCTTACTTGCCAAGAGATAATTTTCCTAGAGTACATCAAGTCTGTCATCAGATTACTAAAATCCACTGGCCTCCCAGCTTTAGAACATAAACATCCTCACTAGCCATTTTCCAGTGCAAAATCTGCTGAATGTTTAAGCAAGGTGTAATCTATATGATAACACACCTATATTCAACTGAAAAACCCATGAAACTCATTTCACATGCACTTTTTATATCTGTGGAATTCTCAACATCAATGATATTACTCCTCATTTACATTAGAATAGACAAAAAGTGAAACCTCAAAAATGTTTAAATTGGTCTGCACAGGGGCAAATAAACCTCTCAAGACCAGCCAGTTATTTAAAACCACCTTGTAATCAACTAGACACAGATGATCCTACAAGACCCTTCCCAAGCTATTGCTGAAAAAAGCCAAGAGCAGTTTTGCAGGCACTGAGTTACAGATCTCTCTAGCAATGCATAATAATGCCTGGATTTTAAAAACCTGCTTTCAGAAAAGCCACACTCTTAATACTCATGTTCCTTTATTTTAAGTCTTCCAGAAGATGAGACTTTTTTTCTGCATCTGGAAGGGTTTTTTATGTCCTGAATCAGTTTGAACATTGGTCTACTGCAGTGATCAACAGCAGCAATAGATTCTCATTATGAAGCTATATTCCTTCTGATGTTGTTAAGTCAAACAATACCAGACACTGCTGAGGTACCTCCAGGGGCCTCAAATGGGGATGTTTTCATTTCCCACCCTGAAGCACAAGGGCACATACTGAGCAGTTACAACCCCCCAGCTTGAGGAGTTCAATCCTGGAGCATTTTCCTAACCAACAGCTCAGAGATGACAAAGTCTCCTTAAAATAATCCTCAGTATCCTGGGCTGTAATGTCTATATACCAAACTGATCAACCAGCTCTCCTTCCATGGAAGCTGAGACTTTGTGGCTTCCTGTTTATTGTAGTTTAAGGCTGGGCAGAAAGGAACTAAGAATCTTTCATATTAGGCTTAAATAGAAACTTTCTACCCTGACTTCAGGAAAACACTGATTTGAAGCCAGCCCTAACTGCAGCTGTTTGCCTCAGCAAACAATGTCAGCTATTAAATACTTGTAAAGCTCATAGAGGATCTGGGGCAAAACTCCTTTAGAAGCAGACCTTACCTCAGAGTTGCTTTGCAACACTTGAGAGATTTACATAAAAGTTTCACTTTTAATTCTCAAGAAACACATTTGCTATGAAAAGACAAGCACAGCCAATAAACACTGTGGCTTTGGATTTCCCAGTAACTTCCACCTGTATAATGCAAACTTGGTATCTTTTCCAGGAGACACGAACACAAGTCTCAAAATCTAGTTAATGTTAAAATTAAGAAATAATCACCCTATATAAATAATGTTTTTTGACTATCCAGCATAAATGTTACTTTCTGTGATAAACCATGATAGCCCCACCCTTCCCAAACTCTTAAGACATTCAGATGTGATGCAATACTTGGTAGATGTATTTTGTATATATTTATATAAACAAACTAATATTTCTATCTGCACCTCACAAAATGCAGGAGATGCTTTTTAAGGAAAACAGTCTAGATAGACCTAAAGCCTCTTTGGTAAGCAAAATCAGCGTGATGGAATAAACATGAACCAATTTAGCAGCACAGAGGTGCCCAGCAAGATAAGCAGCTGGAAACACAGACCACCACATTCATCTAAACTAATCCTCATTGCAGAAATTGCCTCCTTCACGTCTCTTTGGAGCAGCTTTCCCAAAGAAAGAAACAAAGGGAGGATGAACAGTGACAGTGTGGAGACAGCATGATTTAGGAAAGGGCTAATCCTACTCACAGTTCTTCGACCTGTTTCATACGCAGAGATACACTGCCGACCTCCTTAGTTATGAGAGTCCTGCACAGACAGGGAGCACAGCAAATGCATGCGAAAAATTAGTCAGATTAACAAAAATAATGAAAGCAGCAGCTCCATCCATGGCTGGTCTGTGGTAGGAGATGAGTAAGAGTTCACATTTAAATGGAGAAAATTAGGTGTTGTTCAGAAGCAAACAAAGCAAATCAGACCAGGAGTACAATTCACGTAAGGAAAGCTCAGCAGTACAGTTGAGCTCTCTCTATAAGGTCTCCTCACTTCTTGATTATTGTGCCATGGGATTGGAAACTAGAAAGTGGTCCCCACTCCTTGGCTCTAAAATAAGGCACCCTGTTCTAGTCACCCTGTTCTAGTTACTAAAAGCCACATGCAAACCCATGGAGGGAATTATTTTATTAAAATCCTGACCAATGTGCCACAATTTTCCAGCATCTTTTTGTCGTGCCGATAAAAAGGGGTTTTGTTATGGGTTGGTGGGGTTTTTTGTGTGATTTTATTTTAGTTTTTTAATTCTAGAGCTAAGGCTAGTAATTATTGCATGTCACTGTAATAACTGATGACTCAACACAACTGAGTGGGAGCAAATTCTCACACAGAACGACAATGTAGCTGCACAGACAGATGGGAGAAAACTTTCAGCTTTGGCTTCCAAGTGGCTTGATAAGATGAGCCAGCATTCACAGCTATCACCCACAGCCCTTGCTTGAATTAATCTTCAGCCACCATGTGCTTTAAGAAGGTCATTACCAAGTAGCCTTGCAGTTTTCTGTTTGCCAACGATATGTTGCACTTTCAAAACAGATGATAAAAATTGAAAAAAAAAGAAGGGGGGACATGTTTTAGCTCCTCTAATGGTAACAAATACTGGCACCACATTTCAGAAAAAAAAGTGATGATCTAGCAAGCAAAGTAGCCCCAGCTTGTAAGGAGGGTACCTCCAGAGGCAGCCCTGTATAGGGAGAGCACTGTACTTTATGGAATCAAATTTAAGAAAGCTTTTCAAAATAGATCACACATTAAGAAGTGACAACTACATATACAAGAGCTGCTTAGGACATATATATCTCACAAACAAGTTTAAGTAGTTAGGTACAACAACAAAAGGAACACATAAAATACTCAAGTCAGACAGTAAGTTGAGCTCTAGTGTCATGAGTTTAACAGTTAAAAATGGGAAAAGCAACAAGAAAATCTAGAGTAAGAATAAAATAACTGAATCTGGGCCTCTGGTAAAGGAGCCCTTTGTTTTGCTCCAGTTAATTACTCCCTCGTGTAAGAAGCATTAACCTAAGCAGGTGGCATCTGTGAAGCAAAGGCCAAGCCAGCTAATGCTAGCGGTGTCATATCTCATCAGTTAGATCTTACTGGTTGTCGATTTGCTCCTGTCGCAGTGCTATGCTGCCTTGCTCCTCCAGGAGGTTCTCTCGAGATGCAGACTGGGCAGGATCCAGTTTTTTCACATAGGCAGCTGGTACAAATCCCTGACGGTCATTGACTTCCACCTTCCACCAGTCCTGGAAGGAAGAAAACCACAAAGCAACCACTGTGAGGCCATCATCAAGCATAAAGAATGCTGGGCAACTGAATGCTGCAGATCAGAGACTTCTATTAACACAAGGAAAGCAGTGATGCTCTCAACAGCTTGCTCTTGTTATGGAGATAATTTCAAACAAACTGCCTCTTGAAGATAGAGATCTTACTCCCATGTCTCCCCTTATATTTGGCCAAAAATTCCTCCACATCAGGGAATTAAAGTTCTCACAGACATGTGCCCTGTCTTGGAAAAGCTGGCAGCTGTAGAGGAGTGATGGAAATGAAGTGAAGAGGTTCAGCTGAAGTGCTGAATGGGAACATGGGCTAAATGTGCCAAAACCAAACAAAGCACAGCACTGAGGGAGCCAAGCAAAGCAGCAAAGCAAGAGGCTGGAGCCCACCTTGTTGGTGCTGTTGAGTAAGGTGAGGATATCTCCCTTCTTCATTGTCACCTCCCGGGGACTCTTCTCCTGGTAATCATAGAGAGCCAGAACGAGCTCTTTTCCAGTTTCATCATCTGTGGGAGCAACTTGTTGCTAAAAAAATAGAGCACAAGAAAAAATGAGCTGTTCCATGTTTATTATAATCAATGTAGTTGTCCTAGAATAGACTTCAGCTGTAGTTAAAGCTACTGTAGAGTCAGTTTAGGTGCTGTCTGGGCTCAAACCCTGAAAACCACCACATTAAATTGTTTTATTTCAAAACAATGCAGCTGTCTTACGATTATAAAAACAGACTGCCAATTTTTTTTGAGAAAATCAGGCACAGTCTTCAATAACCTCTCGAAACCAACAACTGTTACTAAGCTTTGTTTTCACCTTTTGCTGATCCATGAATTTTAGGTACATGATTAGCATCTTTCCTTACCCTGCACGATTGGGCCTGTTCCCTTAATGCCTGGATGCTGCTGCCATAAGCGGAGAGATCAGACATCAAAGCTTCATGTTTCTTCAGAAGAGCCTGAAAGTGGATGATAGCAACAACATGCACACCTTGACATTTTACAAATATGCCTCTGCTTAAAATATATACTTTGACTCCACACACAGGGTATGTGGGTTTTTCAGAGCTGCCAGCCTTGTGACTCTCATGGGAATAATCACTTCTATTTATTCACAGGCTAGATAGTGGTCCTAATGCTCCTGGTGCTTTGCCTCTGCCTTATCTCAGCAACATTCCTTTCTTTTGTTCTGACCAGAAATAACTATTTCCAGAGTGATATGGGTAAGTTTAAAGTGTGCCTTTAAACTGCACTTCACGTTGATAAACTGTCAGTCAGCACTGCCCGGGACATGGTGTTTGACTGCAGAATGATACCAATAAAACAACTCCAGACAAAAAAAATTACTTCCAGACTAATGAACTGCTGAAAACCAGGCTCATACTGAAATGCTCATCCCATGAGGAATTTGCTGATATTATTTTCATTATACTTAAAAAAAACAAAACCCTGTAAAAGAGTGAATACAGAGGTAAAGCTTCCTCATAGTTGGTTTAATACACTGAGCAGCAGAATTTCATGTGCAATAACAACTAAGACACAGGAAAAATTGTCATCTTTTGACTAAGAGCCAAAATCTTTCTTGATGCAAGAATCTGCCCTCTTCAATAAGAATCCTGAAATTATCAGAGCTCATTTTTTTACCACCGGATAAATCCTCACTGTACTTAGGCAGAACTGGTTTAAACAAGAACCTCAAGTACCTCAGCAGAGTCTTCATCTTTCCCATAGTCTGTACTGCCTACAATGGGCTCCTTTTCCCTCATCCAGGATTCGGCCTCATTAGCATCAGCAAAGTACTGCTGAGCCTGCAGGGAATCCTCCAGATCCTGTCGACGCTGAGATGCTTTGGCTTTCAGAGAGTCCCACTTCTGGTTTAGCTCGTTCAGTTTGATTTTCACATCTTCAGCTGCAAAGTGTCCTATGGAACAGGAGCACAGGGAACTGAAGGACTTCAGCAGACAAAACCAATACACATTAAAAGGTTACTTGTAGTTCTTCACAGTGACAGAAATTAGACCAATTTAAAGCCTATTCAGACTAGAATAATAAAAACACAACTCAGCTGGTCCTTTTGCCTCAGACTGGAAAACACTGAACCTGTCAATCAAGTTGTACTAGCATATCTTAATCATTAGGAATAAAACAAGACATATCATAACATTTCTCAATGATGAAACAGGAAAGGTCATCTCCTTCCAGAGTTCTGGCAGCAGACAGATATTATTTCAGACCTGCAGGATTTTTTTGTTTGTTTGTTTTTTCATGTTAAAAACACCCAGTCAGAAATAAACATGCCTATTTATTTAAAAGCAATTTGTCTTTGTAGAGAATTTTCTCTCGCATCATGGTTATGTACCTCTGATAAAACCCTTTAACAGATGTAATTACAGAGACTAAATACAATAGGTAGAAAATTGCTAAATAAGTGTTCATCAAGAGTAGATGGAGATCTATGAAAATTATGACAGGTTCCCACCAAGGAACCTATTTTCATTTTCAGGTGAAAGGATGACCAGGAGTTCATCCTGCTAGTAGGTACCTGTCTATTGTCAGGATAAAAACAGGCAGTAATTCTTAACTGTGCTGGGCCAGAGAACAAAAGACTGTGCCAGAGTTAAAAAATATTGAGACATACCTTCTTCCACCATAGCATTCCCCTTCTGTGTGACTGCTTTAATGCGAGGCTCATGGCCTGCAATTTCTGCCTGCAAAGCCTGGTGCTTCTTTAGCAGATTCTGGACACCAATTAAGTCCTTGCCTGAAAGATACAAAATAATTAATCAGCTAAATCAGAGTCAGTAGATGAAACAAAAATTTCAAGGCAGCTGTAGCCAGCGCTACACAAACTTGCAGAGGGAAAACTCTTAACAATGAAGACAGAGCACTATGGAAACTAAGTTACCACTGGAATTATATAAGCAGCACAACAGAGACCCGGGGCAACGGCAAATATGTAACTCTGTACAATGTTAATTAGAGCAAACAGTTCTGAAATTTTCAGGGAATGTTCCATAAAGATACAATTTATAACACAGCAATTCTGACATCTAAATCCTAGAGATACCAGGATGGACCAACCTCGGTTTGTTGAAGCTGCAATAGGTTCTTTTTCCCTAATCCAGGTCTCTTCATCCTCAATGTCACGGAAAAGCTGCTGCAGGCGAAGAGAATCTGCGAGTTTCTGCTTGCGAGCTACCATGGGCTCCTTCAGAGCTTCATAGCGAGCCACTAAAGCTTCTTGTTTCTTCTTGATATTGTCAGCATCAAAGTGCCCAGCCTCTTGGAACTGGCGTGCCTGGATGGTAATGCCATCTATCCGATCCTAAAATTGATCCAGCAACAGCATTAGTTCAGAAGTTCTGTGAGGTGGCTGTAGTGACTGAGAAGCTCATTTCTATTAAAGTCATAAAGATATTATTCTTAGAGACATACAAGTATGTTTCAGTTCAAAATTATTTTTGATAAGCAAACTGTAAAACCCAAAGCTAAAAAAATTATAAAAAACCAGACCTGCTAAGGTCTCTGACTGAGCATATCTGGAAAGGCAGGAATAAAAATTTTTTCCCTTACCTGATGGGCAGCAACATCTGCCTCTAGCAAGGCATGTTTCTTCTGGAGATTCTGAACATTAGTAAGATCTTTTCCATAATCATCAGAAGCTAAGTGTCCTTCTACTTCATACAGCCAGAGCTCAATGTCCTCCACATTGCGATTAAACTGCTGCTGCTGATTGGCTTCTCGCAGTTTTATACCTGAGGGAGACAGGGGCAAGAGGAGAACAGGACAAGGTAAGTGAAGTGGAAACTGAAGTTAACTCATTTCCGGTCTTCTCCCAGCTAAACTCTCTAGAAACTTGTCCATATTCTTCTGAGCGAGTCGTACCTTTGAGCTCAGTGGCCTCCAGAAGCTTCTTCCACAAGCTGATGACTTCATTCATGCGAGCTGCCACCTCATCTGACGCATAGTGCTTGACATCAATCAGCTTCTGGCCAGCTTTCTCCAGGGCATCAATACGACTCTGGTTAGCAGACAGCTCTGCTTCAAAAGCCTGGTGTTTCTGAACTTTACCTTGCAAGTTTGATGGATCCTACAGATGAAGAAAGAAATAGAACATTTCAATGCAAAATCAGTACCCAAAGGTCTCAAGAATTTTTGAAATTGGACTACTTTCATAGACATGTCATGATGTCACCAGAGGATTTGGTGCCAAAAATATGCCTTAAATCAGAATTCTTAAGCTATTGGATAGGCATGATTACAGCATGATGGAAAAATGCCCCTTGGGGTCAGGAAGAAATTACAGTTCCTCCTGTTGCTATTAATACCACCGACTATCAGCAACATTTTGGCTGATGTTGCTTTGTATCATTAGACTGATTACATTAATTCCAGTACCGCCTTAAAAGCATTCTACCATTCATCTTTGTGCTTACCTTGTAGGCCTCATCAGTTGCAGTTTTCATCTTTTCATTAACCCAACTCTTGAGCTCATCAGAATCTCGGAAAAACTGCTGCAGATGGAAAGAATCTGCCAGCTGAGCACGGCGGTACATGGCTCTTTCATGAAGGGCATTTCGGCGGCTTAGCAGCTGAAAAAAAAAGAAAGTAAAAGGTTTTTAAATTCCTCAAGCTTGTAAGTACCACCACTGTACCCCTCTTAGGACAACTCCACTGACTTATTCTATATTGAAGTCATACCATGTAAAATAATAAAGCAGAACAAGATTTAAAGTCCACAGTCCAAATATATTTAGGATACTTACAGCATCTCTGCGTGTAGCAACATCGTCCATGGCATAGTGGTTATTCTGAATCAACTTAGTAGCAAACTCATCTAATGCCTACAGGGAAAACAAGTTTCCATTTATTTGGTGTAATAGAAATTGCTTATGCAAATTTGCTTAGTACATCAATTCCCCGAAGTTTATCACAGTAAAACTGGCAGAAAGCCATTAGCAGATCTAACCTTACACCCTTTTCTCTCTGTACCCTCATCCTCTCCATGTGGAAAAGCGCAGGTTTTTGACAAATCTTCATCCACCTGTGTGCTGGTCTGATAAGGAAGCACCAGGTTACCTGGCTCTGAGACAAAAGCCAAGCCCTATCCCATACTTTCTCCACTATTTTCTGTTTTAGAGACAATACCTGTTACATCCCACAGAACATTTCAGCAGATCATTCTGCAAAGCAAACCCCATCCTTTACTATCCTCCAGCAATGTCTCCTCCCCAGTCAACAAATGCCCTTGTTTCACTTCCTGCCCATTTAGTGATGACCAATGCCAATGTCTTACTGTGATTTTCTCCTCTTGGGCACTTAGGGATTTCTCAAAGTCTTCATGCTTCTTCAGAAGAGCCTCCACACTGTCCAGAGAATCACCAAGGTCTTCATTCAGCAGAAATGCCTGAAGTAAGGACACAAACACATTTTTATGTTTCCATACTCAGCTGCTCTAAGTGAGCTCAAGCACAGCCAGGGATATTTCCTGCCATATGTTATTACTGAAATGTAAAAGATGACATCTGGGATGGTGTTTGCTTTATGCTTCTAACAGCCAATAATTTTTTCCATCTTCTTATTCAACCAGCATTTTACAAGAGTTAACACACACAAAAGCCACATCAAGCCCACTTGCCACAGTTCATAGTTTCAGCATTAGATGGAAACAGCCATTGCACCATTTCAGGCAGACAGATAAATAACTCTGCACAGCACCCACTCACTAGTGGGTGCTTATGGCACTGTCAGTAGGCAATACCAACTACTTAAGCCTACAGAAGACTACCCAGAAATTAAAGTCCACTGTATCTGGAGCATTCAAAGCTTTGCACTCACCTCTTGTTTGCTCATCCAGTTGTCAACTTGTTCAGTATCTCTGTAGAAAAGCTGCAGGTCCATGCACTGCTCATACTGCTGTCTGCGGAGCTCCCACAGTTCCAGCAAGGCAGACCTTTCATCTGAGAGGATGGTCAGCTGATCGATTGGGAAGAGGAATATATAATAATTTTATTTAACACTCTAGTTCACTTCCATCTTGATGTAAAATCAAATTGTCACTCTAAAAAAGTGGTTAGCACTGAACTGAAAATGACTTCCTGTGTAAAGAATGAAATCTCCAGTTCCTGATGTGATCATCCTTTTAAATTAAGAGACACAGAAGAAAGAGACAATGTTCTTCTAGGAGCTTGTGCTCTCAACTTACCTTTTCTTTAACTTCATCAGAAGCGTAGTGCCCAGCAGAGAGCAAAGCCTGGCCTGACTCATCAGCAGATTTGAAGCTGTCTTCATGGGCATCAATTTCTCCCTAAGGAAGGAGATGTGAAAAAGCAAAATTTATCTTAGCATAGAGTGTCAGAATTACCTTACAATGCACATAAGGTAGGCTGCCCACCCTGGGCAGCCAGGGGACCTTTTTTTAAGGGTTAGGGTTAAATTCCTACATTAAAATGAAACTAGAAGTTGATTTGAGCTGTATTTTTTCTGCTTAATTACAGGAATTCCTCATGATGGAGAACTAAAACAGTCGTTAGTCCAACTGGCTGCTACCAGGCCTACCTTTTATAAAATATTATCATAAGCATTCTTAAATACTTAGTAATTAGTATATATCTACCATCTAGAAACAATTTAAAAATATTAAATCAGGACAGCAACCTAGTACTGTGTTAGTTGGATGATCAAAGCATTCCAGTGCTGCAACATTGACTCAGAGACTGTGTTAGACATACAAATCAGAGGGCTGTTGACTGGATTTGGCTGTATAACCACTCTACCTTATGTTCCTGATGTCTGTCTAGAAGAGCTTCTGCCCCAGCCACATCATTGGCAAGTTCATCAGCATTTATCAGAGCCTTCATCTCAGTCACCCAGCTGGTGAGGTCTCGGAAGTCTGCGAGAAAGCGCTGCAGCCTTAGGTAAGCAAAGGAAAAAATGGTTGGGAATAATTAATTCGCAGAGTTTCTCTCCCGTTTCTCCAAAGAAAGGGTTACAAACATAAAAGCTGTTCCTCAGATCAAATAAAACAACATAAAAGTGTGCTCAGAATATTGAATAACTAAATATGCCTTCAATCAAACAAGAAGCCTTTTAAAGTTATGAAAATGTTGGGTTCTAAATCAATGCCTCAAAGACACGTTTTGCATATAACTTATATTGTAAGTAAAATTAATATTCCTAACTACACACTGAGGACAACAGAAATCAAAATATAGTTCTCAAGATAATCCACAGGGCTGCTTCTGTCACAACCATTACGGTGTGTGAGGAGGAGAGAACCGTCAGAAAATTTCAACTGCACATGACTCAGCCTTAAAACAAGCAAACAAATCCCCAAATTCCTTCCAGAATACCTTTAGTTGTTGCCTTTGGCATATGCTTAACACTTATCAGCAAAATTGATCAGTCTGTTTCCCTTTTACATTTGCTGTCAATTGCTCTGAAGATACTAAGACAGGGAAGGTAAAGAAAAAGATTATTTGTGTGGGTCTCCACTGCCAAAAATCCCACATCGTGGGAGGGAACAAAGGGCAGAAAAACAAAACCAGAAAGGATGTAAACTAACCACCACATCAGGATTAGTTTGTTTTTAGTATGGCTTCTCAACAGTGATCTAACAGGTTATGTTTCAGAGACCAGATCAGTATAGGCACAAGACTGGATGAAGACAAAACCCACAGCAACAAAGAACTACCACAGAAACAGGGAATTCATTTATTTGGTCTGTGACAATGCATCAAACAATATATCATACTTCAGTCTTCACAGAGACTCTTAAAGACTCCACAGTGAACAGATTTGTAATAAAAGTATTAAAAAAGCTTTTTTTTTTTTTCAGCAAAGCTGAAACATAGTCAGATAATGTACTTCAAAATGCACATTTCAACTCAGGTAGAGAAAATAGCAAATGCCCTAAAGCATCACTGTGTCTATTTTCATAATTGATCCATAGCCAGAGAATGACAAAAAGCTGCAATAATTTTTCAATCATGTAAATATTTCTTTTACTATGAGAAGTTAGTGTAAAATAGAATTTGGTGAACAAGACTGCTCCAAAAACAACAGAATCATCCCAAAATTTTGGAAGCAGCACCCCTTTCTTCTCCTTCCAAGAGCCCTCTGTCAAATGTGAACAAGGAGGGAAGCACCACTGCCCTGCTGCAGTGACCCACCTGTAGGAATCGTTGAGACGAGCATGCCTCTCTGCTGCCAGCGTCCGGATCTGTTCCCAGTTGGCAATGAGTTCCTCCCGTTTCACTTGAATTTGGGAAGCATTTATTGGGTGAGACTGCTGCAAACGGTCAGCTTCTGCACACAGGGCCTTCACCTAAACCCAGGGACAAACTGAGTGAGCTTCCAGCCTTTTACAAGCAGGTGGCTTCGTTTAAACTGTAGGTAAAATACACCTTGCAGGGGTACCTTATCTTCCAGAGCTGCCAGGTCTCTTTCCAGGCCTTCGTGCTTGCGCAGTAATGCCTGGACACTGGCTAAGTCTCTGCCAAAATCATCTGAGGCCATCAACTGCCCTTTCTCCTTAATCCAGCTGATTGTTTCATCCACATCCCTTCAGAACAAAGCACAAATTGAAAACAGTTTGTCTAGTATGGAAAAAGGAAGAAAGCAGGATGTTTCCATACATGTGCCAGACGTACTGGCATACAAACCCATATATATAAACACTGCAGCAAACTACAAACATCCTTTAGAAAACAAACAAATAGACTTCCTTTGCATCTCATGAAACTCTGAAGTATATTAACAGGCCGCTGTGACCAGACGCAAACCAGGAATTACAGCACCACTCAGCACTGTCACGGAGTGGATCCATTTCCCCCTCTGGACCCGTCTCCAACTTAATTACAGCAAATCTCAAAATGCTGTAGATGGAGATGAGAATAGAAAGACATTGCTCAAAGCCTCCAAAACAATTGGGCTGACATCCAATAAAAAAAAGCACACCCCATTTAAGGCTCATCTAGGACAGAACTGGGGGAAAAAGCCCTCAGAGGAAAGAAGAGCAAAAC
>NW_008246054.1:5828021-5840172 GCF_000691975.1 Corvus brachyrhynchos
CCATTCTAAAGTAACTGTAGAACAACAAGGCCTTCATTGAACAAGTCATGCAGAAGAGCAAAGCAAAGCCATAGGAGACAGTAGCTCTTCTCATACTACTGTGTGCAGCTGAATGCATCATTAAACACCCACACAAGGGTTAAATCATTCAGCAGATCCAGCCAAGTTCATACCTGTTGAAACGCTGCACTTCAGCTGCCCCAAAGAGCTTTCCTTGCCTCTGAAGGGCAAGTCCCTTAAGACGCTGCCAGCTTGCATTTACTTCATCCTGTTTGGACTTTATCAGTTCCTCTTCAGGGTGTTGTTCCTGGCAAGCAAAGGAAAAATGCTATTTTCCTATGTTCTTTGGCTTTATGTCCATTGACAAAACGCTGCTGGTCTTCAAGAGATCAATTTATAATTACTGTCCTTTCCAGATGATCACTTAATTCAATAGTTTCCCTGAAATTTCACTGTGCAAACCATTCAATACTCTAGTAGTGGTTTCCCTATATACTAATTAGTCCATAGGAAGAGGGCTGTAAACAGCATCTTTTTCCCTGGAATGAAACACTTCCTGCCCTGTCTCCATCCTTGTTCACGCCCCAGATGTCAAAACAGAATAGATATTAAACCTCCTTGTCCAAGAGAAATATATTTAACCCCAGTATGACAGTTTCTCTTACTAATCACTACTCTCCACAATTTCAGAAACATTCCCAGCTGGGGCAGTTATTCAGGCTGTTAGGCAGAAGAACAAGTGAATCAAATGGTGACCATTTAAGGTGAAGATAGCCAAGTACCCATGTGGAGCAAAGCTTAAAGATCTGCCCCAAACCAGGGAGAAAAGGGGAAGTTACAGACAAATGTTTGCTGTGATAACTGACTTGCCAAAAGAGATCTTCAACAGACATAAATGCTTACCTGGATAAGTTTGCCAGCAAATTGGTTCACTTCATTTACTCTTTCTTCATGAGCTGCAAGGTCTGTCTGGAACTCTTCAAACTTCTTTTGCAAAACTTCAACATGCTCTAAGTCCTGTCCAAGCTCTTCTGAGGTCACTATTGCTTCCTAGCACAGTGAAAAAAAAAAAAGTTAATTTCAGTATATCCTATGGGAAAACACTATTAAAAATTAGGAAGCAAACTGTCCTAATTTTCAATAGGTCAAAGACAATCACAGTGTTTAAGGTCAGATTTAAAAAAGTTTTATCCACTGAACTCCATTCCCTGCCCCAACACCTACCCATTACTGCAGAAAATATGCAAGATCACTAAGAGAATTATTTTTTCATCTTCCTTGATCGTATTAATTTTTCAAGTACTAATTCTTAGCACACAGGGTGACTAGAATTTGTTCCTTTTTACACTGTGTATGGGCATTTGCTGTAGGCTTCTGATGCAAGATTTTTGCACAAAAAGTGCAGTGTTGTATTCAGTAACAGTTATACAGGGTTTACAGTTTGAACCTACAGTGACACAAAATAGCAAACTATCATTTAAGGAAACCACTGAGATTATTTTGTGGCTGTTTTTCTTTTGATAGTGTGGTTTGTGGTCTGCTTCCTTAGAGTTCAAAGAATCAAGAGCCAACCGTCCCCTCCTGCAGTTCATGTCCTTACAATGTATATCTAAAGATATTCCAATCATTTAGTAACGATGTACACACTGCTTGCTGCTTAGGCTGGCTCTTTTCTGAAACAAGTAATTTAGAATATTTACTTAAAAAACATTTCCTTTTCGTGTTGAAGATTTCCCTTAGAGGAAACTTGAATTTTATTTGTCTTCTCAAAGCAAAGAAGGAATTGTTTATGCTAAGTGCTGCCCAACACACAGGCTTCCTCTCAGACTAGTAACTTTTTTTGGGGCTGCAAAAGAGCAATAGTAGTTTGCACACCTACTGCTGATGCAATGTGAATAACTAAATAAAATATACAGGTGCCTTTACAAGCTTTCTGTGATTACCTGACCTCCAGCAACTCTATGCTGACAGAAATTTTCCACACAAGCACATCAAATTTCCCATCAAGGAGACAGTAAAGGGAGGTAATTATGCACCTTATCATTGATCCAGTCCAAGACATCTTCACATTCCCGTAAATATTGCACCAACTTCTGTGCTTGCAATAATTTGACTCCCTTCTCTCTCATCTTTTCCATCAGTAATTCCCATAGTCGGTGCAGCTCCTGCAGTCGAGTCTGAAAAAAAAGGATGTTGTTATTAAAATCCCCTGTCAAAGAAGATGAGATTTATTCCCTTCCTGTCCTTAACAGTAGATTTATTTATTTTTCTGAAGTTGTACATCCTAAACCTTACCTTAGACAAAGGGTAAGGGACAAACCTCACGATTTTATCTCCAGTAAATAGTTTTCAAATTATATAAAGTGGTGTAACACAAAAATAGAAATTACTGAACTGAGTATTTAGACAGTTGTTATAAATTAATGAAGCTATCAAATATCTTTACCTAACTATGAGCTAAACATCCTGAGATAAAATTTGATTTAAATTCTATACTAATGTGAAGTCAGACCAAAAATTTGCTGCTCTCCCCTTCAAATGTTCAGTCTTTTATATGAAAGTCAACTCACAATAAGTGAATTGCATCTTCCTTTGGGAATTTATTTTTATTTAAGACAACACATTTGTTTCAAGTCAAACTTATGCCATTTCACTGTATTTTAACCACTTCTCTTAACACTAAACAGTTTATATATTTAGTTAACATTGTGAAGTGACATGATATGGACACACTAGGAACAATTACTAGTTTTAATATTGAGTTTCTCTGGCTGCACTTGGCCTTTCAAAACTGTTGGGAGCTACTATAAACTTTATAGACAACAAAAAGTAAAACTGCACTCCCACACATGCACACAACTTGCAAAACAGGAAAGTAACTGCTCCACCCATTGTTTATAACACTTTGCTCATCGAGACCTGAAACTTGAAAGTCATTCAAGAGAAGCCTTTGAACATCATGGGCGGATACCACTTAATCCACTCAGAAAGTTCAATTAAAGAGATTTCAAGGGAGGAAAGAGCTCTGAGCAGTGCCCAGAAGGATGGTGCAAACTGTCAACCAAGGAAGAAAGGAGACATTGCAAAAGGAAGTTGCACTGCAGAGCCACAAGCTTCACCTACTCGTATGTGGGACCCCACTTGGGTGGCCGTGACTATCGGGCGCTGGGCAGTCCGGTACGGCGTGAAGGACTGAACCAGTGAAGGCAAGTTAGAATGAAATGCTAAACTTATCAATCAAGTTTGATAATCACTACAAAAACATCTCATCTTTAAACAATTCTCCTCAGAACCACATCTAAAAGAAGGTATGAGCTGGGTGCTCATGAAAGAGAAAAACACCTCTGAGCTTAAAAATACAAATTCTCTCATTATTTGACTAATCAAATACCCATAGAATTTTAAAGAGTGGTTTTGAATATAGAGCTATCTGTGCAATCTGAACAAAGTGCTTAAGGAATGGCCTGTAAGAGGGGGGGAGGGGTAAAAAGCTTTAAAACTCACTCTTATGGTTTCAGATGCAAAATGGCCTTCATTTATCATCTGATTTCCAGTCTCATCCAATTTAATGATGGCTCCTGAATTGGCCTGCACCTCAGCTTCAAAGGCTTGGTGCTTCTGCAGCTTCCCCTGAAAGGAAAACATCAAAGAATGTGACTGAGATTTGGTGCACGGACTCCTCCACATTCCCCAGCATCAAGATTTAAAGCGTATTTTATGCATATTCAGGACTGACAAACAAATAATAAAACTGCACAGTTGAAATCAGTTGTATCATGTGTTTGACAGGTGGATTCAAACATCCCAGTTTTAGTTACTTCTTTCTTGTGTTTGCTCTTGCACATGACAGTGTTCAAACCTCTGAGAACCTGTCAGCTAATTCTGCCCACACAAACTTATTTTCTACAAATATCTTTTTTGTTTTGTGGAAACCATAAGTGATAATTCACATTTATTCACAGAGTTAAGGCATCCAACAAATTCTAGGATTAAACAAAGTTGGTTTTACACTACATTACACTGAGCAACTTTTTCTATGCTGATGTAGCATCTAATCCATTATTAGAAATATTCCAATTACATCAGCAAAAAAGCCAAGCTTTTGAAGAGCACTTTCCAAGGTCATGGGTATTTGCATCCATCTTTCTTCACTCTCAGATCAAGTTTCATTTCTGTGTTTTTTCTATCCCAGCTGACCTGTAACGCCCCAAAATTAATAGTGCAGGAAATATAAAGTGGCAGGAAGACTTGCCTGCAAATTGCTTGGGTCTTTGTAATTTTCATCAGATGCAATCTGCAGTTTCTCTTGGATCCATTTTTCAAGCTCATCTGCATCACGCTGGAAAAACTGGAATCGATAGGAATCTTCAAGTTTTTGGCGCCTCAGAGAAGAGAGTTCCTTGAACCTGTGGTAACGGTCCAAAACTTGCTGACGCCTTTCTTGGATATCTTCTGCTGTTTCCAACACTTTTACACCACTTGGATCCATTTTCTGAAAGCAAAAATAAAACTCCATTATGTTTGTCTTATAAAACACTGGTAGATCAGGAAGAAATCCATGCAAAAAAAAAAAAGCTGTTTTTTTAAAATCACACATTGTTTACTTACGATCTTCCTCTGTGTGGGCAGGTACGTGTATAAAATATAAACATCTTACATATAAATAAAACCTCACTTCTAGCAGAAAATAGTGGTAAAGAAAAATCTACAAAGACATTTAACACCTATTTGGTTTGGACAAATATGGCTGCAGTCATGTAATGTCCGTGTCATCTCAAACTGTAGCATGCAAGTGTCCAATAAAAGAGCTAAAAATGTGAGTTTGTGCACAAATATGTGTAGATACCAACACAAAACATTTCTTGTACAACATACAATATCTCAAAACATTTTATTTAAAATATTCAATACTAAACTAAAGAATATTACTCTTCTTTGAACAACAGTTAAGTGGCCCAGATGTATCTATATACACTTACATACATATATAGACCCACATCTCTTTCTGATGCATCTCTTCTTTGTTCTCTAAAAAAAGTTACAAACCCATCCTGCCACTCTCTATATAACCTTTCAAAAGCAAGTAAGAGGCTTCACAGATATGGCCTTAGACAAGTAATTTAAAGAGCATTTTATTTAACCAGTGATCTTGCTCCAACTGAAAATCCTTCTATATTACTTCATGAACTAAAACCTAATATTGTTACCACAGGCAGCAAAGACTTGACTACTCTCTTTTCTATTAAAATTGGGACAATCTTTAATTTTCGGTTCCTAAACTTTCAAAAAGCAATTTGATTTTCAGTAAGAGATCTGGGCATTAGAACAGAACTGTAACACAAATTTTAGAAGTGGAACTATTATCATCATTGAAGTTTGGATATTTAACCACTTATTTAACAACTAACTCTGTATATCAAGAGGTTGCTGCAACAAACACTTCTGTGCTTGAACAATATTGCAATTAATGTCTTTGTGTACAAGTGTTTACACAAGTCACTCAGTGCTTTTCTACCATCAATTCTGCACACTCCAAGCTAAAGGTACTTCTCATCAATCCTGCCAGAGACAGGGAAGAAACCCAGACTAGAACTGCATACTAAAGGACATAGGCAATCAGTTAAAATACATCATTAAATATTAAATTGTTATTTAGTCATTAGTTAGCTTCATGCTTTAATTAGACATGTATCTTGCATAACTGTATGGAAAACTCCACAGGCTGGAAAGTGTTCTACAGGGCCGTGTTTTCCAAGCACTTGCAAAAGGACAATCTGATAGAAAGGAACATATGGGGACGAATCCACACATTCCTGAGCTCCCTTCCAAGGTCCCCACCCTCCAGAGGACAGCTGTGCCAGCAGCACTCCTTGCTCCCATGAACTCTGAGCCCCAGCTGCACTGCGGCAGTTGCAGGAAGGAAAGAAAAATCAGCTTTTCTTTTTCTTCCACTCATTACTGTCAAAAGAGGGCAAGGAGAAAAACCAACTCAGAGTGCGTTACATAAACAAAGCCCAGGTTTCGTCTTGCAGCGCTACCAAAATCTCCACTTGATTAGTGTATCTGAGTATTAAAAGCTCAAACCCTGAACATAACTTGAGCTCAAGCAAAGATATGGTTCCCTGAGAAAGCAGCTGTTTTTTCCAGCACTCTTTCAAACAGCCTTTTTCCTCCAGGAAAGGAAGTTACTGCTAAAAACTTCCTTTCCTGCCCTGTCATGCTGTGTTTGAATCCCAACAATACTTCTTTTAAACTGCACTGTGTTCAGGAATGACACAGTGGCAGCTGGTCTAATGTACTGCATGGCTGGAGCCCCTCTCTGCTTGTTCTGGTTTTGGGCAGTACTGGGAGAAAATTAAATCCTGGTCAGTCTCTGGAACACTCTACACTCATTCACTGTACAATACAATTCAACTTGTATTTCAATATTAAAAATAACCTTTGCAAAGTCATTTGAAAACATTTAAAATTATTTAATTATTTACATTATTAATCTAGGGAAACATTAAAATTATTTAAATTATCATTTCAAACATTGTTACAATTTTGAAAGCCCAATGGGAGACCTCCTGTGATTTACCCTGGGAGCTGGTTTGCCTCTCACCACAGAAGCCAGGCAATCTGGCTCCTCTTTTTGCTGGAATTGGTTAAAAGAAAGGCTCCTTTTGTAACTACAGTGGAGCCAGTCAATTGTAAAAGAAGTGCTTTAGTGTAGCAATAATGGACTGTTCTTCCTGCAGCCCCAGCGACATCAGCAGTGTCTGTGCTGCCAGAGCCACCAGGGAGCTCAAAACTCAAAAGTCATGGATGCTGCAGAACAATGCAGTCTCCCTCCCTCCCTGGATGTTATCACCTCCAACTGCAGCACTCCCTGGAATACCAAGCACCCCTCCAAGATGTTCCCAAACCTTCTTGGTTCAACTACATCGTTTGAAGACACCTAGGATACACCTCTGCACTTCTTGCACGAATCCCATCAACTAGAAGTTGTGCTTTATGTTTTTAAGGTGAGAAGTGCTGGGATGTAACTGTGCCAGGCTCTCCCCAGATAACCAGCGTCATCCCTCCAGCCCCGCCCAGCACAGCCGGTGCTGGGCGATAAGGATGGGGGCTGAGGGAACTTTCCAAGCCCCAGAGAGCAGATCTGGACTGTCCTGAGGACATTTCATTCCTCCTTTCATGCTGTAAGATTGACATTAGGTCAGCTTATGTCTAACTCAAAAAATCAGAAATGCTTCTTCACACTGCACCATTTTGGTGATGTTATTTAAAAGGAAAAAAAAAATAGCCAACAAAAAGAAGTAGGAAAATTAAGGAAAAAAACCCTGAAACAACAAAACAAACTTATTACTCTCAACCTTCCATCTATGCCTTCCCCAGTCAATAGAAATTATACATAATAGCACACAAAAATATACAACTGCAGGTATTTACAGACACCACAGTGCAACAACGATGATGTCAGCAGCACCATTCAAGTTCGGGAACAGCGGAATTGAGGTGGGTTCAACAGGAATTACAGTGGTGCCACACAGCAGAGCTGTCAGCATTTCCCTTACCAAAACATGTTTTCAGGGATTTAAAAGCACAAATGTGAAATACATTCATTGCTAGGCAGAAGATTTTAGTGTATTTTTAAAAACAGTTACATGAAGCTTAAAAAAATTAAACTCCTTTGCCTGAAAAACAATCAGATATCAGTACATCATCAAGATCTAAAGAAGCAGTAAAATAATTACTTTCTCTTAAGAAAAGTCCTGATGTGTCACATATATTCAGCATACACGACCTCAGTAGTAGCCTGTAACAGAAAAATTTTCCCTATCACAGCATTAAAAAAATTCCTGCTTCCCAAGTATGCACACATGAACAGCTCGATGCACTTTTTTTATGTTCATCAACATCACACATCGTCAATCTTGTCTAAAGAAGATTTAACTGATCTCAGCTACTCCCTCCTGGGGAACAGGAACAGATTGCTGATCTTTCTTCTTTGAGCAAAAAATGGATGCGAAAATAACCTTCAAAAGGACGGAGAAAAAAAAAAAATAACATTTTTCCCAGCTTTCATTTCTCCCCTTCACAGCTCCCTCAAAACATCGGGGAAGAAACAAACCACCATGACTGCCTGGTTTATGGAAGTCCATAAATACTTGTACTGCTGGAAAATCAAAGAGAATCCTTCTGAAAACGTGCACAGCACTGGCTCCTGCAAAGGGAGCCTGAGCATGTTGTGTTACAGAGAAGGAGCTAAAGGATGCCATATCCTATCCTGGAGATTTAAACACTATTGGGACAAAATTGATGCCTGGCCTTTTGGTTTGTTGAATTTAACTTTACAAAATAAAGACATTTTAGGGTTAGACTATGTGCAGCAGAACACTGTGTCCAAATATGCTATTAAGGAAGGTCACAGCCCCAAACCTCCCCCAAATTCCAAGCCAGAAAAATCAGTCAAGCACTGCAGTACAAAAAAAAAGTCAAGATGGGCTGAAGTTGCTGCTTGATGCTGTAGACTCCTACAGACTAACCACAGTGCAGGTAAAATTCAAACCAGCCCCAAAATTTAAGCAGGTATTGCAGGGACACAGAAACTGTCGCATTAGAAGAGAAAATAAATGTAAATTGGTTAAACCAAAGTGGTTGCAAAGCTGATGATTTAGGCTGACAAGAGGGTTTGAGCACAGCCTCAACTATGCACTTTTGAAATAAGAAGACAGATAAAGACCTGTTCATTTTTAGGCATTTAATCTTAAAATCCCAATTCCACTATTTAAATAAGAGTAGTTGAATTGCCCATCTGAATTTGGTGTCTTTACATACAACAGGGCTTTTTTGGATATGTTTTTGCTTTAACATCACAGACCTTTGATAAAACTATCCAGGACTGGCAAGGACTGCACTCTGCTGAGACTCCTGAGAAAGCAAATTATCTTGACTGCATTGCAGAAATGCAGAGTTTACAGGTAATGCAAGATTATATAATTAACCCCAGCGTTTTCCATCCCCATTTGTTATCTTTTCATTGTCATTTTAATTGCAGTATAAACATTTACATCACTACCATTTCCAAATAAAATCTGGTTGCTTGTGTTCCCCAGCTGAACTCTGATCCATACATCCTATTTATTTTATCACCACTGAAACAAAAGCATCACTGTGTAGAAACAGTTACACCACAACAACTCAAGGATTATAAATTTGTGCAATTGGGTGAACAGGAAACAAAGCCAACTTTGAATGCACAATGTTCTACACTGTAAATCTCTTCACAGTTGATTTGCAGATGCTATTAAGAAAAAGATTCTGCTCAGGTATGTTTTAAAACAAAAACCTCTTGGAAAATTAGTCAGTATAAAAACCTGATTATATTGAACTGTAACTCCTATAAAACATTCACACATCATGCATCACAGACAGAAATTAAGCAACTCAAAAGTATTAAAGGAAAGGCAGATCACACACACACTAAATGCAAATAAAGCACCTGCTGTATAGAACAAATTCAAACCAGTGGCTAGAAACAGGTCACTGCAATAAAGGCAGGCAAGTGTGTCAAGGGCACTGCATGCATTACAGAAAAATACCTGGACTTTGACTTTACGAAACGATGACAACATGATGGAAGAATGTAGAGTCTAAAAGGGAGGGGGAAATCAAGATAACATTCAACTAATGACCAGCATAAGGATATAGCTGAATTTTTTTCTGTCACAGTACCTGTTAATTACTTTCCTTTTGCTTCCTTGTCACATAAAATAATGTGGTGTGTTACCCAAGCTACTGAAAATGACGAACCTCCTCATGCAAAAAGGTTACAACATCAACAGGAAAACTTAAGTTAATTCAGTATGTACTAACCTTTGCAGTTAGTTAAAAACAAACCAAAAAACTACCATAATCTGAAGGTCAAAACAGAACGTAAAGCAAGTTATCTGGACTTGGCAAATGATGGTTCTTGCTGCAGCATAAGCAAGTGTGACAGGTTAATTTGAAGACACAAATTCAATCAGAAGTTTTGGAATGTAAGTATCTACAAAAATGTTGACTTTCAATTGCCACAACAAAAAAATCGACAAGTAGCAGTTGCAACAGAAGGTATTTTTTGAGATGTAGCTGTTCAGAGTGTCCAATCCACCGAATTTTCCCACCCCATGGACACGCTGCAATCCCTCAGTGGAAAACTGCAGCAGTGTGTGTGCCTTTGTGCCTGCTGGAGATGTGGAGGTCTCTCTGGCATTTGCACAGCTTCACCTGTGTCCGCTGCAGCAGGGAGCTGGCACATTCCCACTCTGCTGGACCCACGGGCAGCCCTGGGAGCACAGCCTGGGCTGTGCTCACAGTCTCAGTCTCCATCCACTATCCACGGCATCTGCAGTCTGCTCCACCCCATTCTTCTGCTGCCTATACTCACTCTAGGGACAAATGTGAAAAACAAACTCCCACACTATGCTAACAAGCAGAGGAGGAAAGGGAGGAATTAGTATTATTTCCTCCGATACAGGGGAAGTGATCAATTGCCCCCAAAAAGCAATGTATTTCTGATTAAAAAAGTTGCAACCCCACAAATACATTAAATGGACCAAAAAAAGGCAGCAAAGATACCAAGTTATTTGTGTTAAATTACTGAGTTTAGTTGTAAATGTCATAGTTGAGAAATACAAATTTCTCACCAAGAGGTACCACCCTCCATCAAGAGAATTAAGGCCTCTCTTATCCTACTGCTATGCAGGAGAAAAAAGTGCAAAACCGCTTAAAATGTGTAAATGTAACCATCTTTTTTGTTATTGTTGCTACCTGTAATTAAAAAATCAACCAGAATTATGTTTAGCTTCCTGAACTACAGATCTCATATAAGCATTACGTCTAAATCTGTTTTTTAAATAAAATTTCTATTTCAGTCTTACCAATACAGATATTGTGGCTTTTTATTTCAACAAGAATGGAAATAAATTACTTCTTGTGAACAATGTAACCTGTTATCTTGGTTCAAGTATTTTCTGCCATTATTATAGTTACAGATTCTGCACACAATGCAGCAGAAAGCATCCCATTTTCAACCTTTTGTCCATCCTTTTCTCTGCACAATCTATAAATAAGGACAACTGAAGATTTCAAAGAAGAACTCACTGCTAGTTGTATATAAAGGCATGAAAATCCCATAGTGGAATTTAAAATTTATTTTGAACAGATCTGAATCCCTGACTAAGGCCTTTCGGTGAACATAATCATTGGAATCTTCTGGCACTTTGCTGAAAACAAAAATGCCAAAAGAAAATGGATTACTTGTTTTCCAGAAAGATACCCTTTCAGGCTGAGTTGGCTTTTTTTGGGTTGTTTTTTCTTCTTTTTTCCCTGATGTGTTCATTCGCCATCTCCAGACAACTGCTCTTCAAAACCTATTTAAATATGTATGAAAGACTGCTCAAGAGTCACGTACATTTTCGACTGGAGCACGAAGCTGGTTTATAATAAAACAGCTACAAAAAAATCCTGAACAGCCAATATGAACCTGCTGAAAAAAGATATAGCGATAATTGCTTGGTTTTCCTTCAATATCAGGGACAATGGTTGCCCTATTGGCACATATTTATGACCAGCAATGCAGATTTATATTGTTATAACCAGGTAAGGTGCATGCAGGCAACAAACTGAGAAACACTTGACTTGGGTTTATTTTAAATTTTAAAAAAAAAATTAATCAGGGCAGGGACAAATCCTGATTCTTTTACAAAGGAAGCAGTAGACCTTGCTCTACATACAAAGTGACACAGGTATGAAAGGAACAGAGATCAGGAGATTCCTTTGAAATGCCTCCCTGCTTGTCAGCGCTGCTAAGCCACCCCCCTGCCCGGAGACCCCCGGGCCCTGCGGAGCGGGCTCTCCTCCATGCCCCGGCCCCTCCAGCCCTTCTTCCTTCTCCTCGCCGCATCTCCTGACCTTGGACAGGGCTGGGCAGCCGCGGGAGCCATTGCTGTGCAATGATTCCCGGCGCGGCGGAGCGCCGGGGGCTGCATCCCCCGGGAATTCTCCCCGGGAAATGCTGGGTGGCACCCCTGAAGGGACGGGCGGGCACGGCGGGGGCTGTTACCGGCAGGGGATGTTATTTTCCGCCTGTTTGTGCCTCCTCGGGGCGCTGAATGGGATTCCA
>NW_008246054.1:5840325-5843476 GCF_000691975.1 Corvus brachyrhynchos
CAGCCTCCCCCGGCGCACCCGCACACCTGTGCCCGGCCGTGCGTGCGGGGCTGGGTGAGCCCGAGCCGGGCGCGGTGAAGGCCGCGCCGCGCCCCCCGCCCGCCCTTCGCCCCATCCCCTCACCGGGTCTGTGGGTGCGCAGGCACCTCCTGCCAGCTCCGCGCCCTCCACCACGGACCGCGCGCACCGCCCGCGCCCGCCCTTTTATAGCGCGGCCGGAGGTGACGTCAGCGCCGCAGAGCGGCCCTGCTCGGTCGGCAGAAAGCGCCGAAGGACTTCGGAAAGAATCGGGAAAGGGGTGAGGGGAGGCCACGCCCACCCGAGCTCCACCGGTGAACAGCGGGGAGCCGGAGAGAGCCGAGTGATTCCGGAAAAAGGCGAGCAGTTCCGGAAAGACAGAGGTGTTCGGAGAAACCGAGGGAGAGGGTCCGGAAAGGAACGAGGGGTTTCGGAAGCAACCGAGAGGTTCCGGAAAGAGCCGAGCGGCGGAGCAGGGTGCGGAAGGCGTTTGTGCCCTGCAGGGACCGGCCTCGGGCACCACAAAAATACACGATTTGAGGGGGAATCGGTTAAAATGTCCGCGCAGGGGGGCGACAGAGGGGTCTCTGCCCCCTTCTCCGGAGTCAGGGTCAGTTTGGGTCTTAGAGAGTCGAGGCTCTCTGGCTCAGTTATGGGGACAGGTCACCTGTGCAGCATCCAGCCATGCTCAAAGCAGCAGCTTCGTTAGTTTTACATTATATAGAAATGTATTTATATATATATATAAAATACACACACACATATATATATATAAATTATATACAGAGGTATAGATGTATAGGTAAGAGTGGCTGCTTGAAGCACCGTGTCACCCAGAAGCCTGGCAAGGACACAGCATCAAAAGGCTCCGAATGCCTGTCAAGGGAAAGCTATTTCTGAAAACCCGATGCATAAATTCAAAAGCAAATGAGCCTTTAGCATGAAATCAATGTTTAAAATAGACACATTCTACTCTAAAAAAAATTAAATAATTAGAGATTAGAGGGCTGGAATGCAGCAAGAATGTTATTGGCTCAAAGTGGTGAGTGGGTTTGATGGCTGTGTGAATTAATAACACTTTATTTGAGTGAAGTACTTAACTGGAAGCACAGGCACTTAGGGTGACATTGCATCCCTGGGACTGCCTGGAACTCCTCTCCAAGCAGAAGTCTGACTCACACCAACTTCGATGCAATCTCATCCTGAAGGCACAGTATTTTCACATCTGTGATGCTCTCCTTGGTCATATTTGATATAAATATACATGTAAAAACACCATGAATATATGCATATGACCTTATTTGCACTGCATCTTCACAACACCAACTGGCTAACATCTAAACCTGCTAAAATGACAAAAACAAGTAAAACATTCAGCTCAAGCAGCAGATATTACCTCAAACTACATCTAAAAATAAATATTGATTCTCATGAAGCACATACATTATTCATTTAGAAAATCTTATTAGTATTTTTAAAATAGTAGGTATATGGATGGTCTTTACTGAGGCAGAAAAGGATACCTTGTTTTTTATAAAAATATATACTTTTATTTATGCCACAAATGTTATAAACCCTTAGTAGCTGTCAGCAAAAAAAGAAGAAAAGGATTGTATTTCACAAGTACATCATCAAATTCCTCCTTGAGTTTGGCACAGACAGACAATTGTTTCTAACAGACAGGACCAATTACTGTCTTGCCAAAGTGAATCTCCACCGTAATTATGGATATGCAATATATAATTAAAACATCTCCACTCAGTATTAAAAAACCTTGTACACTTTCAAGTATACTAATGGAAGTTGCATTGCTTCGGAGTTATCTGGCAAAAAGGATACCGGGAGGATATTTCCAATTTCCCAGAACAATCACAAGGTAGCAGTAGTCTAAAGAATTCCAGAATCAGTTTACAAAATACATAAACCAAATACAAATTTAACTTAGGTACTAGACCATTTTAAAGCCAACATTAAGGGTTTTACAGGCCTGAATTCCAAAGCACATGTTACAACCTCTTCTCAGAAATCTCAAGAACTACATAGAAAATCAAATTCATATTCTCATATGGCCTCAACTCCACATTCTACAGCTTCAAATCGCTGTGCCTCTACGAAAACAAACCCCAGTCTGGTAAAAATAACATTTTCAACTTGCAACAGTGTATTACCAGGATAATTGACTACCTTGTAGAACTTAAAAGTGAATTTTCTCATCTTCAAGAAAAAACAGTTCAAGGACAGCTCACTGTAAATCCAACAGATTTCCCATCTCCTGTATTCACCAACGAGCTGTGGATTTTCCCGACCACCCCTCTCCAACAGAAAAAAATCATAGATCTTTTATTGCTACAGGAGCTCTTGTTCCCCCACAAACCTTTTGGAGCAGTGAGTCTACCTCCCTTCAACTCAGAGTCCTGCCTTTCAGAGTGAAGTTACATCCAAAGGAGACAAGTGTCAGCGTGGTTCAGCCTTTACTAGCCTCACCATAGTTTTTAGATGATGTTGAGACAAACAAGTCCATCAGCATCATTACAGTTGAATTATAAAAGACAGATGTAAGAAATACAAAAATAAAGTTCTAGCAGTAAGTTTGAGATCGATTACACTGTTAAAAGTTCATAAAGCTGTGAGGTATTTTCACTTCCACAAGCTGAAGAGCACTGTGCAATTTTTCAGTCCAAGAGTCCTTAACCTCCGGAGCCATCAGGACAATGGATTTAAGGCATCTTCCTCATGTTTAAACATATGAAGTCTTGAATTTTCAGTAATTTATTATAAAAGAACTTATAAAGATCTAATGCAAAGATTAACTTCCAAGTTTAACAAATAAATCTTCTTGAATTAAACGTTAAGGTTGATAGAATATTTTATTCTCATTCTTCTAAACTGCGTCCAGGGGCTCCCCATCCAAGAAACGTTGATCTGTTGGAACAAGTCCAGAAGAAAGACAGAGTTAATCACAGGGCTGGAGCCCCTCTGCTCCGGAGCCAGGCTGAGAGAGCTGGGGGTGCTCACCTGAAGAAGAGAAAGCTCCAGGGAGAGCTTAGAACCCCTTCCAGTGCCTTAAAGGGGTTCCTGGAGAGTTTGAGAGGGACCTTGGACAAGGGCCTGGAGGGACAGGACAAGCAGGAAT
>NW_008246054.1:5843513-5852843 GCF_000691975.1 Corvus brachyrhynchos
GAATTCTTCCCTGTGAGGGTGGGGAGGCTCTGGCACAGTTTGCCCAGAGAAGCTATGGCTGCTCCATCCCTGGAAGTGTCCAAGGCCACGTTGGGCCTGGTCTAGTGGAAGGTGTTCCTGCCCATGGCAGGGGTTGGAATGAGATGATCTTTAAGGCCCTTTCCAACCCAAACCACTGTGATTCGATGCACAGAAGATATTTTGCCTTTATGTGTAAACAAAAAGCCAGGTCTGAAAGCACTGACATCCAGGGGAAAGGAAATACCGATTTATGTTCTCCAAAAGGAAGGTGTCAGAATGCCCTTTGGTAATGGAATTTCCTCTGCCTGTAGACATTTCTAATGGAGAGAAAGACAAATAATAAAGAGAAATAAACATGTATCTTAATTTGGCATCTCTTCTCAGGAATTCTGATGGCTCTTACCATATATTCAAAGCATTGCTAATAAAATGTACCAGAATTAATTAGAAAATGAAAGTACAACTTCAAAGCTGTCATATTTTAATATCATAGTCTAAGTCAACATTCAGAGAGCAATTTAAACAATCAAGTATTTTACAGTTTTGCAAGCTTTATTTAAAATATATGCAGAATGCAATGCTAAACAAGCACTACAGAGAGCAGTTCAAAGTGTCACTTCCCCATATACCTAATCAGGACAAGTGCTAAAAGCAAGCAACTACTGATAAGAAATAGCCGTGACAGAAATGACTCAGCAGAATCCTCCTCAACCTGTACATCTCCTCTCACTGCTCTTCCTTTATAGTCAAAATACATTTTCATTGATAAAAATCAGATGTGAGGTAAGAAAGCAGCGAGATGTTTGACATCATAACTATCATTAAGGTAATTCAGTAATTGAAAAGTTACAGAAGATGGGTTAAATCATAGAGAGAGGTCTGAATTATCAGGTGTGCTGCAAGAAGTGCCAGCCTCATTATCCAAATGATGCATATATTCAATGATGGGGAAAAACAAAACCCAAACCAAAATACTTGAAAACTAAATGAACTAAAAAAAACCCCCAAAACTGCTTTACCTGCACGAAATTCTTCAAACGTGACAAACAGCCCATCTGGCCAGAGCTGGTCACAGCTTCAATTCTGCAGAAACAACAGCACGTTTAAAAATCTATTTAGAAAGTTGGGTTTGATTCACAAGTGGGTGTGGGGGTGGATGGCAGAGATTGGAAAACATGGATGAGTCATTTAAGAGCAAACACCAACATTCCTAACCCCAGATATCATACCTTGGGATATAGGATTTCTGGATAAAGAACATTGTTTTCCAGAACTGAATCCCATACTGCTTCATCAGAGCATTGCCACACACCTGTGATACAGAAAGGCACGAAGAGCAGGTTACAGAACTGGGTTTCAGGCGTGCATGACAGCTGCAATGAACCTGTTCCATACTAATGACTTAATGCTTTATTCAGACATTTAAAGAAATACCCCTACATTAAACAAGCAAATCCTCTAAATGCTGTTACTGCTACCACAATCACCTTTTTTCCTGTTGACTGTGGTGGCCACTGATATGAATTTTGTTATCCTTCGTTTCACCCCATTTTTCCTCCAGAAACAGTTTTCTTCCCTAACACCATTTGCTGGGGCACACTGTGATCATTTCCCCACTGTGATTACTGCTGTGTGCAATGATTCATCAGCCTTCTCCACACAGGCAGTTTACAGGACAAATGACTGTAAAAGATTCTGACCTCACTACCCCTAACAGAATCCCCCCCCATGGGGTATTTCATTGCCCACTTTCTCATCTGTACTTTTATGGTTCTTTAAAAGCATTTGAAGAGCAGAGAAGCTGCTTGTGTTCAACAGTGTTTGTGTCCCCTGACTTCAGCCTTTAACTTTGGCTCTTATGTAGCACAGGCCTGTATCTTAGGATATAAGATTAATATCCATCAGGCTGAAAAACCTACCCTGTTTTATGAACCAATTTGGCTGGCACAGCCACAGGACCTCCTTGCACTGTACAAACTGCCAAGTGCTTAGAACAGACCTTATGTAAGACCATACAGCTATTTTTAAAATACCGGGAACCTTAAACAGAATCAAATACAACAACAGAAGTTGTGTTTATAAAAACTTAAGTTTTGAAATCATTCAGCTCCAAAGCTGTACTTGCAAGAACGTGGAAATATTCCCATTCCTTTCTGAAGGAATAAGAACAGGTTAAAAAAACCTGCTGTCAATCTCAGCTCAGCAATCCCTTCAGAACCCGAAAGGGATCTAAACTGGTGACATTTAACGACTACCAGTTATCCACACCACTTACTTCCAGGAAATCCAAAAGCAGCATAGCTGTCACATCTGCCAGAGGCTCCAGATTCAACATCTGTGCAAGCCAGCGCCAACCATAGCTCAGACCATGAGGATGTGCCTACAAGGCAAGAAAGAAGCTACTCAGCACTTGCTTTATGACCTGTAAAACACAATTATCAAAACAGACAGTTTTCTGATTTACTTTCTTCTTTATAAAACTTGACATAAAACTTGATCATTGTGAAAACATAAAGGAAGTAGAAGTCCACACCATGAATTACTTGGCATTGCTTTGTTCATCATGGTTATGACCATTTCCCTTCAAACGTGTCCTAAGGTAGTTTAAATTCAGCACACCTTAACTACAAAACAAGCTTCTAATACATTTAATAGACTCCTGGGATAGTAACAAGGTTCTAAGTATAATGCCACACACATACTCCTTGTTTGTTTCCATAAGGCCACCGGAGTTGAATGATGGCAGCATAGAGACGAATCATTCCTGACATCCTTTTAAGAAAATGATCTTGTTCTTCCACCTTAGAATCATGAACTTCATATCCAAGCATCCTAAGTATGAGAAAACATTCTACTATTAGTATAGCAAAACACATTCACTTGAGTCCCTGCAGCTCTCAGCTTACTTGAAGTCAACTGTACTGGGAATAGGGATTCTTCAAAACCATGCAAGAATGATTGCAAAGGCTGATCATGACCCTCTGGACTGTATGTTCCACCATCTGGTGAGACACTGGAACAAGTCACAGAGAAGCTGTGGCTCCCCCATACAAGAAAACATTCAAGGACAGGTTAGATGGGGCTCTGAGCAACCTGGTCTAGTGGAAAGTGTCCCTGCCATGGCAGGGGACTGGAACAAGACAGTTTTTACACATTTGTGAATGAACCTCCAGAGTCAATGCCGATGCGCTCAGGGATGGGGAAAAGTGGAGTTCACTCAGAATAGTCTTCACCCTTGCAGGGTTCATGCAGAAAAAGTCCAGTAATAAACTTACCTCTGATATTCTTCCATAGAAGTCCCTTCTTTCCGAGCAGGGTAAAATGGCACAGAATATGGGCACTTTTTGTGCAGATGAGCTAAAAAGATGTCTCCAACTCGAGGATGTAATTCCCAGATTCCTGAGAGCACCACAGCAATTGGGAAAGCTGAATCACGGTGAAAAGATACTTCTCCTTCCCCATGTTTCTGCAGGGTGGAAAAGGAAAGTCAGCCACTACTCCTTCAAGCCATTTCTCAGGCAAAAAAAAAAATGCTCGTTTTTGTAGTTAGCCTTTACTAAAGGATCTGAACATTTCCATGGCTGTGAAGTCAAGGATAGAAAAGCTGATGAAGCCACATGTCCTCAGCTCCCACGGAGGACAACAAACTTTGGCTTAGGATAGAAAAATGGGATTAGCAAACACAGGCCCAAAGTGCAGGCTGCACAGATATTCTCAACCCAAACAATCATTTTCAAATGTCAAGGAATCAGTCACAGTTTTACTCCATGGGCTGATTTTTCCATGCATTTGTTCCTGCAGGGCTAAAAGCTTCAAACAGTCCAAATTTTACAAATAAAGACTAGAGAAAAATACTGCCAACTTCAAAAAACAACTTAAACTATGACACTTCATTTCTTGAGAGGTGCTAACAACAAAGCAGGGACTGAAGTTTGCCTCTTGAGCCTTAGTGTTGCAGTTTTTTGTCCCCCAAATTCTGCCAAGATATAAGGTTTGAGCCTATATACAGTTTTGTGATACACCATAAATTAACTATCAAACTATATTCCACAACACTATACCTACCTAGTTCAAAACATGTAAGATGTAAGCCTGAAAATTAAAAGAGTTTTTCCTACTAGAAGAAATAAAATAAGGAAGGGAAGGGAAGAGAAACTAAGTTCTTTCATTGCATTAATAAAGGCAAACTGAACACCCAGTGATTTTGTTCTTCATAGCTGAAAAGACAGTTCAGCATCCAAAAGCATCTCCTAGAGCACTGGCTACCTGTGCCACCCTGAAGAAGAGATTTCCTCACCACAAACTTCTCTGCAAGTTTGTAACAAACAAACTCCAGCCCCTGCGGATGCTGAGTCACTGACACCGTTTGCCCTTCAGTCTGAACAGGCTTCCCAGACAGCAGGTTATTGATCTTGTCAAACACCTCTCTCAGCTTAGAGCCTGCAAATACATAAGGAATGTATGGAGACAGAAGATAAAGGAACAGCAGACAAGTCTTACCCAGACAACATCAAGCTCACAACCACCAGACCCACATCCCAAAGGGCACCTTTGCTCCATCTGATTAACCAAACTTAATCCTGATGAAGAAAGATGCCCCTGAGGGAAGCAACAGGCCTTCAAAACACAAGCAAACAGTTCTGTACAGATAGGCTGTGTGTGGGTCAGCTTTCCGCTGTAGGAATAATTACAGGAACACTTGATATGCTTGTGCCCTGATAAAATCTTTAAAGCAAAAGGAATTTCAGTGGAATTGAGCTCTTGGTGTTTTCCTGACCTGATATGCTAGAGATCTGGCTCACAGGGATTGTAGCTGCTTTCTGCAAGTTTGTTTTTATCTTCTTCACCTGGAGAACAAACAAACAAACAACTTTAAAATCCTTTCCAAACAAGTATATATCTGTAATAGTTTGGATGAGCAGACTGGTAACAGAGGCTGCTAAAACAGAAATTTTTTTTTTTTAATGAAAGCTGTCCTATTTATCCTAGAAATTAAGATAATCTCTCTTCAACAGTATTAATAATTTGTTCATACCTCAGTGTTGCCTTTGCAGTTTCCAATTTCACTGAAAGCAGCAACACATTGCTCAGCAGCATCCTGAAGCTGCTGGTACCATTGCATGATACTTTCTTCTGTTTTAACTTGAAGTCCTGTTATTAAAAAAAAACAAAAAGTATGATAATTAAGAAAAACCTAAACCTCTAGTGAGAAAACTCATTTTTTAAAAATGCAAGGCAAAGAAATAAAAAAGATCAAAAAAAAAAGCCTAACCAACCTTCCTTCTGCTGCTTTCCTCCCGACTGCTGTGCAGGGGCAGGAGTCTGACTCTTCATCTGCTCTTTTTTCTCTAATTCTTTCTGCTTTTGTTTCTCTTCCTCTTCATCTTTCCTCTTTTTTTCTTCCAGAGCTGCAGCGATTTCCTGCTGCATGCTGGATATCAACCCTCGCATCTCCTGCAGGGCTCGTTCAGTGCTGGCCACATCTGCTTGAGTAGGAAACCCTCTCTGTCGAGAAACGGGAGAGGTTAACACAGCATTAACCTTCTGTTCCAGTGTCAGAGGGCCAACAGCAAGAGGAAGGAGCCTTTGAAGAATCTACCTTCAGATAATCTGGGAGCTAACTACATATTTTATTCCCGTCTCCTTTATTTGTACATAACATTGGTCATAATACTTGCAAATATAAGTCCATTACTAAATCTCATCAGATCTTGGACAACAAAAATTCAGAATACACTTGGACAAGTGCAAGTGAACTCCCGTGGAAAGCCTTGACAGCTCCCTCTGCTGAAAGCCAGTTGTGACAAGCTGGAACAAAGGATTAGCCTTATTAGTGGTTTATTTTTCAAGATTTGTATCCTATCCTAGAGAGAAAAAATGTCAAGGAAGCTCAGCTACTGCAGAAAAGCTTATGACAAGAGGAGAATCATAAGATGTTCAGTATTTAACAATTCATGAACCAGTCCACTATCACAGAAGGGAACTTTACAGCACCAAGAGTTTGCAGCAATTTAATTTGAATCTTTCTCCTGTAGAAGTTCTCATGCATTTTTATAAACCATTTTCAAGAGAACAGCTGAAGTGCCAGAGGAAAGAATTCCCCTTTAACAATGGGTACTTTATAGGATGAGTATCTAAAAACGTTGCTGTGCCATGTTATTTAAGGGCCTCATGACAAGCTGCCTCTGAAGACAACTACAGGGAGCTTTATGAAGGAATGACAGCCAAAGTTAACAACTCCAGAGCCTGTACCTCGCTCGTGGTGCGGATGAGCCCTGACACCAGTCCACAGATCTGGTTGCCACGATTGCTGTATGCAGACAGATCGATTCTGGGCAAGTCTTTGTGCCTGTAGTTGGGATCAATCTGCTGGTTCAGCTGCAGCAGTTCCTCCTGGATGGAATAAAGGCGACGCAGTCTCTCCTGGCCCTCTTCCTTCCGCAAACGTTCCAGCTCTTCCTGGCGCTGCCTCTGCTGCTCTGCCTCACGCAATTTTAGGTTCAGTATCTGGGGAGACAAAGACACAAGAGGCATGAAATACTTCAATAACTCCAGTTTTACAGCTCCTTCTTGGTCTGATGACTCCAGCTTCACAGGGCCTTCCTGTTCCTATGACACATGCCTTTACTGCATTTCCACACTGCAGCAGGTGCCCAGGATAGCACCAGAAAATCCATCCTCACTCCAGGGTGTCATGGAAATACAAATAAATCAATTGGTCTTTCCAGTTCCCACCCAGCAGTGATGAAAGACAAAAAGTCTTTTAAGAAAGACAATTCTTAAGAGTCTCAGACCTTTGCTCTATGTCGGTGTTCTTCCTTCAACTTCTCTTGCTGCCCCTGAGCCTCCTTTGAACTACAATACACATAAAGAGAGAAAAACTGTATTTAAGACATACAGGAGACATAACACAAACCACATACAGTAAGTTATTCTTAAAACAAGCTAAAGGAACTTTAACTATCACAAATATTGTCTTTTTCTAACCACTGAAACCTCAACAATAGCCAGACATCTACTCTGACAGCCATCCACTCTAACAGGATAGCTAATGTAAGACAAGCAGCAGGTGAGATTTCCAACCACAAGTGACTAGCACAGAATTGTCAGGCACAGGAATTATTCCTCACTTTGATTAAATGCTATAAAATTCTAAGGATACCAGAGGTAATCTCACCTCTTCTCCATTACTTCTTGCAACTCTTGGAATTCCTGGTGCCGCTTTAGCTCCCTCAGTTCATCAAAGCGCTTCAGCTGCTCACTGGCCTGGGCATAGGCTGCCCTCACCATCTGCTCCTGCTCCTCCTGCCGCTGTCTCAGCCTCTCCTGCATTACAGAAGGGCCAGAGGCACCAAAGGTGGTCATTGAACAATTTGGACAGAAGAAAACACAAACTAAACTGCCCAGCATTTATAATTTGCTGTCCTTGCACTGTTACATCTGACTGTGGAGCTCTCCTACGATTCAGACACCCCCTCAACCATTTTTGCTTACCTTTGCTTTCAGCCTGTGCATCTCCTCGTACATCCGAATGCAGCCTTCGACTTTTGCAACTTTAGATGACAGAACTGCTGGAACAACTTCTTGATTTATTTCCAGGGGACTAAGATGATCATTTTCCTGCATGGTCAGCATAAAAGCAAAATCAGTGACTAAGCACAGGATCAGCAACTCATGGATGAAAACAGATAAAGCAAGTCTCTGAAACTATTATTTGTGGAGAAACAGACAAAGGAGTCAACAAACACACATTCCTAGAGCAGTTATGTACCCGATAGTGCAACCTCACTATTTTGAGTATCCTCCAGCATATTTATGAGATTGGGATAATTACTTTTCCAATCACTAAAACTGGGAGCAGATATAACAAGAGTCTCAAGGACATTGACGAAGGCCAACTGACACCTAGAAAGCCCAGAAAACCCCTCATGTACAGTCAGGGAAGATGTTACACTGGAAGAAGTCAGGACAGGTTTATACTTTGAGTCATTCTTCAGGACGAATCTTGAGACGTTCTTATAAAGTTTATCACATCTTGCTGCTTCATTAATATCTTTTCCTCACAATACATTTCTTAAGTCTCACAAGAGGCAGAATGATACAAAACTTTGCTGCTCAGTATCACTGTCACATGGTGAAGTCATCATTGAACAAAACAATGGACATTTCTCTTTCCAGAGACAAACCATGAAATGGCTTAATCAACTTAATTACGTCCACAACTCAACTGCTCATTGCCCAGCTTCCTACTCTTCTGGCTTGTAAAGTAGTCAGAACACATGTAAGTCACTCAAAGACTCCAGAGAACCCAAGGTGGTAACTCATGGACTTTTATAACAGCCCTGACCTTCCTCTGTGACCTTATCCCTCCAAATGGATGAATCCTGTGCTGCTAATCCATAACACAACAGAGCTCCAACTATTTTCCTTAGTTATGGTGAAAAATGGAGTTTGCTTTGGGTCTACAGTGAAACACTTTTCTACTAAAGTCTTGTTAATACCAATTTTATCAACACCTGTTCATGCTACAAAAAATTAAAACTAAGGATGTTTTCCCCATAAATTAACAGAGCACAAACCAGCCTTAATCTGACAATTTATAGCAGCAAGTTAGGACTTTTTTTTTTCTCACAGCTGCTCCATAAACATATGGATTATAATCAGAGAGCTACCTTGGTCTCACTGGGCTCTGTAGATGAAGGTGGTGAAAAGCTCCGGTGGCTGCCAGGCGGGATCTTCTCCGCAGACGCCCGTTTTCGGAGAGGAGTGGATTGTTTGGGCGTTGAAGTTCCGGTGGGTGTGATTTCTTGGGCTAATTGCCCACTAAGGCTGTCCAGCACCCAGCCGCAGTAAGGGGAGAGCTCAACGGGAGCCACACATCCTTCCAAGGCAGCCTTGAGAGAAAACATTCTCCGTGAAAGCCACACAGCCTTAACATTCAATAAAACTTTAACACACCGTGAGCACATCTGCACAGACAGTAGCTGCTTTATCATCGCAGCTCAGTATCCCATTTAACCCTTTTTCTTCTCCCGTCTTTCCAACACTTTTTCCGGACTCTCCTATTTTTGCAGGACATTTCAACCCCCTCGGGCCAGCCCCGCTCCCCGCCCCCGCGCTCCCGAGCCCGGGACCCTGTCTGGGGGTATTTCAAGCCCTGAGTATCACCGAGATGCGCGGTCGGTGTTTCCCAGCGGGCAGGGCCGACTCCCGGGGTGAGCCCTCACCTCATCCTCCTGCCAGCGGCTGCAGTAGCTCAGTCGGCCCTTGCTGGAGAGGCGCAGGGCCTCCAGAGTCTCAAAGCGGAGC
>NW_008246054.1:5853127-5866629 GCF_000691975.1 Corvus brachyrhynchos
GGGGGTTCGAGTCCCGCCCCCGGCAGCGACGCGCTAAGGACGCGGGCCGGGAAACCCCCACAAATTCACCGATTTCCCACTTATTCTGTGTATTCGCAGAGGGAGGGCTGGAACCACCTTGCACTGCTTAGCCCCGGTCGCAGAAGCATAGGGAGGGCTCCACCCGTGAACCACGGAAGCAGTCTGGAATTCAGCTGCCCGCACCAACAGCCCTGGGATGTGTTTGCTTTTCCAAACTCAGACACACACAGCATCTGAAGACGAAATCCCTACCATAACCAATTAAAATGTAGTTTATTGTTTTTTCCCCCAGCAGTTCTGGGATTTTTAAAGTGTTAAACACACGCAATTACAGATCTTTTGAAAACTGATTAGTTTAGAAAACTTTTATGACAAATACTGCCAATGACCACATCACATTGCACATACATAGGATACAACAGAGAGAAAAATAAAAACAAGGTTTATTTTTGCCCCCCTAAGAACCATTTAGTCGAAACAATAGGACACTAGAGAGCCCATGGACTTTACAGACTTGACACACAAAAGGTGTGATTTTCCAGAAGGTGCAGGTGATTTTAATGAAGAAGTTGAGTATCTGCAGCTGCTCCTTAGTTGGCTTAAGACCAAGTCAGGATTTCATGCACACCCTGAACTCACATGGCCTTTGCACCAAGACCCCATATGAAGTGATGATGATTTCCTTCAAATTTAGATTGTTTTGGCTCAGTCCTGGGTATATTCAGGATCAGAAAATCAGGGTAAGAGGAGTAAAGCAATATTAGCGTTACACTCACCAATAAAGGTAAGGATCAGGGAGTATGTAAGAATCAAGTATAAAAACCCAAACCAAATTCATAATTTCTGGTATAAAATTGTTACAAACACTGTGGTTGTGCAGGAGATAATCTCTTGTGAGTGTAGAGCCCAGGCACCTCAGTTATTTTTAGTTTCACACCAACAGTATAAAAAAATTATTTTAAAAATCCCACAAGCAAAAAACCCCCACATGATCTCCCCAACAGAGAAACGGAATGAGAAGTGAAGCACGAAGAGAGCTCTTACAAAAACTAACACACTCAACAAACCTCTCACAGATTTTAAGAGCTGAAACCATCATGACCTTACAGGAGGAAAAGGATCTTTTCCATTATACGCAAAAACACCTGGTTTTGGGGCTCAGTTTATGACCTAACACCAACCTCCAACACCAAACCAGTATTGCTGATACCCCACATTTTGATCAGATGCCAACGTCATTTTATTTTCTCATTCTGCAAGAAAAAAATCTCCTAACAGTGACCCTGAAATGCCATCCTATTTTCTATATCAATATGGCTTTGAAACAAAGCTCCTTCTGTGTGCTTAAAAAAGGTGCAAGGAGAGCATTGCTCTCAGAGGGGAGAGCGAGAGCGGCTCGGGGAGCCCAGCAAAGCACTTTCCCTAAAAACGTTGTCGTAGGAAGACTTGAGGAACTGGACGTAGTTCTGCATGCTGCGGTTGGTGCTCTCCGACTGCTCCAGCCGATCCCGCAGGTCCTGGAGGCGGCTTTCATATCGGCGCTCTGCCTGCACAGGGGAGCACAAAACAGGCTGAAAGGCAGCAACATTCATCCTGTTCATGTTAAACTCTTCCCCCAAAGTGCTGAGGAGAGCCAGAATTAGCACAGCAGGAGATGACATTACCATAGATGGTGCTGTGATATTTATAATTTGTTCTGCTCATTCCCAACTCCATTCAGCAACCCGCTGATAAAAGCAGGAGACAACATGGCTAATCAGTTGGGCTTTTAAAATACATTAGCTGTAGTTATGGGGAATTAAACACACTCTTTTCTGAAAAACAACTTGACCTGATCCATCAGCCCACACAATTCCAAGTAAAACTAAAGCAAGGAAGCAAGGTAAATAGGACACGACAAAAGATTCCCAGTCTTTCTTCTAGAAGAAATGCTTTCCTCTAGAAGAGAAATTGCACTCTCTTTGATATAGGCAAAATGAAGTTAAAATCTGTCCATGATACCTGGTGCAAATCTCCTTTGAACACAAGGAAAGTGATTCTTTCTTACACATACATAACTTTATACCAATTCATTCACATCATTGTACTCCCATTTGCCTATCACTTAATACACACTCCTGAACTGGTGACACAGCAGACGTGTCCTGTGTCACACATACATGGACACACACAACAGCACATCACATTCAGGCACAGCTCTGCATGACTTCAGCAGCACATCCACAGGATGATTTATTGATTCCAATTGTTGCCAGGGCACCACCAGTACAGCAAGAGTATCCCCCACAAGTCACTCACATCCTCTTTGCTCCGACGCAACTGGTTCAGCTCTGTTTTATTCCTGCTCAGCTGGGTCTCCAAATCCAACATCTTGGACTGGGCTGCCCTCTCTCTGGAGACTGCTCGTTCTCGAGCTTGTTCCACCTACATAGAACAACAACTTTGTTAAAGGGATGCCTATGGAAGAATGTTTTTTCCCTACCCACTGCCCACAAAAGCCCTTTGAAGTTTAACTGACACATCCTCACACATAAGCAGCAGCTCAGTCTTGTGCTTTTCTCTGTTGCAAACTGAGTTCAGTTCTTCAACAGTGCTGACAAACAGCACCAGCACATTACTTGTATTTCACTGAATACAATGATTTTAATAGGTTTGGTCATAAGCTGAGAAGATATTTTCAGCATTCTCACTGTTCCCCTTTCACAGCCTGGGTAGCTTTAGGTGAATTCACAAACATGAGAAATGACTCACTTGTCTTTTGGCATCCTCAATGGCCACCTCCAGCTGACGTGCCAGGGAGCTGCACTCACGGCTCTTCTCCTCCAGCCGCAGCTGACACTGGTGGATTGACTCCTCACGTTTTGCTATGACCTGAAGGAATTCTATGTTCTGGGCACTCGTGGACTCTAGTTTTCTAGTTTAAGACAATAAGGGAAGGAAACCTATTCATTTTAAATGGAGGGTGTTTCATTCTGCCTTTTGTCAGGTCCTGACGCCTCTGATAATAGATTCTATTCCCCCTTGAAAGGTGAGAGCCCCAAGAAACAGTTCTCCAGTACTCAAACCAAAATTTCAAAGATTGAAGGGCCTACAGAGTACCCATATACCTGCATTTTCCGAGACATTGTCACTAAAAGAAACTTATAAACATGGGTAAAAGTACTGTAATATCTAGTAACCTCAAAATTGCCAGGCTAGATTGGACAAGGAACTAGTTCCTCTGTTGTCTAAGCCATCATCCTGTCTAACAACATTCACAACAGGTGCTGCTGCAAAAGCATGTAACTCTCAGTGGACAGCTACTGATTAGAGATCCTTGTGGGATAAGCAAATGCACAGAATCCTGAAGGCATGTGGGGAACTGGAACAAGACTGAAGCTGTTTCAATCCCCTGTAAAAACAATGGAAATGGAAGGTTAAAAAGACAAGAGAGCCTAGTATTTCTAACCTTTCTAGCTCCTCCACCTTCAAGGTGAGTTGCTTTTTCTCCTCCTGGGCAGACTGATATCTCTCTCTTGTCATCTCCATTTTGTCCCCCTGGAGGTCAATCTAAAATTACAGGAATTAATTACTTCACAGAGCAGTCATTACACACACGACCAACCACCTAAAACATATGCAGCTCTCAGAAGGAAACATGCTCCATTCATAATTTCTGGAGAGCTTCAGAAAGGGAACAGTGGATAGAAGAAAACTAAACATCCATTTTGCTGATGCTTCCAGTTACAGTCTGGAAAGGTGTAGGAAAACTCTTCCGTACTGCAAAAGAAAAGCCAGGCCTGTAAATTCCTGCATGTAGAGCAGCATCTGCAAGCACAGCCAAGCACACACACAAGAACAGCAGCCACAAACATGCCAGCAGCCCACAACAGCATCAGAGCCTGAAACACCAGAGAGGTTTATAATTCCAGACCAAGCACAAAGTGGCCAAGACTAAAGTGGTCAGACAGAGATCATGTGCTATCTTGAGGCACAGCTGTAGATGTCATCCCTGTCTGAAATTATCCTGCAATACCTACACAGTCTTTCTGGGAACAAAAAACAGGAACTGGGAAAAAAACCTGAAATCAGAGTGAGAAAATGGTTGGGACAGCACCATCGGCAGAAAACTACAGGAGGGAAAGGTGACATGAGGATGGAGGTAACAGAAGCGAGGGCTGGCATTATCAAGTGCTGCCACTGCTGCTATTCAAGTCCCAGAAAGATTCTGCACCAAGGGATGAGAAACCTTTCAAATATTAAGGAATGCTACCAGCAAAGCCACCAACTTCTTGCACAAAGACATGGCACACACCTTTATTTTGCAGTGCACGTTTAATCTTTTCAAAAAGAGACGAGAACAGAGACGAAGTTTGAACCTTGCTGTGATTAGAAATTCATCTTGGTTTCGGACTTGAGGTGGTGCTCAGTGGTAGGGGTACTTTCTGCCAGTCCCTTACCAGCTGACGGAGATCTGCAATCATGGCACACAGGTCCGTGTTCTTCTTCTCGTAACACATGAGCTGTTGATGGCATTCTGCCAGCTGTGTCTCGGTGTACTTTAGGATCTCGGGCAGCTTTTCCAGTTCAGCAAGCTGGGTCTGGAAGTTCTGACGTGTCTGTAATCAAAGAAGAAAACATGAGGAACTTACAAATGTTCATAAGATCAAGACTAAAAAATTTCTCAACTTCAATGAAGCTCTGTTAGTCCACAACCATGGTGACATTGTGTGGATATTTGGCCAGTGCTGAGTTCGAAGTCTAACATCTTCCTACTCAGAAAAGCCTTCACTTAGGATCTGGCATTCTCTATGGATGGTGTAAGAATGAGAATTTTGGACTGTGGGCTTCAATTTTACTAGAAGTACAAGCTCTGCTTTTGAGGTCAGCTGTTCCACATCAGATAACGGTTCAACCTACCTAATCCACTGTTCCAAACCACTATTTCTGCAGCAAAGGAGACACTAAATAATTCCATGAGGAATGCCATATAGTCAAAAAGAAGCTGCTAAATGTTCATTCTGCAAAACTTATTGAACAAGTCCTAAGAAAAAACTGATGGAAAAGGCAGACTTAAGATAAGCCTTTTATTTCCTATTCACAGCTGTTTTTCACTAGATTCAGAACACTAAGATCCATGAATGTCTACAATGTGTCTTTAGAGGGATAGTTACCGTTTCAAGCTCCTTGTTCATTTCATCCCTTATTGTCTTGTTCTCTCTTTCACACTTCTCCAGTCTTGCAGCCAGCTCATCTGCTTCCTTTCGGGCCTTCTGTGCCTGGACATTCAAAGAAGGACCCCAGACTTTATCTATTATATATAGTTTTCAACACATGCGCGCAACGCCTTGGAGTAACTGAAACTGCTCCAGCTGGCAATAGCTAAGGCATTACAGAATAAGCCACAGTGGAAGGAGAAAACACCTTTGTGCAAGGGCTGAAGGTTCTGAGACCCACCTGTGCTGTGTAGTTTTCAATCAGCCCTTCGTAGCTCCTGACAGAGTTCTGGAGCTGTTGCAATTCCGTCTGCGCTTGGTTCAGCTTGCCCTCCATTGAGTTCAGAGCAGCCTGAAAAAAAGAAAACATTTTCCATTGAGTGCTTGGAAATATCATAAAGAATCACAGAATGAACTAGGTTGCAAAAGACTTTTGAGATCATCTAGTCCGACCTATGACCTAACCTAACACCTCCTCATCAACTAAACCATGGCACTGAGTGCCACGTCCAGGCTTTTTTTAAACACGGGACGTTCAGGGATGGTGACTCCACCACCTCCCTGGGCAGACTATTCCAGTGCCCAATCACTCTTCCAGTGAAGAATTTCTTTCTGATGTCTGACCTAAACTTCCCCTGGCGCAGCTTAAGACTGTGTCCTCTTGTTCTGTCGGTTGTTGCCTGGGAGAAGAGACTGACCCCCACCTGGCTACAGCCACCTTTCAGGGAGTTGTAGAGAGTGATAAGGTCTCCTTTTTTCCAGGTTAAACAACCCCAGCTCCCTCAGCTGTTCTTCATAGGGCTTGTGTTCCAAGCCCTTCACCAGCCTTGTTGCCCTCCTCTGCGCAAGTACCTGCCATGTGAGCTGTCTAATGTTGTCTAGACTAAGAAAATACAGTTTTATCCATGCAAGTTGCCCAAACTTTCTAGACTTCAGTGGATTGCCAAATTTGCATCAGCAGAGCACAGAGGTTTGGGATGGAAAAAATTAAGTAGGTCGCCCACAAGATGACTCATGGTAAAGGACAACAGAGAAATATGCCAGTCATTTTTGTTTTTTCTGGAGATTACCGTTCTCTCTGTATGAGCTACAGCTGTTTGCTCTCTGGTCAGCAGCGTGAAGATGTGAGGACAAGATTTAAGACCCCAGCTAGATGAAACAGTAGCTAGATTGGAGATACTCCTAGCCAAAACGTGGAAGAAACACAGTTCTCCCAGTAAGTACACTTCCTCTATCTCCTCCCAGCACACTGGCCCTGTCACAGTCAGGTTGTATGAACTGGTTTGAAACTGTATAGGAGCAATGGGTGCAATTTGACTCTGTCCTCAGTGGCCAAGAAAGTTGTTGTAATTCCCCCTTCTTTTCCTCCTAGCATTCGAGCTTCAAACCCTTAGTCACTGACCTTCAGTCTTTCATTATCCTTCTTTAAAGAGTTGTTCTCTCCAGTCTGTTGGTGCAGTTTATCCAGCAAAGCTTCTTTTTCGTCCCGCGTCTGTTCCTGCAGCTTTGCCTGCTGTTCCAGCAAGTCTGCGACACGGCTGCCACGCAGAAAGAAAATTAATCCTTAAGTGACAAGAAAGAGTAGGGCTCCTAACCCTTGAAAACTAGCTTCAGAAACATGGCTTTTCCCCATCCTTTCATCTTCCTTCTACTGTCATGTATGCACACCTCCCTGTTACACTGTTCTATACTTCAATCTTTATATACCTCCTGGAAACTAACTGGAGTTGTCCCCTTGGAGCTCAAATGAATTGTCTCAAAGATGCACAGGATAAAGATATGCCTCTCTCAGCTCATACCTACCTCCTTTTTCCTGCAGTAGCAACTGTACTGCAATGATACCAAAAGATTTATTTACCTTCACAACAAAACTGGCATCAACTATACTGCTTATCTCTTTTAATATCTTCCATTCAAGTTATTCAAAAAGACCTCAAAACAAAAATAACCTTAATTCAATGCATTACAAAATGGCACACTTTTAAGGGTCAGCAAACCTTAAAGAGTCTGCCTTTGCTGTGCCAAGTCAGCAGCAGAAGTCACATGTCTCTCTCCACCTCTTCAAACTCTGCTCTAGCCCTTATGCAGTGCTGCTTTTGCTTGGTTATTTACAAGCAATCCAACTAAAATATTCATTTCAATGCTATTATTCAGTTAAATTGTCCTTGAACTTTGAACTCATCCTCCCTCATGCTTCTTTCTCTGCACTGATTTTTATTCTAACCTGTTCAGCGTAACGACTTCCAGTTCAAGATCATCCTTCTCCTTTAGTGCTTTGTTGCAGCGATTCCTCCAGGACTCAAGCTCGCACTGGGCCTCAGCAACACACCTGTCCTGTTAGACAAGTGAAATACAAGAGGAAAAAAGTAAGGGAGAAGACAAAATCACCACTGGTGTGAGATATGCAGACAATACGCAGAGATGCCCTTAACTTAGGACATGCGGTGAATACAGTGACAGCTGAGCAAACTGGATTTGTTCTAAACTTGGCATAAATGGGCCATGGCACGAAGACAGAAATAAATTTCATTAGTTGAAAGAAGAGACTCTCCCCAGGGCTACTACCAGAAGTCAACAATTTAAAAGCATGACCTCAAATAAGGCCTCTCCTGTTTTAGCACATACTTTTTCTGCTAGCTGGGCAGTCAGTTTCTGCACATACTCCTCACTCCGCTCCGCCCGCTCTTTCTGTGCACGGACAGCTTTCTTCAGGGCCTCTTTATCACTATCTCCCTTGCCCTTCACTTCTTTCATCTGCTCCAGGGCAAGGTCCAGCTCTGCCTTATACTGAGCTTCACTCATCTCCAGATTCTGTGGGGGAAAAAAACCCACCATGTGGATTAATGCCCATATTACACCAGCAAACCCAAAGCAGCAACTAATCTCCTAGAAATGGTGATGAGAACCAGGCACAAATCCCCAGTGTTCAGCCTGGAGGTATTTGCAGTCAGGTTTCACCTACACAATCCTGTCTAAATGCTGAAAGAGACGGCAGCATGACATCTTCCTTTTCTTCCAAGAGTCTTCCTTTCTTCTTTCATAAGCTGCTTCCTAAAATACTGATTTCTCTCCTGACCAAAATAAGTACTGTTCTAACAGTCTTTTGATCTACCTGAGAACATTCTTTTTATTGACTGAAATGTTTGCATACAACAATGTTGCTTTATGCAGCTCTTATTAGAACAGTTTAAAGCTCCTCTAAAACATTAACACATTTATGTTCCTTGTAACATCATCCCAACATATGCTAAATATAAAACTCTAATCAAGATAAACCAGGGGAACTTTCTCCCCCTCATTAATATTGTAGAACACATAAACAAGAGTGATCAAACTGGCACAGCATTTTTCCAAAAAAGCAAATTAAATAGTTTCAATTTGTCTTGATGCTTGACTAAACCAAATCCATCTTTTCAACAATTATGGAGTAACTAACTTAGGAAAAGGAAAATCTAATACACATAGACCTTAAAGCTAAGATTTTGCCTCATGCCTCAAAAGTGAAAGGATTTCTCTTTTCTTACTTTATTTGAAAATCATGCTGTGTGTTAATGGCATAAACATCACCAGCCAATATTTCAGTCAACCAGACTCAGTAAGAAGCTTGTGCTACTCCCTTGTGAGTGAATTCAGTCCATGGAAGCAAAGGAAGAGACAATCCCCAGGGAGCAGTGCAGACATACCCGCAGCTGTGTAGCCAGACGGTTGTTCTCAGCTTCTTTGCTCTGCAGCTGGGCTTGTAAATGGGTTTTCATAGACTCCATAGCTTGGGAGAGTTCAAGTGCTTTCCTTGCCTTTTCCTAGATAAGCAGGAACAAGACAAACATGTTTTCACTCAATAAGCTAATAGAAGGAACACTTAATAATATGCAGTAGTCTCAGATTTCTTCACTGAATGATCTCCAGCCACCTCCAGATGGACCCTCACAGCTCTTCTAATCCAACAAAAAGGGACCAAATGAGCAGCCATTTATTTTATAACACATGTGAATGACTGGCTTGAAAGGTATGTTCTAGGGCAAAATATTCTTCATATCTGATCTCTTCCACTGCACTCCCACTTTACTTCCTAAACTAAGGAACGGATTGGAATTTGCCATTGGGAACCAACAGGAGCTTACACAGAATGGCAATTCAGTGCCCAAGCAAAGAGAATTCTACCTATCCATCCTGACACAGGTGTCTTATTAGCAGAATATGGAACCCACAATTGTGTGGGAGTTGGTATCTGTCTAGTTTTATAAGCAAGCCAGTCATCTGATCTCAAAGTAGTGGTCTGCAAACAACCTCATCTTTTGGACTATCTGTGTTTTACAGAACTGGAAAGTAGAGCAGAAAGGGAAAAACAGAAAATGGAGACTACCTTTTCTGCCACTATCTGAAGTGTGAGGCTTTCCACTTCCTTTTCTTTTCCCTGAAGCCTGATCTGAAGTTGCTGGAAAAACAAACACCACACAGATGTTCAGTAACAAACACATTTAGGACAGCAGGTAGAAGGCAAGAGGTGTAACTGCCTCCCTCTCAAGACCACCTGACCCCTGGCACTGATTGTTATCCACAACAACAGGATCCTCATCGCCAGCAAAACAGGCTGCATTCTCCTCAACCAGGAAGCAGAAGTGATACACATACATTTGTGCAACAGGGCACAGGATACCCAGTCAGGACCATATATACTCCACAGACTAAAAAGGGCATTTACCTATGTCTCACAGCAAGTTTTATAACTTCTGGCAACGCAAGAACTCTTGTCTCAGTTTATGGAGAAGGAAATGAACAAAAACTGGCACAGGGTAACTCATTTGGTGACAGAGCCCAATACACCGAGTTATCCCCATTCTAAGCCCCTTTCATTTCAAAGGCAATGAAAATCTACCCACTTTGAAACGCAGGTTGTTAACCGGAGGAGCAGTGTCGTGGCTCTGATTACCACAAAAGCTAAAATATTTTTTTTATTGATCTAAAAGGCACTAGTGTAATATTTGACAGCAGAATATAAGACAAAGAAGGGCTTGTCATTTTAGATCTTTCTGCTTTATCTTTTAAAATTTTAAAATAAAGAGAGATTGTGGTTTGCTTACCATGTTCTCTGCATCTGAGTCAGCCAGCCTTTTCAGCAGCAGTCCTTGCCGATCCAGTACCTTCTGGGCATCCTTCTACAAAATAAATACATGAGAAAAACTGTTAACTAAAAAGTCAATCTTATAAAGCTTCTTTAAATGGAACTGGGAAAATCAACTATTTCCTCCCAGTTGCAGCAGCAATTCTTAGAATATATCTAGAAACATCGCATTTGCTATATTTTACATACCATTATCCATCTCAGAAAGCTTTTCCAATTCCCAGTCAAAGATTAAAATAAAAAGCATGATGGCAATGTAAGATCATTCTGAACTCTCCCACTACTCAGGGAAATTCATGTGGAAAAATTCAGACCTTTTATCCAGCCCCACTGGTGGCTGAGGTAACTGTTACCATCAGCCTGCTTTTGCTGAAATGGAATACAAACTACAGAAAGAATAGAAATTTCATTTCTCTATTGCTCTTACAAGCAATACAGAATTGTTCTGTACAAGCACCACAGAATTGTTTTCAGTTTCTCTGTTGTTGCCCTCAATGCCTACAAGTTCTGAATATCCACAGACTCCCATTAGCTGAGGCCATATCAACTCCTCAGACTCCAGGCAATCCAAGTGCAGCAGCAGTGTTTGAGAGTAGCAAGATCAGCAGATACAGCCGTATCCAGAGGAGACAGCTAGCAACACAGCAGTGCCTGAACCCTTTAATATAGTCAAAGACTTAGAGGCTCTACCATCCTCACAGCAGAAAAGTCAGTCTTAACTCTATGAATTAGACAGAGATAAAGAAAAAACCCAAATAAAAACTATCCAGCCTTTATGGGCTGACAGGGTCTACTGCAGGGCTGGGAGAAAGAGTTGAAAGATTTCAAACTCAAATCTCCCTTCCAGCCCACGAGACAACACAGCCTCCTGTAATCAGCCAGGTTCCACACACAGCAGCTCTCACCTCCCGGGCCCGCTGCTCTGCAATAAGCTCTCTGAGTGTCCGGTTGGTTTCTTCAAAGGTGCTCAATTTCTGGAGCAGAAGCTCTTTTTGTCTTGTTAGAGCATTTATATCTGTGCTGCTCATGTGTTTCTCCTGAAGGAAAAAACATTAAACAAACAAACAAAAACCAAATAAAGAAACAAAAATAAACAAAGAAACCAGAAAAACAAACCACAATAACTCAAACAAACAAAACCCACAACACATAAACAAAAGGAAATAATTGTTCACTTGTGTGCAGAAGGTACCTGGAATTAAATACCCCACTTTCACACCAAACTAGGAAACACCTTAAGGATGTTAAATCTTAACATCCTTATCCTTATGTTACAATCACTTTTCCTTATATTTTGCTGCATTAGCAACTATAACATTATTTTTTTTAAGACAACTATTCAACAGGACAATGTACTAAAGACAAGAACAAAAAAGGACACCTACAATGTTGAGTCTCCCAATGGTATTTTTCAGGGCATGGATCTGTCTGGCAGCTGCTGCTCCATCCCTTTCTGCTTCATTCAGCTTGGACATCAAACACTCCTTCTCCTGCTGCAAGCACTCCTTCTGTAGCCTGCAAGGAGAATTCAGCCATCAGAGAAACAAGAAGCTTTGGCAGCTGTACCAGTCACTGTTGATAAACAGTTGATTGGGTTAAAATTCATAAAAAACCCAAATCAGAGGATAAAAGCTCCAAACGAAAACTGCTTAAGATTTGCCCTCTTTCAGTGTGGAAGCTGTTTTGAGAGAAGGCAGTAAGCAGACACCAGGAGCTTGCTAAGATCACAGCTATGAAATTTAGAGGGAACAAATCAGGCTTACACCAAAGTCTGCACACACTGCTAAACCCAAAACACAATGGTGTGCTTTTCCTGGGTACTTATGCCACACCAGAAATAAGACTCTGAATGGCCAAACAAAAAACAGAAAAGCACACCAAGATATGCAGCTCAATGTTTTTAGCCAGGACTTGTAATCTCAGAAGCATTCACAGAGCTTTCTGAAAAAGGAATACAAAGCATTAACTTCCAAGTGATCTTTCTTAAGGAAAAAATAAAACTAACTCTCTTAAAACACTACTGTCCCCCTGGAGACACAAACTTCTCTAATTCTTTGGACACAAAGCAGATGCACAAATGTCAGACTCGCAGACCTTCAGGATCACTAAGAAAAAAGCCCATGGTTCAGTCCTCTCAGGGGCTGTCACGCCTGTCTCTAGGATTTTTATAAAGGTCAAAAATTCTCCTCTAGTTTTCAGCTCCATGTTTATTAATTTCTTGTTCTATCAATATCATCACAATTCAAAGCAGAATCCTTTAACCTTCAAAATATTAATTCCAGAGCTAGGATGACCCTCCACACAAGCCAACTGTTCTAGGATTCCTCTAAAAGTAGGTTTTTTTTCCATTCCAAAAATCGTGCTAGAGCCCTTCTCTGCAGCTATTGCAATTTGGTGCTCCCCTTCTAAAAGGTGACAAAAAATCCAAGTGCATCAGTTCTTCAACAGCAGCTACGACCTCAGATCACATCAGCAATAAAGGAGGGAGGTGCCTGTGGATACCACTAGTGCAGGGACAGTGAGAAGTGAAGCTTTCTTACACAGTCAGGTCCTTCTCCTCCTTTATGCGCTCAATGTTGCGCCGGAGCCGCGTGTTCTCGTGCTCTGTTTCTACGAGTTCTTGTGTGACCTCATTCAGTTCTTCCTTCTGCTCCTCCAGGAGACGCTTTGCCATTTGCTCCTGTTCCTCCATTTTCTGCATCTTGACCTGAAGATATTGGAATAAAACTTAAACCAGGGGCTTTGGAACTGATACACAGAATCCACATGCCAAATCAGTGAACCATTTAGAGTCAATTAACTTACTGAAAGTATAGAAAAAAAAAAAGTATCTCCTCCCAGTTGACAAGTGACAGGACATGAGGAAATAAACGGCCTCAAGCTGTGTCAGGGGATGTTCAGGTTGGACATCAGGAAGAATTTCTTCACAGAAAGGGCTGCCCAAGGAGGTGATGGAGTCACCATCCCTGGAGGTGTTCAAGAACAATTGGACACGGCACTCAGTGCTCTGGTTTATTTTACAAGGTGGTGATGGATCAAAGGTTGGATTTGAGGATCTTGGAGGTCTTTTCCAACCTTTAACAAGTCCAAGTGCCAGGTCCTGCACTTTGGCTACAAAAACCCCCCGCAGCACTACAGGCTGGGGGCAGAGTGGCTGGACAGCG
>NW_008246054.1:5866652-5871900 GCF_000691975.1 Corvus brachyrhynchos
GAGCCAGCAGTGTGCCCTGGTGGCCAAGAAGGCCAATGGCATCCTGGCCTGTATCAGGAATAGTGTGGCCAGCAGGACCAGGGAGGTCATTCTTCCCCTGTATTCGGCACTGGTGAGGCCACACCTCAAGTGCTGTGTCCAGTTCTGGGCCCCTCAGCTCAAGAAGGACGTGGAGATGCTCAAACTCGTCCAGAGGAGGGCAACAAGGCTGGTGAGGGGCTTGGAACACAAGCCCTGTGAGGAACAGCTGAGGGAGCTGGAGAAAAGGAGACTCAGGAGTGACCTTATCACTCTCTACAACTCCCTGAAAGGTGGCTGTAGCCAGGTGGGGGTCGGTCTCTTCTCCCAGGCAGCAGTGACAGGACAAGAGGACACAGTCTTAAGCTGCGCCAGGGGAAGTTTAGGTCAGACATCAGAAAGAAATTCTTCACTGGAAGAGTGATTGGGCACTGGAATAGTCTGCCCAGGGAGGTGGTGGAGTCACCGTCCCTGAACGTCCCGTGTTTAAAAAAAGCCTGGACGTGGCACTCATTGCCATGGTTTAGTTGATGAGGAGGTGTTAGGTTAGGTCATAGGTCGGACTAGATGATCTCAAAGGTCTTTTGCAACCTAGTTCATTCTGTGATTCTGTGATTCTTAATGATTCTGTGGTTCTAAAATTGATTTTTGTTTTACAACCATGCAAGTAACTCCATTAAATTTTGTAGCATAAATAAAATGGAAAATGCTTGCTGTAAGTATCTACTTGAATCAAATCCTATTCTTGTTCATTGATTTGACATCCATATAAGTTTAGAGTAAAATAATAATACAAGATTTGCTACTCTGAGTGTTAACTCCAAGTTAAAAATGCAGTTTGGCCCCACCATGCCGCATGTTATGAGACCTGGGAGTATCTCCCACCTATTTTTAAAGTGGTGTCAAGTACATAAGAGCCTATTTATCTGGAAAACACATCACTGGGTTGCACATTTCTGAAACAGAATCAGAAGAAACAACCTCATTGAATAAGGGGATTTTTTGACAATAAAACATCAATTGTATTTTTACCTTTCTGGAGTCATCAGTTTTCAGATTTTGGGCTTGGGCAAGAGAGATTATTTGGAAATTAAAGCACAGCAATACCTTATTAAATTAATAATGTTTTGAAATGTTTCATAGTGTGGCTTAGTGAATTTCTTACTAGGATAGTTCAGCTATTCTAAACAATTCAGATTGATTTTTGATATTCAAGCAAGCTGCCAACAGCCTGAGTAGCCTTCCATTGCACCAAGACCTGCCTCCAGCCTCCTCTTGTCAAAGAACCAGCTACAAAGCCCCAGTCAACAGGTCTTTCCACTGTCTCCTCACCTCTTTCTTCAGTGTTCCCACCATATTCATCAGGCTATCTATCTTCTTTTCATATTTGTTAATTTTGGAGCAAGCGGCATCGTCGTCATCCGTGGAGAGGTCACTGAGGCGCAGCACTGACTGCACCCTTTCACACTCAGGATTAGGTGTAAGTTCAAGGCGTTCAGTTGATTCCTGCCAGAGAATAAAGGGTATAATTTTTTTAGTATAACATTATAAATAGCATTCTAAAGCTAATGTTGCCAAAACCCAGAGACTGGGCCCATCACTGCAGCAAGGCTAGCAAAGAAAAAAACATTTACAAACAGCTCTTCTGTTTCCATCTGGGAAAGGTCAAGAATGCAGATAGAGTAAAACAGAAAAAGAAGAAAAACTAATCAAAGCTCAAATCCTCATCTAAGAAGTGCCACGAATACAACAGGCAAAACTATCAACCCATGAGAAAGAAAATATGACACAATGCTGCACAAACGCTCTGTGCTTCGGAAGAGACTGAGACCAGCAGTCCCTCGCTGAGCCTCCAGATGAGATCTTGAAAGGCACTAGTAAAATTACAATAAACAAACACGTGTCTGGCTTCTAGAGACAGAAAGGCATGGCCACAGGCTGTTTATGAATTCCCAGTTTTTCTATATTAAAAAGTGAGAAAGATTTATAGAAGACACTTCAAATAGATGGTAGGTAACAGTAGCCTTCTTTCAGATCTGCCCAACTCTCTCACTATACTACTGCTCTCTTCAACCTTGGCTAAACGTCAAAGTTTGTTTTAAAGAGCAAAACCAGCTGTACCTCCCATTTCAAGGTGGTATCACGGGTACGTGTTTTGCCTGGGGGCATCCAAGGGGCCTTAGTTTTCACCCGCACAGCTCGCACACCATCCCCTTTTGATTTCTGTTTCTGCTTTTGCTAAAGAAAGAGAAAATAAAATAAATTACAGACTCTTAAAGAACCATTCGCAATTTTTAGTGCTGCAAAACCAAAAGATCATTCATATGGAGCTATCAGTAGTGTTTCACAGGATGCATCAGGTAAGATGAGGTAGCAGCCACCAGAGGAAGCTGACACCAGCCAGAAGGAAAGGTTATTGCACACTAAGCTGACAGGATGGCTGGATGTAGGACACGACAGATCCCTGGGAGATCCCTTCTCCATCCCAGATTCACCTCACAAAAGACCAGCTATACCATTTGACACCGTGATTGATTTTGGGAAGCCCCTGAAGTATTTTCCCTACTCTGTAGTCAACTAAAAGATCTGTATTTATTTGTATTGAACTTGAGCTGCTCTAACTGGAGGAGAGTTAAAAGGGTTTTTGCACAATTCTAACCTTAGAGAAAAATCAGATGCTGTAAACATTCTCTACTGACATTTAATTAATAGGACTCATTATTTTCACTGTCATTCCATCCCATTATGAAATTTGCCATTAGCAACAAACACAGAATTAACAGAAGACTTAGAACAGGATGTCTGCAGATAAGGAAGAATGAGATAGCAACTTCCATCAACTTCTTAGAACAACTTTCCATAAATATCCAGCAACAAAAGAGAATATGGGATAGCTAGAACCTCAGCTTCAGTATTGCCTTGTGCCTCCTGTGGATAAGCCTGGGAAGAGATCTTTGCTGCAGAGCTCAGTGGACAGAGAATGTCCTTAAGTCCAGAAGATGGTTTGAATCAAGATTCTTTTTCAAAGCACATTTATTTTAATACAATCAAGATGCTACTTGAAATGCTTAAGTACTACCTCTCCTCAAATCTTTCCTCCAAAAACAGATACGAAGCCAAATAGAAAACATTATCAGGACACAGATCCAGGAAATAAAAGGCAAAAAAATCCTCCAAATGATATCACATTGGAAGCAACATTCCTCACATGAACATGAAAAGCAATTCTGTATCATACCAAAATCATCTTTCAACAAATCAACACAGCAAATGGGTCACTGCAAATTCACCACTGAATATGAAATGAAGTCTCACAGTTCTAACACAATAGTAAAACAGACCTGGAAGATTTTCTGATGCTTCTAGGGCCATTCACCTTCCTTTTTGCAGACCTTACAACCAACCAGGTACACACTCCTACCTGGCATTTTGCAGGTGTGGTTTTCTGCCCCTTTTTAATATGGACATGGACAGGGGTGTTTTCATCCACATGGACGTGCAAAGGGGGAGACGAGGATCGGTTCTTCATGGCTCTTCTCCCACAAATGGGAAAGGGAAATACAATGAAGGGAAACCTGTGAATAAGGAAACTGGAAATAACAACATTTCCCTTTGTGTCAGAGAGGAACAGTGGCCAGCCTTGGTTAACATTTGAGCTTTCTATCAGTAGCATCTGCCATTTTGAACTGCACACTATTCTTCTGTAAAGCCAGGACTAACACAAACAATTCCTCTGCTTCCAGTATTTTCTGCTTCTAACCTAGTTATTGAAGATCAAACACAGCTGGATTGATAGCAGGTGTCTGTAAGAGTCATTGAAGTTCAAAGTCTTAAAGCAAGTGAGCAAATCAAGGGTTCCTATAACCAACAAAATCTGATTAGAAAGAAATTTGAAGCAGGAAGAAGAGGAGAATTAATTTAACAGTTAAGAAAAACCATCAGGAAATCATCAGACCACTCCATCCTAGAACCCTGAAACTGTATGCTCCTTCATACGTGCTTAACTTTAAGTGTCTTTTTTAAACAAAAATCCTTAAAAGCCATTGCATCGCAGCATTTCTTTACTCTCCACAGAAACACATAACCATAACCTGACACAACACTGAAAAGCCTAGAGACACAAGGTTCAAGTCATCATCTTGGAGCTTGATGCCTCAGTTGATGTAATGGTATAATGCAATTGCAAATCTTACACAAGGCCACCAGCAGCACTAATCTGATTCTGACAGAAAGGATATTGTCAGCCTAGGTAAAGTTACTTACAGTTACTTTCAAGCTTTTGAGTTTTCTGGACACTGTGTTGGGTGAAGAGGTAGTTTCTTCGTTGACGGATGAAATACACCTGATACAGAAATAACAAAATGATTACGAGGAAAAGGTGCCAATTTCTGAACATTCTCTTCCTTTTGATTTAAGGAAATACAAAGATTCAAACACATCAAGTGCACGAACCCAAACAACACAAGTTGGCGTGCCCTGGCTTCCACTGTAAAGCATAGGATGAGGGAAGGACAGAGACTGCAATTCCTAACATACTGACAATGGAAATTGTTTTGAACAGTAGAAATGTTTGGCACTATTCACTTAAAAAATTTCAAATTCTAACTGCAATTTTTAAGGAACACAGCAGTACTTCCTTTAATTCAGGAAGAGGAAGGCACAGCTTTCTGAAGGAACAGGATTCCCCAGCTTGCAGCTATGAACAACTCCAAACACTGCTGGGTGTTTTAATCATCTTTTTTTCCAAGGAAGGGCTAAACTCTCCCCAGGCCCAGCACTGACAGAGCTTTTGAATCACCACGAGTGAAAATCAAACGCTGTCACCGCGCCTCCCTTAGCAACAAGGCTCACTCGTAAGTTTTAATTCCTCCTGCAATCTCTGGAGGTTTTCCATGGAATCAGCGGCCACCTCAGGCTGGCAGAGACGCGGTCTGGGGGCTCTGAGGGCACTGCAGGCCTTCACCCAGCGGGCCGGGCAGCTCCCAACGCCCGCCCGCACCGCGCCGTTACCCCGAGCCCGACGGCTCCCGCTGGCCTCCCAGCAGGAAGGACCCCGAAAGGCAGGCAGGAAGAAGTAATTCCCAGGGCTCGGACACCCGTGCGGCGAGGGAACACCCTAGAGGGCGAGGGGACGCCCACACGGTGAGGGGACACCCCGCAGAGCGAAGCGCCCCTCCCCGCACCCCGCCCTGCCCTCCCCGGGCCCGGCGCTCTCACCAGGTGGCTCCGC
>NW_008246054.1:5872125-5878286 GCF_000691975.1 Corvus brachyrhynchos
CTCATCCGTACAGAAATGGGGAGGTCTGGAAAGAGGATGGAATAATTGGATTATTAAGTCAGTTTTCTTCGCGTTGCCTTTGATACGAGTTTTACCGTCTTAAAGGTGACACCAGAATTGTGTACACAGCCATTTTTACTGTAAACTGTAACCAGAACTGTATGCAGTTCTGGCCATCCCCAACACAAGGACATGGAAATGTTGGAGGAGAGCACGAAGTTGATAAGGGTACTGGGGCACTTCCCCTATGAAGACAGGCTGAGAAAGTTGGGGCCGTTGAGCCTGGAGAAGAAAAAGGTCGTGCGAAGACCTCAGAGCACGTTCCAGGATCTGAATGGGGCTACAGGAAAGCCAGAGAGTGACTCTTCATCAGGAACTGTAGCCACAGGGTGAGGTGCAAATTGAAAGAGGGGAAACTTAGGTTAGATGTTAGGGAGAAAATCTTCCCTGTGAGGGTGGTGAGACGCTGGAACAAGTTGCCCAGGGAGAGTCTCAATGCCCCAACCCTGGCAGTGCTCAAAGCCAGGTTGGATAAGGCCTTGAGCACCTGGTCTAGCAGGAGGTGTCCCTGCCCATGGCAGGGGAGGTGGGGAGTAGATTATTTTTAAGGTCCATTCCAATCCCGTAATATTCTGTGACTCTATAAAAAGTGATACAAAATCCTGAAACAACCTTTATTTAATGTAATATTGGCATGTTAGTGCTACGGATATTCATCTTGAGAGGACTGATTCATGTAGCACAGCACAGCAAGGAGAAGTGGAGTCATTGAGCCCTTGGTGCTTCAGATCCTCATTTAACATGAAACTCTCTTTCTCCCTCTTGGGTTGAAGTGGATGCCAAAATTATCATCAAGGGTTTCTTCAACCTCCTGTTCCTGCATGTTCAATATAATTCTTTAAAAGAACATTGCCTTTTGATGCTGTGGAACACAAGTTTCAGTACAGAACAGATTAAAGAAATACAAGTCAGAACAGCCACACAGCCATTTGTACTGTAAACGTTTTCTTTCTCCCTTCAATGTCAGATCATAACTGAATTTGGAACTAGTCCTCCATTCAGAAAAAACCCCAAACCTCTATCACCACCACTGTTATAACCAATAAAAGTACTCCCCCCTCAACACACACTAGGCAAGCAGCTGTATTAGAGACCAACTTCAGCTGCACCTGAAATATCACAACAAACTGGATTCTCTGAAACCTGCCTGTTCTTCCAGGGAAACAGAATTCAGTCAAGGTGGTAATTAAGGATACTGAAGCCTTAGGCTATGCAGAGGATCACTCACATTTGAACCTGCATTGTCTCTTGCTATGACAAATACTGTTTCTGCAGCTAGAGAGGGACTTTGGCAAGGGGCAGTGGCTTCCCACTGACAGAGGGCAGGGTTACATGGGATGTTACAAAGAAATTCTTCCCTGTGAGGGTGGGGAGGCCCTGGCACAGGGTGCCCAGAGAAGCTGCGGCTGCCCATCCCTGGCAGTGTCCAAGGCCAGGTTGGACGGGGCTTGGAGCAACCTGGTCTAGTGGAAGATGTCCCTGCCCATGGCAGGGGGTGGAATAGGATGGTTTTTCAGGTCCCTTCCAACCCAAACCATTCTATGATTCTACCCAACACAGCTCAGAAGACTTAGCTGCAGGTACAGCTCCTAATCTCATCACACATCAGCAAATCCTTTGTTACTCGTGCATGACAGAAACATCTAGAGATCCCCTGGCCATGCAGATGGCTCTTAATCCTTCTTTTCCTAAAACAAGAACGAACTGATCTTTAGGGATATTCCAGAGAGATCTCATGCAAGACAAGCCTTTCCAATAACTGCTCTGCATTTGTGATTTCAGTGTAGGCCATGTTCTTCGGGTATAAAGGGTAAGGTAAGAACTCAGATCTCACAAAGGGGACAGAATAAAGCCAGCCTTTATCCTTGCAGACCATACAGAATCAAGTCCTGAGAAAACCGTATACATGGAAGAGTGAAAGCACGCACCCTGCCGAGCGTAGCCTTGCTGCTGTCAGAGGAAGGATGCCTTCTCAAGCACTGCAGATTCCTCCAGTTCCCTTAGTGCTAGGTTTACAAGATTCTATTGCAGGAAATATTGTCACTTAGAAACCAGTATCCAGTGTCTCAGTCAGGAAAACACTTCAGGTGATATGGATGAGTAGCAGAAGACAGACTGAGGCAAAAGCTGGTCAGGCCTACCACGTCTGACAGTCAGAACACCAGCCAAGAGCATCTTGCTTTTACAGTAACCTGCTCTGAAGATGGCTCTTGTCTGAAAGAAGCCTATTTGCTGCATTCTTCAGTTCAAAGCATCTCCTTTCCAGCAGCGTCCAAGATCCCTTTCTTTTACCTGTCCCCATCCTTCTACATACACCCAGCTGAACCCTTCTCTCACTTCGACTTGATATTCTGAACAGGGTGGTCTCTGTGCCCACATGTCAGTCCATTAGGTGTGACCAGTCAACTCTAAAAATAAAAACCATTTCTTCTGAAGTTTTCACCATGCAAGTACTTCAGGGAGGCAGCTGCAGCTGGCATCAGATTGCAACTCCAGTTTTCTGAATTACTTCTTCCATGCGCTGGTACCAAGGCTGAATGTTGGTGTGAACCATCATGTCATCAAAGGCTTCCAGCCCTTCCATGACCCGGAGGACCCCGTACACTGCCTGTGCAGAGCAGAGAGGTCAGAACAACACTGAAAAAGCACTGGAGAATGGCTTACAACAAGTGCCTCAATAGCCAAGCCAGTACAGCTCTTCCCGTCTTGCCATCTGATTAGCAAGGAAGAGTGAATGGCAGAAAGGTAATTAAGAATATGCATGTTTTTCCATGAGGAAACAGTAAGGAAGGATCAGGATCTATGTGCAGTTATGGGGAAACCCCCACCATGTGGGAACTGTATTACTGGACAGAGGACAATGTATCTCACGTAGCTCTACTTCTCTGCCTGTACTTGTATTAACCATTTCACAGAGATGAGCACCAGGATAATTTGTGATCCACTTGACAATAACTGCAGGGATGAAGCCCTTACCAGGTCAGCAAGGTTTGGCTGGTTCCCGCCCATAAACAGTCGATTTTTGCCAACAGCTTTTACCCACTCGTTAGCTGCTTCATACAAATCTTCTCGGACATCATCTCGAAGCTGGTGTCTGGATAAAGAAAAGAATCAGTTTGAAGACACAAGTTTGTTTCTTTCTTTAACCTTCTACCACCTCTCATCTTATGGGCTGGTCTTGGCTTGCGAGTAAGGGCAGTATTTCAGAGCAAAGAGGCAGTCAGTAATTAAACAGTGGATGAGTAGAGGGGTTCAGTACTTCCAGTTACAGAAGTATAGTTGTTACTCATACAGGATTAAATGGTTCCATTTAAAACTCTGAGGTTCTGCCCTTTGAACACTGGGGTTCACAGTTAAGGAGGAACTATTTCTCCTCTTGTGTACTTGGTGCTTAGTGATACCAACCTTTTCTTCAGCCTCTTGCTAACGAAGAACATGGCAACAGCCCCCACGTATTTGGCAAAGAGACCTTCCAAGGTGCCAAACTTCCCCTCACGGACAATGTAATCGAAAGATGCCAAGGCTTCTTTGGGGGTGCGGTAAACATTGGGGGAGATGAGGTGAACAAGCCAATCATCTGCCCATTTTCTCCACTTCATTTCTTCCCTGTGAGCAGTCAAAAGAAAGTTTTCAGTGAATGAGGTACAAAGAGAAGGGCTACAGGAGGCAGGATCACAGTTGCCTTAGCCAGAGATCCTTCCAAGGTCAAACACTCCTGCCCAGGTAACTCTGGTGACCTCTCTGAAATGCACTCAGCATCGTTATCTTTGGCAAGGCTCCTCCAATCTCAAACTGAATTTAAGACTAAGATAGAGCATTAGCTTCTCCTCCCAATATGAGAAATAAAGCAGGAAGGGAAACTATCCGTCAGTAGCATTCCTCTGTGGCACAAACGAAAGGCCAAGAAGGAAACTGGAGGCAGCTGAAGGCTGGTGCGACCATGGTGGTGGTAACTAGGCTGTCTAACAGCTTTGTTTTGAACTATCTAACAAACACAGCAAACCAGCTACTGAGGCTTGAAACACGAACAGGGGTGTGACAGGACTTGCCAGCCCTAGTGGGATTTTACATCCGCATCAACCCTGAGTATATATGGAGGGAGCTGTGACCCTACTTGGAGAGCCCAGAAACTGAAGAGCACTTACACTCTCACTTCTTTGACAGGATAGACTCTCTTTGTCTCCTTCTCATCCAGCATAAGCCAGTATTTATTCTCATACTCAAGCACCTCCTTGCCTTGCTCAGTCATGGTTTTAACAGGTGGATAAAATGACACGATTTCTTCTAAGCTATTCCTCCTGTGAAAAGAAATACAGTTAGCACTGATCGGGCTGCTACAAAGAAGGAGCAAGAGCAAAGGACAGATTGAAAGATACACACTATAAAATGTATTATTCTAAAAGTAAGTGCACAATGTTCCAGATTCTATTTGGGAAAAAAAAAAAAAAGAAAGAAGAGACTGGAACAGCTACTTGCAAATAGCTATTATTGGTGCACATGCCTTTGTCTGTGACAGAACAGGAATTTCTGCAGGCATAAAACTTCCTACCATGCTCAAGTAGACCTAAAGGACAGGCCATAGGCACAACAATTCCATTTCATTCTAGATGTTATAACTGGCTAATTGTAAGCTCAGTTCCAGGACTAACGCTAGTCCGTGTTTAAGTAGGTTTTGTGGAAACAGAATCTCACAGATGAAAAAGTACTTCTGAAAGGTAAAAGCTTTGCTTTACATCACTTACATCACAACATATATAGGCACCACCCACATTATCACAGCCAGGCTCAGGTCTCCCAGAGCTTCAGAGCCTGAGGTCAGCAAGAGACTTATGGCCAACTCAGAGTCTTCTCTACTTAACCTGGGCCCTCCACATTCAACTCTTCTCTCATCACCCTGTTTTCTTACCTGGAAATAAGATAGGTCTTTATTGCACTGATTATCACCGAGGAGTCGTTCAATTGCTGAAAAACAGGATTAAAACAACCTTTTAAAAGAAGCTGGTTAAATTGAAAAAGAAATTTTTCAAAACCTTTTCCCCTGCATGCTGAGGCTCCAAGTTAGGGAGACTTACCAGAGGGCTCCCAGCGTTGGCTAGCAGGATGGGCACCTTTCTGTAGGAAGAGAATTTGATCTCTTTCCTCATGATCGGGTTCACTTCCACAATTTCATAGGGCAGTCCATGATAATCAAGAAAAGCTCGGACTTTGCTGCAGAAAGGACACGTTTTATACTGGTAGAGGGTGAGCTGCAGGCTCCCTGCAGGCAGCTGGGGAAAAAGAGAACAGAAGATTCCATTTTCTGCTAAAAACAAATATTACCTTCCTTCCGCCCTTATTTTTGTCATGAAGTCATAGTCACTGACATTCAGTTTCAACATCTGATCATGAGCATACCTTAGCTATCAGATGCTTTCTTTAAATGGCATCAAATATTTAAATATTCACCATCCATTGGGACCAATAACCTGTTTCTCTAATCATCTATTTAATGTGCTGGAAACTCCTATTCACAGCCAGGAAAAAAAAAAGTTAAATCCAGACAGTTTACCCCTTTATAGTTTCTACTCTGTAAAACAGAGTTCGATAGAAAACCAAAACCATTTGCAACAGTATTTCAATAAACACAAATAAAGCCTTTACAAGCTAATCCCTCCTCCACAACAGCCTCTGTTGAGGCCACAAGGTGGGGAAAGCAGAGCTTGCATTTGATTTTTTAGGCACGTGTCTGCCCAAGTTCACACTCCTGGGATCAACCAACCTGGGCACAACTGGGACAAGGCAGGGAGAGCCCAGGGTCAGCAGGACATCAGTTAAGGGATGTTTTGCTTGCAAAGCTACACCTCTGCAGCCTGACAGGCCGTGCCAACCACTCCTCGCACATTACAGAACAAATGCAGCCACCCCGCTTTGTTTCTCATTTACAATTTGCTAGGTTACACAACCCTGCGCGGGTGCTGCAAAAAAGCAACAACAGAAAAGGCTCCACAGCCCCAGCAAGCCCTCACTGACAGCCTTTCCTTAGAGCTCCTCAAGGAATGCTCTGCCACGGGCCTCCCAGACAATTTTAAGCTCTTCTCTCACTGAAACCGGGGCAGAAGAAG
>NW_008246054.1:5887573-5888867 GCF_000691975.1 Corvus brachyrhynchos
CCCGGCACGGCCCCGGCTCCGGCTTCGGGCACGCCGCTGAGGGCAGACCCCACACGGGACACCCAACAAGGGGCTGACCCGCTTCTCTGTAATTATCAAATCTGAGAACGCACCAAAGTCTGAAGTGGGAATAAAATAATCAGTTGAAAGGGTGAGGGAGCTGGGCCTGTTCAGCCTCGAGAAAAGGCAGCCGAGAGGGGACTTCATCGATGTCTGTCAGTGTCCGCAGAGAGGGGGCAAAGAATGGGTCAGGTTCTGCTCCGTGGTGGCGAGCAATAGAGCAAGAGGAACGGGCAGGAACTGATGCACAGATTGTTCCACCTGAACTTAAGGAAAAACTTCTTTCCTGTGCAGTGACCGAGCCCTGAACAGGTTGTCCAGAGAGGGTGTAGGGTCTTCCTTGTTGGAGATATTCCAGAACCGTCTGGACACAATCCTGTGCCATGTGTGCTGGGATGACCCTGCTTGAACAGGAAGGTGAGACCAGATGGCCCACTGTGATCCCTTCCAACCTGACCCCTTCTGGGATTCTGTGGTTCTCTGCCTGATGGAGCTGTGGATTCTGACCAGCACATACCCGCAGTGCAAGTGTATGTCTCCACACTGAAAGCCATCATCTGTTTTATTAACATGTGGTTACATCCATTAATTACACTTGTATTCAATTCCCCTACTTGGTGTGCAACACGAGCCTGACACTGCAGTGCAGCAGGGTTATTACTCACAGAAAGAAGAGGTGGCTGCAATGTTAAATGAGGACATGACCTTTTCTTTTGTCTTTGTCCCAAATACCCACTTAATAACGGAGTCCTTGATCTCAGGAGCACTGCTTGGATCAACGCTCTAATTGTGAGTTATTTTCATCCCAGTGACTTCTCTCTCAGGGATGAAAACACCACACAGCGATGAGATCTCCTGAAGGTGACTGAGGTACGGCTGATGTCGGGCCAAAGACAGGGAAGGGCAAAGTGAATCGTGCTTGTTCCTTTAGGGAAGGAGTGTGAAGGTGACCTGAAGCTGGTTCAAGCCACTTAGCGGACAAAGCAGAGCTGATGACAGGGAAGGAGTTAGGAGTTCAGCAGCAAAGCCCTCGCTAGGACGGGATGGCCCGCACGGGCAGGCTGCAGATTTATCCACACGGAGCATCACTTGTGTTGGGAAAGAAGCACTGATGGCGGCCCCTAAGCGGGGGAGTCTGGGAGGGCCTGAGGACACCTGGGGAGGGCAAGGACATAGGCAGTCACGCCGGGCAGGCGCTCGGAAAAAATCCGCGAGGAACGGGGAACGTGGCAGG
>NW_008246054.1:5892220-5896711 GCF_000691975.1 Corvus brachyrhynchos
TCAGCGCCGGCGAGGCACCCGCTGCTCGGCCGTGGGCCTGAGGGGCTGCAGCATTTGATTCCCACCCTGCCATGAGGCACCCAGCTCCTATGTGTTGCCCTGGGGTGGATTTTTTTCTTGCGAAAGAATTGTTTTGTGCCTTTGCTGGTGTACGGGGTGGGGATGTCAGAGAGGAAGGAGGATGTTCAGGTTTCGAAACCACAGGGCAGATCACGCGGGCAGATCTGGGAGTAGTCATGCAGGGAAAAAGGGAATTTAATGCAGGTAGCTTGGCAAATTCCACTTCAGGGCATTTCTGCAGTTCCTGGGTATGAAGTTTCTGATACTGCCCTGTCCAGTTAGAACCAGCCCATGGAGAAAGTGAGACAACAGCAGAGCAGTAGTGCGCAGGTGTAGATGACGTAGAGGTCACTCTTAGAACTGGAACTTTTTCAGAGTGAGCACTTTGCTACTCTTCTGTTGAAAATGGTGGAGTTGGGTTCTGCTGTTTCCAAAAACAGTCAGTTTCCCAGATGTGACCCACACAGGTGATTTTAGGAGTTGTGTCTGGGATCTACCTGCAGTGACAGGACAGTCATTTCTGCCCTGAAACACCCCAAGAGCATTCACTGTTTTGCATCATCACAGTGATTCGCATTTCACATTTTTTGAAGAGCTAAGAGACACACTGGATATGATGGAGGAAGTCACTAAATTTGATCTAGATCCTAAGTGGGTTGTTCAGCTTCTTAACTGGGCTTTGTGTGCAGTAGCTGATCATAAAGTGCTGCAGCTGTTCCCTGGTCTAGTGGAGCTGAGGCTGTGGATCTCTTCCTTCATCTCAAGTAGGAAACCTGATTTTTGTCAACTGTTCTTGTAAGAATGTAGAGGAGCTAATGCAATTGCCATACTCCTGCTCAATGTTTCTAATAGGGATGTGGTTATGTTTCCACAAAAATCCACCAAGCTCACAAATAACAGAAAACAAATAAAAGGTTTTTACAGCTTTTTTTTTAAATGGTTAATTTTTTTTTCATTTCCCAAAGCTGCACAAATTATGTAACCTTCATTTGAGCTTTAGGCATTGAGAAAATTAAGCTTCTGCTGTGATTACAGACTTCTTGCCAAGCTGATGAATGTCCCTTGCCAGAAGTAGTTACCATGTCTGCTTGGGATTTGCTCACCATTTCACTGGAAAAGGGTGTATCAAATTGAAGAGCTGTAACTCACATACCTTGAAAAATGCTGATCGTTTGAAAAATACTGATAACTCGCCACCTTTTTGGAAAGGATGTGTGTGTAGGATTGATTTTTAAATGCAGGAACACCATCAGTGCTCTTGCTCATAATGCCACTTATGTGTAATACCTGCAAGGCCAAACTTTTATTAATGAGCTCAAATGCAACATTACACAATTCTCCAAAGAATTAAAGGCTGCAACACTCTGAACGGCTCCAAAGTGGTTATAAGAAAAGGAGGACAATTATTTTTTTATAATGAAACTTCTTAGGTATTAATAATGCAAATGACTGCAATGTTTAAATATTCACAGTTCTTTTAAAGCTGCTGGAAATGGCAGTGCCTGGCCCTGGTATGCTGGGGCACCAGGACACCCTGGCAGATAGGGGCAGAGCTGGGCTGGGGGATTTCAGCACAGCCTGACCCCCATAGGGTACCCAGAACACATCCTCATCCTCCCTCCTCTCTCCGTGTCCTTCAGCTCAGCCCAGTGTTCCAGGCACTGTGTGTGTCACACTGGGCTCAGAGCAGCTGGATGGAGAAGAGCCTCAGCCTGTGAGGTGTGGGCTTGTCCCACCCACACAGGCATCCTTCCCTGTCCTGCAGCCCATGATCCTCACAAACATCAGCCCACAGGTCACAGCTCCACCTCTGCCTTTCTGCACTCACCCAGCTGTGTGGCTTCAGAAAGGAACATGGGACTGCCTCCATCTGGGGTCCCCTGCAGCCTCCCAGGGTTCCTGAATAGCCTCAGCAGTTTCTCTTGTCCGTCTTTTCAGTTTGGGTTTTTGTTATTCAAGATTGTGTGAGTACTGCTTGGAGCAATCCAAAGGCAAGTGTTCCATGCAGTAGCACAGCACTCTTCAGCTGAGTAATAGTGCTAACACACACCACTGTGAAATGCCATTGTACTGAGCCAAACTGCTGCACTTGCACCAATGCTGTGAATAAGAAACTGTACCTAGCAAACCAACTGCCAGGATCATCTGGTGAGGTTTAATCTGAAGTACCCAAACCCTTAATAGAGCATGAAAATCCTGTGGTTGAACTCAGTGCCCAACACTTACCTTCTTACGGAAATAATGATGCCACTACCAGCACCTTTGAGCTCATCCCCTCCTCCTGCCACAGCCATGATGGTTGCACTGTTATGGCAGCCTGACTCCAGCCAGGCCCTAGTGAAGCACATCCCAGCTTGGAAGCCTCATCCAGGTAATTCACAGAAAATACACACTGCAGCATGCTGAGAAAATGCCTGTACTGTCACCAAAGATGATTCCAAAGGCAGCTAAAAAGGCTGCTTTGTCTTTGGGATTTATCTGGTACTGTTGCAGTCAGCACTCGGCCTATGGCTGGCTGTTTGTGTGTGAGATCCGAGGCTGTCAGATGTGCCCACAGTGGGTTTGGACTGCCCAGGTACCTTGCCTTAGATCTTATTACCAGTGCTTCAGCTTCCCATTGGCCTCATTTGATCAGGGAACACAGCATGTGCAGTATTCAGTTGCATTTTACTTGACCCACCCAGGGGCAAATAAGGCACAGCCAAAATGCTGTGGGCATGTTTTGCCAGAGCTCTCGCTGCCTGCTCTGACTGCAGTGACAATATACTTACATTGTTCAGTCTCTCATTTCCCTTGCTTTTAGAATATGCAGCAATAAACTCCATGCTGGACCAGATCAACTCCTGCTTGGATCACCTGGAGGAGAAGAATGATCACCTACACATCTGCTTGAAGGAACTGCTGGAGTCCAACCGCCAGACCCGGCTGGAGTTCCAGCAGCAGAGCAAGCAGCTGAACACGGGAGCTGATGTGCAGGGATCCCAGCCTCCTGCCTAGAGTCTGACCACACATTCTCAGCTGGTGTTGCTAAGGGGACAGTTATCGGTCACCAATTTAACGTAAAACTCGAATAGCAGAGGTGCCTCGTGTCTGTTACTTGTTCCTTTCTGTGTTTGTATCCTGCCATTCACACCTCCATGTTCTGTTCTCTTTTAGCTGTGAGACAGGTGCAGAAGCACAAGGGTGGGTGTAGGAGAGCTGGTTCTTTCTGCTCCCCAGCATGAGCCTGGTACTCACACTTGGTTAAAGCTGGCTGTAGGAAATCTGAGGCCATGCAGGTAGTTTGCAGGCAGGCCCTCTTCATAAAGTGGAAAAATTATCTCTGCTCTCTTTTCCTTAAATCCACGCAAGGAGTATTATGGCTCTAGCTCCTTCTCTCAGAAAGCACGGGATAGACGGGGCTGTCCTGACTCCAGGCTTGTCCCTAAGTATAACTCTGGTGACAGCCTTGGAGAGGAGGGAGGGCCTAGGCCAGCTGCTGCCTTGAAGCTACAGCTTCTCCCTTAGTCACATTAACTGCGACATACGAAATACTGGCACATGGTTCCAGATCACTGGACACTTCCACTCCATTCCAAGCAGATAAGCTACCAGGGTGATATTTCTGACCACTGGAACTGGGAGCTGCCCCACTCCTTCAGCTGCCATTAAGGACTGAGGTGTGGAGAGAGGCAGAGCAGCCTGGTTAGCCCCCACCAACAGCATCCGCAATAGAGAGCAGAGCCCTCCATGTACATTCTGACAAGGCACGAGAGGTCTGGTCTGTAACTTGTGATCTTGTCAGCATGTCCTAGAGCCAGCACTTTTGAAGCAAGTCTTACTGTTCTACTTATGTAGAGTTAAAGGAGTTTTTTGGAAAGCTAAAGAGGTTATTGAAAAGAAATCTGTTTTATTAAAATCAGTTTGAAACAAAATTTGTTCCTGAGAGTCTCCACTATGAGAACAGATTGGATTTAAGCCTTGTAGTATTAACAAAGGACCAAGGTGCATGTTCTTGCCTAGCTTAGGACTTGTCCAAGACTGCTTGTCCAACAGTGTGTGTCTTTGAGAGGAAGTGTTCTGAGAAGCAGAATTTGGCAGAGTCTCCCAAGAGAAAAACATTTTCTCTGCCTGGAAAGGAAATGAGGAACTACAAAGAATTCTTAAGTCTGCATCCATCACTCCATGAAGTCTGTCCCCTGTGGAAATCCCATTACCATCTTCTTTCAGGTTCAACAATCCAAGCCTCAGTCTTGCCACATAACTGCTGTATCCCAACTGTACAAGTAATAACCAACGCTGTCCTGTATTAGACACGCTAAAGCCAGGCTTATTTATTCTTAAAATAAAAACAGCAGGAAAGTTGAAGGTTTTGCTCTATTAAAAGACTCAGAAAATAAACATTTCCAGCAAGTATCATATGTAAAGGGCTCTCCTTTAAGGCCACTCTAT
>NW_008246054.1:5896806-5914186 GCF_000691975.1 Corvus brachyrhynchos
CTCACCTTTGGCGAGGGAGGAAAGCTCTGCTCCTGCCTCCTGGCCTGCGTCTGCTGCCTCGTTCTGTCCTAAGCCTCCTCCACTCCCTGGATCCTGGTGGTCATCTGTGCCTGCCCTCTGCCTGGCTGTGTTGCCTTCTTCCTCACGTCCCAATGACTCCCCTGCGGTGTGGCTCTCCTCAGAGAACTGGCAGTCAGCACTAGTGGCAGTGGACTTGCTCTCTTCCTGTAGACTTTCTTCTTCTACAACCATGATACCACACACATCGTCAGTCACACTGGCCAGGCTCTTGCCCTCTGGCCCAGAGGTGGCCAGCTCACCCTTACCCTCCAGAGACCTTGAAGTTTGTTCTTGCAGGGCTGACAGCTCTGTGCCCTCCTTATCTATCCCACGATCATCATTCATCTTCTTGCTGGTATGTGCTGTTGTAGCAAGAGACTGTTTTGGATCATCCAGCAATTGGGAGCTGGAGCCCTGGGAATGCAAAGGAGCCTCGGGGTAGGCAGTTGTGGCACGATGCCTCGATGCCTTGTATCTCTACAAATACAAACAAACCAACATGAGAAAAGCCCAGCTCAGCTCCTGTCACTGCAGCAAAGCAGCAGCTGGTCCAGGAACACCTGTACAAAAACAGTGGTGAGTGGCTGGGGTACAAGTGATCTCAGCAGCTCCTGGCCTGGCTGCTGAGGCTCTCAACAGAGAAGGGTCAGCTCCTGTGAGGAAAAGTGATATTAAAAACTGAAGTCCCTCTCGCATTACTTAATGCTGAGCGAGTGCATGGCAGACCTGTGGTTCCTGAGACAGAAATTGTGATCTGGCAACTGTTAATCTCAGTCAGACTCAGGACTCTGTAGATACAACAGTGCAAGTGACAGCTTCACTTCAGCTACTGCCAGGACACGTACCCTGGGCACGTGAGGCTCTGCACAGCCCTTAGTTACTGGTGTGATTTAATGTTTATCAGTCAAAGCAAGGCTTAAGTTGAAAGCTTAGTATTTCTTCACTCTGTTGATACAATCTGCACGGTCAGTTGAACTGTTGACAGGAAGCCTACGATATCAATTATATCTTATTACAAGTCACTGAGGTTTTCCACAGAATAAAGGTAAGCATATCATCAATAAAATTACTCATTTGCACTCACTATCACGATGAACCAGTAGAGGTCTGTAAAGAGATTACATTTGCTACTAGGCATGTTCTAGACTGGATTTCACGCAAACTCGCTATAGCTAGCTAACACATAGCAGGAACTCAGTCTTCAATGCCCAGACAGAGCATGACCTAAAGGAACAAACTGAAGTTCATTCTTTCCCACAGCAGTTCCCTCCATCATCAACTCCCTTTTAGCTGCTTGCTGAAGGGTTCCTTGAACTGGCACTAGCATTACACCTGACAATTTAAGGGAAATTTCAAGCGCAATGGCTTTCACCAGTCTGCAATGTGGAATTACAGCACATCTGACAGGCAGTTTTACATTGTATCAGTTTATCGCTGCAGGCTTGTTCTTCTTCTGTCCTCAAATCGTGGGACATGAACAATATCATAATCACATTGGAATTAGATCAGTCAAGTCATAATGTACCCAAACCAAAGCAGGTGCAGGCATGCAAACTGGTGTCCACAGTGATGCTGTGAACTGTCTCAACAGCACACAATTCTCTGCTGTGAAACCCTCTGCTGAGCTACTCTGCTGAGAATACCCCAGCAACTGACAGTTGCTCAGACTGTGACAACCCCAAGGCACCCAGGCAGCCAAGAATAATAGTCATCTGCCTGCAGATACGTAAGTCTGGACTCTTCTCATGAACTCCCCAGGTCACTCTGGCATGCATTTGAAGAGCATCTGATTTCACCTCTAAGTGGGCCAAAAGAGTGACATAAGTGACTGCTGCTGCAGTTTCACTCTATGCTGATCTAAAACAAGCCAGGAAGACAGCAAGGCCAATTCCTTCATTCCTGAAATGACTAGCTGCAGGAGTGGGAGAGGATGAGCAACCGTGAAGGAACAGCTGTGGTCTCCTGCCATTCCAAATCCACTGCTCTGAGTGCTGGCAGAATTCTAAAGCACCCCACCCTTCCTGGAGGCAGTGATGGCTGACTAGGAATAGTTTCTTCTGTCTGAAGACTAGAAGAAAAACGTGAAGTTTGGGGGGTTTAGGGCTGTGTGTCTGTGTATGTGTGTTTGGGGGTTTCTTTAAACACTATTTAAAAAGGTGGTAGAGAAGCACAGGCGTTTTTGGGAGTAGACTGTGGGTGCAGGCAGAGGACAAAGTCAATGTGGGAGCCTCCCTCCTCGCCAAGGACAGGGAATAGTGCTCTCCCATACAGGAGGGCCCAGGCAGTGGTCACGGGATAGGGCAGAGACAGTGCAAGCCCTGCATACCCTCCACAAGCACTGATCCAGGCCCCTCACCCCCTGGCAAGTCAACAAGGACAGAACAATGGAGGCAGATTCCAGGCCAGCCCAGTAGGAAAAGCTTTAGATACAAAAGCAGCAAGGGGAAATATGGCTTCTTTAGGTGGAACCAGAAAAGCAAAGGAGCAGAATCAGTTGGCAGAGCTTTGTGCTAAGGAGCTTCTAGGAAAGGGTAGCAGACAGACAGACAGACAGACTTCCTCTTGCAGGCTGACCCTGGGGACAAATGAACTCTCACCAGCTTGTAGATTCTATCACATAAAGAGTCTGTAATGTTAAATTTCAGATTTCTAAGGTATCTGATTTTACCAGGCCTCTTTCTGGGTGAACACACCCACGGTTTTGGCTAAAGGAGCTGTTCCTGCAGTATCACACCCGGAGATGCGTATGCACCAGCTTTCTTTACAAGGAACAGCCTCTCGCTCTTGCTCTTTCCCATCTTGACTGACCTGTAATCTAACAGAGAAGAGGCCTAGTCTAAATGACAGACTCCACAGGTTCAGCAAACAGAGCAGACACTCTGAGGAAGATTCCCAGCCAGAAACGGGTAAAAAGATGACAGCAGCAGTAGCTGTGAAGCAGGACTAGACTGGTTTTAGATCTACAGGGGCCAAGGGAGACAAAGACAGAGCACACCAGGAGAAAGCTACGGCACAATGGACACCAAGGATGATGGAAATGAGCTGGAGACAAGACAGCTAACGTGGTGAATTCACTGGAGAGACACGCACAAGGGTAACAAATGCCAGGCCATGCAATCGCCAAAGGGTCTAACCTGAAAGTTCTCAAAATGCATCAGGGACTTGCAGTGTGCGAGCCGGGCAGCGGAGTCGCTATGGTAGAATTTGTGACACAGCCTGCAGAGGTAACCTGCGACGGGGACCAGAAAATCCAGGCCTGCGAAACGGGAGGGGAAGGGAAATCACAGATCACATTGAATGGAACTCAAATAATGAAAGCATGTTAAAAGAGAAGGGGGGTGGGGGTAAAAAGGGAGAGGTTGAAAGCTTTGCTTCTGTTAATCAGGGATTTGCAAGATGACTTGCTGAATATCTTGTCTTACCATGGAATGACTGTGGTTGATATTCAGAGAGAAATCTGGCTGCCAGAGCAAAGAAACTACACAGAGCGTTAAGGGGGGGAAAAGGGAGAAAAGAATACAATGGAAAACTACAGAGAACATGTGATCTAATGTAATGGGATCAAACCAAGCAGAAGACAGCAGGCGCGCAAGAGGAACACGCAGAGAACATTCACAGCATGAATCATTATTCCATCTGCCACACGATAGTGGAAGGTTACAGCGATATGGAAGATTGGTGTAAACAGAGCTCTCCTTGGGTACAAAACAGCCTCTGCAGAGCTGCCCTCCTCAAACACAAGTGGCCATTAGGGGTTTGAAGTCAGTCTCTTACAGGGTGGGGACCAGACAGAGCCATCTGGAGGCACCACTGCCCACCAGGCCAGCAGCATGGCTGAGGAACTGCTTGGTACAGCGTGGGGGTTCTGAAGCGGAGGGAACATGCACAGTTTGGGTCTAGCAGAGTTTGATACTGTCAGTGCTGCTCAGTATCTCTCTGCAAGCTGCATTTCTGTTGGAAAGCATTCCAATCAAAATGCTTTCTGACTCCATCTTTCCAGAGCATCCCTCATTTGCTACCTACTTTCTTCAGCACTCCTGCCCTGCTTGTTCCATGTGCTACCTTAGAAATGTATCTGGTTCTCATCCTTCTTCAAAGCAAAAGGCAGTTGACAAACATCAATCACATCATTATGTTTTATCACACAGTAATAAAGAAACATCCTGCTCTCAGGAGAGGTTCTTCTCCAGGCAGCAGTGACCTGCCCCCGTCCAATGCAGATGCTGGAGCACCATGGCCCAAGAAGTCATTATAACAGTAGGTAGAGACTGTCCTCTACTACAGATACAGCATGTGGCCAGAGAAGGCTCTGTGGCCCTTTGTGCTTAACTCTGCTTGCTTACCATAAGCTGTGTCTGGACAATACTTCTCACTTCCTTCGCAATCCTCCAAAGACACTTCCTTCAGCCCAGTCTGGAAACCAAAAGAACATTAGTGCCTACTGTATCTATGCCAATTCCCAGGCTCTTGCACTTTTCTGGTAAGCTTGGGAGCAAAACAGAGGATTCACATACCAGAGACAGAGTTGCACAGCCTCTGGTCAGGGGCAGATGCAAACCCCAATGTCAGCAGACGACTTCATTACAAGGGTTAAAATCACCACTTGCACTCCACACCTGAAGTAGCTTAGCCATGTACCTCCTTCTTGGTAACTGCTCTCTACTGGGAATATATTTATCAAGATAAACCTCTACACATTTGCTATCAGACCCAGCTACTGCTGTCAATACTGCTTTGTGCTCCTCAACAAGGCTAATGTCTGAAGACAGCAAAAGCTGTACAGCACAGCAGAAACACTTTCATGCATCCCACACAGTGCCTGACTCCCTTCTGCATCACACTGTGCTCTGGAAGAACCCTAGAGTCCTCACCCTGCTGCTGTGCAAGGTTGAGCAGATTCTTAAAAGCCTGAGCTCAACTAGCCAAGACCAATTAAGTCATAGGATCCCACAGCAGATTCTCAGATAGGTCATTCCTTCCTCTTTTGCATAGCATACCTGCTTGGCAGCAGAATCCTCATTCTCTGTCAGCACTACATCAGGGTCTTCCTCCTCACCAGGTCCTCCCTCTTCCTCCTCCTCTTCCTCATCATCATCTTCAAAACAGCCAACAGCATCCACAGTGATCAACTCCTCTGAATCTTCTGGGCTCCCCAACTCCTTCTCTCCTAGCCTAACCTGTAAGGTACAGAAAAGAAAGATTGGGTCAACTTTGCACTCACCATTTAACCAAGGAAGAGTCCAGGCTGAGGACAGATTATATGTGATGAGCAGAAGGGACCGCAAGAGAGGCATAAAGCTCTCTCGCTTCTAGACACATCCAACACCTTCTCCCTTTTTCACTCAACTTCTTTAAGTGCTAACAACTGAAGCTCAGCAAAACATGAAAATTAAAACAGGGTGGAAGAACTGCACATCTTCCTTTCAGCCCTGCAGTAGTCAGGGAAGCAGAAAGTTATCCTGCTCTACAGTGTAGCTGCCTCCATACCTGCACAGCTCTCCACCCAGGCAGTATTACCTCTTTGGCTTTCTGTTTGTGCTCAGGGGATTTCATATGCTCCACGAACTTGCGAGGGGTCTTGAAGTGGCGGCTGCAGACAGTGCAGAAAGGACGAAGTGAGCGTTTGGCCAGCTAAGGAAAGAGGGACAATTCCGTAAGTCACAAGAGGCACTGCTTCGGAGGAATGCAGATGAATCTTGAAACAAAGTCAGCCCCACATCCTGGGAGACCACAAAGAAAACAGTCTTTTCAGCAGAAAGGACTCCCTAACTCTTATCCACCAAAAAGATGAAAAACATGCAGAGTAAAAATAAGTGTGTCTTAAAATAGATGTTCTGGCATTTCTTCCCTAAAAGTCAATAAATATGCTGGCCTGCCTAAAGTTTAGCTTGAAGAGGCTGCCCACCAATTCCTCCATTCAATTGATTAGGTCAGTATGATAAGCTGTATTTCTGAAGAAAAGTCAAGAATTACACACTAGAGGTGCCTCAGGCCATACTGACACATCATGAGAACTGGAAGCTCCAACAATGCCAGAGGCAGGAGGCAGCACTGCAGTGCCCTTAGGGAGGGTGTTACTGGCAGAACTTTATGTGCATCTGTGTTGGTTTTGCTCGGCGTAGTTTTTGGTTGTGGGGGGGCCACAGAGGTGGCTTCTGTGAGAAGCTGCTAGAAACTTCCACCATGTCTGGCAGAGCCAATCCCTGATGGCTCTGAAGATAGACATGCTGCTGGCCAAGGCTGGGCCAATTAGAGATGATGGTAATGCCTCTGCGATAACATATTTGAGAAGAAAATCAATAAGTGAGTGACACAGTTTTTCTCTAGCTAGAGAAGGAGGGGAGAACATGTGAGGGAAACAACATGGAGACGCCAAGGTCAGTGAAGAAGGAGGAGGAGGAGGTGCTCCAGGCACCGGAGCTGAGATTCCTCTGCAGGCTGTGGTGAGACCATGGTGAAGCAGCTGTGCCCCTGCAGCCCCTGGGGATCCCCAGGGGATGTAGAGATCCACCCGCAGCCCTGGGGATCCCCGGGGGATGCAGAGATCCACCCGCAACCCCTGGGGATCCCCGGGGGATGCAGAGATCCACCCGCAGCCCTGGGGGAGGTGCCCGTGCCGGAGCGGGTGGATGCCTGCAGGAGGCTGGGATCCAGGGGCAGACCCGGTGCAGAGGGGCCCTGCTCCCAGGCTGGAGCAGCCTGGCCTTGAAGAACTGACCCCATGGAAGAGTGACCCACGCCGCAGCAGTTTTGGGGGGTTTGTCTGTGGGAGGGACTCATGTTGCAGCAGTTTTGGGAAAACTGCTGCTTGTAAGAGTGGACCCATGCTGGAGAAGTTCATGGAGAACTGTCTCCCATGGGAGGGACCCCATGGTCTCACAGGGGAATGACTCCTCTCCCAGAGCAGCGGAATAAAATCTTGGGTGATGAACTGACCAAACCCCCATACCTTGTCTGCCTGTGCTGTTGGTAGGAAGGAGGAAGGGGCTGGGGGAAAAAGATATTTTAAGGGCTTATTTTAGTTCTCATTATCCTCCTCTGACTCTGTTAGTAATAAATTTATTTTGTACCTCTAAGCTGAGCCTGTTTTGCCTTTGGAGTGTTTTCTCCTGGTCCTTACCTCAACTCATGAACCTTTTGTTAATTTTTTTTTCTCTCCTCTGCCCAGTTGTAGCAGGGGAGGGTGAGCGAGCGGCTTTCGTGGGTGCCTGGCATTTGGCCAGTGTCAAAACACAACAGCATCCCTCCACTTCAGTCACTTTTCCTTTTCTGCTTGGGGAGCAGGATACGCTACACACTTCCACTTAATCCCCACACAAAAGGTCAGTGCAAAATGAAGTCCATGCTACAGCTGTTACCTTATGTTCCTGGGTCCTGCGATGTTTGATGAGGTCCCCTGTGAAATGCACCTGGCACGTGTTACACCATCGCTGCTGGGTCTCTCTGAAGTGACAACAGGTAGAGCTGTAAGTCACACCTTTTTACATTCTCCATGGAATACTGCAGTTAGCAATCTGTCCCTGGCATTATTTTCTTCACAATTCCTATCTTTACAGGCTTGGATTTATCTTCTCTCCTTCTCACCCATTTACAGGATGCTTTAGCTCATGCTGACAGAAATGCACCTGATGAAACAGGTCTCCGACTTAATCTACTGTATTAAAAACTACACAGGTCAAAGTCAACTCTGGTATCCTTCAGCAAGATAGAAAGTTACTTGAAGAAGATTAAGGCCCTTGAAACCAGAGGGGGTTTGTACCTTACCTAAAACTCAGAGGCACCCTTGTGCAGTGAAGAATTTTAGAACCCATGTAGGGCACAACTGAATTTTCTAGTGCAGACCAACACTTACCCATCTTTTTCTGCTAGCACCTTCTGCTGTTTCACCATGGGCAGTAGTGAAACAAAACAAACATTGCTCATGTGCTGAATCTCCCCAAGTCGCTGCTGGTGCTGAATTCCAGCCATGTGGGATTGGAAATTCTGAAAGAGAGGTTAGGAGAAAAATCCTTTTAAATGTATTCAAAACATAGAAAATAACAGGTATGAGCTATACTTTCCTTTCTTTTGACTGCTGCTTAACAATGAAATATAAAAGCTTAAGAGCATGGCTGCCTGTGGATCCACCCACATTCTCTCTCTAGCAGGTTGCTTGCCAGCTCTCAGGAGAGGTTTATTTTATCTGCATGCTTGTCATAATTTCTTATGTTCCTTGTTCCTAAAGCATGACGCCCTGCTAACAAGTCCCCTTGGCAGCCAGCCATCTAATTCCCAACTCTTGACCACCTGTCAGACCTGTGCATTTTTACCTGCTGACTGCAGCAATTGGTTTTGCAGATGTAACAGTAGAATTTAAGGACCGATTCCGGGTTGGGATCAGCTGTGCCCACGTCGCAGGCCCAGTGCCCTGGTTTCAGAGCTGTTGTACTGATAGCTCTGCTCTCACTGCTCTGCTGAATAGTCACCTTCAGTGAACCTCCAGAGCTCAACATCTGCCAAAAGAAGGAGTCAACATTAAGTTCAATCTCTCAGTAGAAGACTCTAAAAATTACACCTGCTTTTTGTATGTCACCTAAGCTCTTTACCCTTTAGGAAAATGCACTTAAGCTTGAACCCACAGGAGGCTGATCAGAAGGGCTCTCATACACACTCCTCCAAAAGCTGCTAAATCAGCAATCCCTGTGTCGTAGCACTGGCACTATTATCACAGATGGTTGTTTCTGCAGCCTCTGCAGCCATTGTATGATCCAGTCTCTGGGGACTGGAGCCACAAACAATTGTTGCTAAGGGATGCAATCAGCTTTCTCCACTGCAAAACTAAAGCCTACTCAGCACAACACCTGAATGAGTCAGGAACTCAGACATGGGCAGGATGATACATTTGATCACATCCAATTATGGAAGACTGCCAAATCTGGTTCACACCTGAGGTTAAATTTTTGTCTGCTCACAGCTTTACACAGCCTAAGGTCCTGATTTAACATCCAGCATGGGGGCCATGTATTTCATGCAAAAGACTCTCAGGTTGCACCTTTTAACACCACCTGCATCTTTTTACACTTGCTCTTCAGCAATATGAAAGATGTATTTAGCTATGGCCCTCCACACGTAGAGCTTTAAGTAACTCTTTCAATTCAGCTTTCCATCTTTCCAGCTGAATACAGAAATCTTAACGAACACCCCATCCATAGGCAGCGCTGGGTAAGGAACAGGCCAGCAGAGGTACAAAAGCTGCAAGTCAGAGCAGACTGCGCACTAATTGCAGACGTATTATGCCTTATTGCCAGGGACAACAGCTTACAGCAGGAGACAGAGCTCCAGACATGGGTGCCAGCTGGTTCCCCGTGGCAACGGGCTTCTCCAGGATGGAGGGGGAGGTTGTATGTTCTGCACCACCCCTGCATAGAGCAGTGTCTGCTCACCTCAGGAGCCTTCGGTTCCTCAGAGAATTTCCTCTCTCTAGAGAGATCTTCAGCTGTGTACTCCTTTGCATTGTCTGTACCTAAGAAGAGAGAGTCCTTTTAGCAGCCTTAAATCAAAACAGCAATGACAGGAAAAACAAAGCAGCAGGTGAGTGAAGTCAGGGAGTTTTCCTAACAGCACTGTTGGCCGTAAGCCAGTTCACAAACCTTTCTCCTTTATCCTTAATAAAGATGGAAACATCCAATCATTTGCTTTTGGCAGGCAACAGATACTAGAGGACAGAGTTTGGCTTTGGTTCCTAGATTTTATCCTCCTTTCCCCATCCTGTACAACTGGAGGAAGAACACTTCTGTAGACCCACGGGACCTACAGGTGCAGTTCCAGCAAGGAGTGCCTTGAAAGTTCAAATCACAGGCTTCAGCAACTCACCATCAGCTTGGACATGGGTGCACGAGACTCCTGTTTTCTTGCTGTCTGTGGCATCCTCTAACGCAGACTCCCCGGTCACACTTCAAGGATATCAAGAAAATAATCTTAACTGCCATGTTACAGACAAGAGTTTCAAAAGGCACACCAAGGGACAGGCTAGGGTCTAACCTACCACACTCTCCATTAAACCCCCAAATGAATAAGCTACTGGAAGTGGCATTTCAGGCAAGAATTTGGCAGAAATAAACAAAAATAATGTAGAGTGGGTGTTCTAGAATGGATTCAGAAACAGCAGCCAAATAATCTGGACAAGAAGGTTACAACTGATTTTTTGGTTAGCTGACCTCTCCTGCAAGAAGCCTGAAGGGAATTAAGTTCATACAAGAAATATTCTTAGTAAGAGCTCTGAGAGCTTTCTCCTGTACGCATGAGAGAAGAGACCTATCAGAACAGAAGAAGTTCTCCATGGTGCCTTTACAGGGATTTCAGCACAGCTGCCTGTTCTATTCATACCAGTCGTGTTTCATTTCAGAGTCCCTACAGCTCTGCTTGTGGGGGAAGTGAAACTCTACAAGATGCAAATCAAAAGGGCCTTGCTTTGTTTTATTTGGTATTGGTGATCTGCTAAGGAGAAAAGTGCTCCTGAGGGTACTATTGAGAATAAATGTCTGACTTCCAGAGGGCACAAAGTGTTCTTTGCAGTCTCTTTCTCCATCCCCCATTTTTCTATCAGGACTAACTTTCCACCATGACTTGACTGTCTGCTCTGAGGGCAGCTACAATTCCCACCTGCTGGTGTCCTTCTGCCAACAGGGAGCAGCACCTTCTGCACAAGCAGGACAGCTGATAGCACAGGTACAGCATCCCGTTATCCAAACACACACACACCGCATAATTTATCAGATTGATAAGTGATAATGTAACTGGGTTACATGGCTATAAATATGCAGCAGGGTTTGGGCACTGCAAACACGAATTAAACAAGAGTGACTGGCATTAACATTATTTGTCAGGTGCTGCCATCAGGCTCAATGCTAATGGTACCATACCATACACAGCTGGGGCCAGCACTCAGGGTAAGGGTTTTCAGCCTGAACTGCAAACCTAAGGAGCAATCTAAGGGAGCAAAAGCCACCACGAGCATGATTTAAAGAGGAAATGGTATTCTATGGATACTTGTCACGCCATGCTAGAAGTGGGTGTTCAAGGAGGATTTGAAGATGACGAGTGCTTTCTGCACTGGAATGAGGATGTTGTTCCAGGTGTACAGATGGTACATAGGAGCAAAGGCAGAAGTGGGAAAAACCTGAAATGAAGAAGGAGGCTGGTATTCCCGGCTAAATGGAAATGGAACAATGAAGCATGAGACACAAGTTTATGATATAGATGAGGGGAATGCCCTTGTCATCTGTGAAGGGCAGTATGAGAACAGTAGACTGTTTTTTTCACAGATCCATCATCTGTTCATTGAAAGATACAAGAAGCACTTAAAAAAAAAGCTAAGGAATAATCTATTCTAGGTAAATAGCAGCTATAATATATGCATCAAATCTGGCAGTCCCTAACTGCTGCTTAGGAAAGAATTTTCCTAATAGCTGGCTTGCTGCAGTGAGAGCTGTCATTCCTCAGACTTGATTCTTGTTTTCAGTGCATGTAACAGGACTTTGATTAATACCCTGCTAAATATTAATGTAATTAAAATTAAATTAGCTTTGGCAAACAGATTAACAAAGCATACACTCAAATGTATTCAACCTGGCTTTAATTGAATTTATTCACTTTCTTGTTAATCAGAGTCCATAACTCACAATGGTTCCTGAGCACATAATATTTATCACTCTTTAATGTTTTACTTTGATGTTCAGATATTACCTTGATCATGTAATCCTGGAATATCCCCCCTAAAGCCATCCATTAATCTGTAAACTACAGATGGGAAACAGTGAAGTGAGGAAACTTGTCCAAAAGCAGGCGGTGAATGCCTAACAGGGAAGGTAAGAGGACCCAGGAGTCCTGACTCATCGTCGTTAACATATGCTGGAGAATTCTCAAGTCAGTGCCTACAGAAATCTGTATTCCCTCTTTCCTCTCCTCCCTCCACACAAGCCAAGGGTGACAGTTCTGGGAGAGGAGCAGCCCGGTGCAGATGGCACCGGGAGCTCTGCGAGGTGCCTTCCCACTAGATGGCAATGCAGCCCTGCCTGTCCCTGCCGCACCCTCGGAAGGCCGGGAGAGCCGGGATGGAGCTGCCACAGCCAGCCTGCCGCGCGTCCCTGGGGGATAATAGGATTGCCTTTGTCTATTTTTACCCAACACACAGAGATACTGGCAAGGCAACCTTTGCAGAAGGGATATGCAACTCAACGCCCATGGATACAGGCTTGGATATTAGGGAGTACTGATTCCCTTTCCTTTATCATTTCTCAAAATAAATTACCCTCTCCTACACTTACTGTAACCTAACATATTCCAAGGCTTTCCCTTTCTGCTCATTTCACTTTTTTGACATTCAAGGAAGAAACTTAGAGAAATACACCAGGATGGAAAAGAACCTCTATGCTTCTTACAAGGATCCTGGCAGGAGAATACACAAGCAAACTCAGCTTTGTTGCACATTTAGATGAGCTGCATCTCTCATTTTTCATTCTCATAATTGGATCACTCCTAGCAGAGACCCACAACACCCGGTATCTCAGTAAGCACCACAAGATTTTCTGAATGGTTCACAAGCATCTGAAATACCTCTCACATGCTAGACATCAGGCCAGTAGAGTACACAGCCCTAATTATGAGAAAATAAAATTAGACAATAATTCTAAACTCAGTAACTATGTCAATACCCCATTCAATAAATACCTCTTCAGTCTTTTTGCTGCAGGCTCAGTGTTCAACACAGACTCTGTTGGAGTTCTTGGCTCTGCAGGAACACAGAAGGAGATTTCTTTAGCAAAACAGACCATGCCACCTTGAACATGCTCCATAACTGAATGGCAAATGCCAATGAGGCTCTGTCAGAGCAAGTAATACTAAATACTTGCTTATTCTGAATTTATGAGCTGCTCTGACAAGGTTAGATAACGACATCAAATATTTGAATTTTATTGCAATGTCACTGTATGAAGTGTTGGTCAAAAAAAGAAATCTATGTTCATATCTACTAAATGGGTCTCAGTCCTGTGCCTAAGTGACAAGAGCCATGATCATGGGAACATTAATAATAAGCCAAGGTGCCACATCTACCTGACAGCAACCAGTTAATAAGGCAGTTTTCACCACTGCATATTCCCTGGTCACAGCCTCATCAAAGCCTGCAGTTTTAAATCGCACACTCTTCAGTCAGAAATGACATTCCCACATCTGTGTTGTAGCTGACATTAAGATATTCAGTGCCAGCAGTTTCTGTTCTGACAACTGGGGCACCAGGACTTCCAACTCATCTTTTCCTTAGCATGCTGATTATAACTGGTTCTTGATGTGTTTGGCTGCATGAGATGTTGACTTCAGCATGGGTAAGGCAACATGGAAGCTTTAATTTCACACCAGTTTTCTTTTTTTCCCCCCATCCTAAACAGAGCTCAGTGTAAAAGTGACTTCTGAGAGGCTTCTATGCAAGAGAAACGGAGCAGGCTCATAAAAAAAATCACAAATATTCACGTAAAAGTGGTACATGAAGCACATAGCAGAGGGTTATCACAGGCAGTTTAAGTATTTACAATTAGAGAGAAATGTAGCTGATTAAGACTAAAATCATCTCGAGTTTTTGCTGCAGGACTAGTCAAGAGAAATTTATCGTATTTTCAAGCCGTTGTTTCACTACAGGCTGCCCCCTACCTGTGGATGGTGAGGAATTGTTCTGCTCTGACCCTGCTTGCATTCCCTCTGGCATTTCCATTTTCTCATCACCTTGTGTCTGAGATGAAGAACCAGGATCTAGTTCCCGCTTCCTGTCAGGGACCCTCTGGAAGTCCTGCAATGGGCAGAGAGAGTTGCATCCAGCTCTTGGTCCTTAGCACACGCTGCCTAAGGCACCAGAGTTTTACTCTGGGACAGGAACAGGAATTCCAGCACGTAATAATGGAAAGGAATAGATGGTTTACAACAGACTACCCCACCCAAGGCAAGTTTACATGGTCAAAGAGAGTGAGGCATTTCAGTTCCACAGGCAGCCCAGGACATCTCCCAGTGCTTTAAGCAGCAGCTGTAGGAAATCCAGCTGCTTGCAGAGGGTAGGGTCCTGTTAGAGGAACTTTGGCAAGAGGTGCATGGGTAGGGAAAAGGATAGTCCAAAATAATCCCCCTTCTTTTGACTCTGGAGGACAGTCCAAGAGTGTGAGTTCACCTTATCCACCACATCTTTTTGAGAGAGTGGGATGAAATATGTGAAAGCTAATCTAAGAGGAGGAACAACCCAAGCACCATTTCCAGGATACAAAAGAGGTCTTCACGATGGAAAGTCAGAAAGGCTTTTACAAAACAAGAATTGTAGATTTTACAAACTCCACAAGGACAATCCACAATGAGCCTGATCTTAAAAAGTGTGAGAACAGCCCAAAGAGGCAGTGTCCACAGTAGGAGCAAGTCTTTTGGGACCAACAAACTGCTTTGGAACAGCAAAGCACTTAGCCAGGATTTCTTCTGTTGTAATTACTTTTAAGCTGATACTGCTAAAGGCTCCTTTTACATCTTAGGTTTAAACAGTTCTATAATGGGGAATTCTCTCTCGGGCAAGTAATGACAAGAAACCTTTGCATTATAAAGGTAAATATGGACCACAAAAGCCTTTCGGATGGAATGATTTCTGCATTTCTGTGTCAGCAGCATGGCACAAAACATTATTTTCTTTGCAAGGCTCTCTCCCTTCTCCTTTGTACTCCACCCACAATACAGTCAACAGCTTCAAGTGTAGAAGGAGCACAAAGCTCCCCAGCAGTTGGAAACCACAATCCCACCTTGCGAAAGGTCCGGTTCTGCCGCTGGAAGGGGAGACTGGGGAAGCCCAGCCGAGTTGGCTTTAAGGAGACCCCAACAGGTGGTGGTCCCAGGAGGGAATGTCTTGTAGCCTGAGGGAAGAACTGCTGCAGTGCTGGTGCTGTCATGTTAAATCCACGCAGGTTTCCTATAAATGCAAACACAGCGTTTCACCACCCTGTGCTGTGCAAAGGAGAGAGAAAATCTTCCACCTGAACAAGCAGCAGGTAGAGGGGAAGGGCTCCTCTACACATGACCCTGTCCTTCACTGGGCACTGTATGGGCGCTCTGTGCTCTACCTTCTTCAGCACACAGAATGATTTGATGTGATAGCAACCATTACTATGGCTCAAGCTATTTAATTATAATTGTCACTCCAGGCTAGAGATCATTAGAGCAATTATTTGATCTGAGCACACTAGCACTCGTGTTTGCAACAAACAAGGTCTTGTTTTACAAAAACTCTTTGTAAAAAAGGAAAATTCATCCCACATTTGTGCAGCTGATTGCTTACACCATAGCACGGAGCTCTTTAACACAAGCCAGTAACAGCATTTCATTTAAAACAACATTGAACTTTTAAAAAAAAATCCCACAGTCCTCTCTGCCACCTGGTTGTCATGCAAGCTCAACGTGTCAACCTCAACTCTGATACTTGAGACTCTGCCATTTCCAATTATAATGCTCTGCTTTCTGAACAGTTCTTTTCAGCATCCACAGACTATTAACCAAAATTTCTTATGAAGACAGTCCTTGTCATCCCCATTTCAGGGGTGAGGGAATGGAGGGGCCCAGATGCCTCAGCTATACCCTCAGAGGCCATCCATCATTCAGGGAACCTGGACTTAAACTGCCATTTTTTTCTCTCTCACTTGAATTAGTGCGTACTCCAGCCTTTTAGCAGCTGTCAAAACAGGGCAGGGAAGTTTGAAGACAGGCACCCAACATCTGAAAAACCAAGTTACAGTGTTACAAGCCTGCAACACAATAGGAAGTACTCCCTTTGTCTTCAAAAGCAATCTAATATATTATTATTTCCCATAAATAATCCATTACTGTAAAAGGGCATAGCTGTATTTAAAAAAAGAAAATCTAACACAAGAAATCATCTTCTGGTCTCGGTTTGGTACGTTTAGAGAACCACACATCCATTTCAATTTGAAGTATTTATCTTTTCCTATTCCCACTGCAGAAGCCACGCACAGCCAACGAATTATTTATGCTGATGCTCCCCAGGGACAGAAATGTATCAGGTATTCTTACATGTAACCCAAACCTGAATGGCCAAAAAATTCACATCACTAAAATGGGCCACACCGGACACTAGCAACCATATTCCATGTTAGCTGTAGCTACCTGAGGTAGGTTATTGAGAGAAGTCACAACTCCATGGAGAGGTGAAGAGGAGCAACACTAAGACAAAGTGTGTGTAAAGTGTTCATTAACATATCTCATCCTGCTCTGTCTAATTAGCCCCAGGTCCTTGGTACACTATTTAAATACAACTTCTCAATAAAACATTCAGAGAAAAAGGTCAGCTGACAGCAAACGTATCTAGAAGGAGCATGGCTGATTGAAGGCTGGAGTCACACTTTTTCCTGTTAACAATGTATGTATGCTAATCTTCAGAGCATGGCTTGTGCTTTCTCACTGTTACTTCCCCTACAACCTGAGAGAGATCTGTGGAGAGCCACTGGAGTCACTAGAGAGCCCTCTTGTTAAATGGGCAAGAGAGAACAAAAGGAGAGTTAACGACATGCAGAATAAGTCTTTTGTCTTCACATCTGGGCATGATTCACAGGCAAGGTAGAAATTGCAGGCATTAATCTAGACTAGGCACTTGAAAACTATCCCAGGTACTGATTTTCTGTGTTGAAAAGAACTGTCAGGTTAAGACACAAGCAAAAAATAACAACGTAGCTTTATTCCTATTATCTTTACATTACTAATGCTATTATTAAGGCAGTTTCATAAATTTGTTTTGAAATCAAAAAGAAAAGGAAAATCCACTTGTGGAAACACAATAATGGAAAGACAGAGATATTACCCACCACAGAAATTACAGTCATTTCAGGGAATCAAAATTTCACAATACAATTGACACCAAAACCATCTTCTACCTCAATATACTTTATTGGTTCGTACTGCACTAAGTTTGGACAAAGACGAGTATCTACTGCAAACAAGGTTAGTGTGTATGTAACAGATAATTAAATAAGTGGCCTTAAACTTGCAACCAAAAAAGACAAACAAATAATCAAAATCTCAGTATTTTATCTAAATATATTGATGAAAAAATACTTGCTCCATCAAGCCTAAAAGGGAAGGCATGTATTTAGTATCTAACCTGATACCTCCTAGTGCTATTCCCAGTTGTGAACAGTTGGGCACATGTGATTTTCAACAACTGAAGAACCTCTGTTCTGAGGACTATGGACTAATTTAAAGAGGGGAAAAAAAAAAAAAAGAAGACAACAAATGAAACTGCCAAGTACAAGAA
>NW_008246054.1:5914198-5916068 GCF_000691975.1 Corvus brachyrhynchos
AACCATGGTATGGTTTCAGTCCAAGAGGATGATTAAATAACTCCAGTAAGTAAGCGTTTCCCATAACGACAGTACCTTGCATCTGCTGCATGAGTAAGGCCCGCTGAAGCATAGGATTGGCATTGAGCAGCGACGGCTGATTTGTTGCCCGTAAGCTCAGCATCTGTTGCTGCTGCGGTGGCGGCAAACCCCTGGAAAAGAAGGCATCTATCATGAGAATCCAATAAAAACTGTACCCTTCCATTCCAGGCACCTAGCAAGCATAAAACAGAGGAGCAAACAGCTGAAATGCTCATATGCATGCATGAAAAGACACCATGCACTGGCACTGTATCCTCTTTCCTCCACTCTCCTAGAATTTCCAAAGCTGTCAGATTGTCTATCAAAGAATTTGAGGTCAGAGACAACTCCTTAGCACCAAGCCCACATAGAGCCTCCCAAGCAGCATAAAAAAAGCCCAGGAGCTGACTGCGGTTCTACAGAATTATGCAGCACCCGTCAGGAGAAATGAGTGATCTAGATCAGCAGCTACATTTAACACGACAACGAAACAGAAGTTCTAAAAAACAGGGAGTTTTCACAGTGGCTTAGAGCTCATTTTCCCAAAATCAACACCTCCCACACGGAGCCAGACAGGTCAGAACTGTCAATGGTGCCCCCTAACTGCAAGAACCAGATGGAAAAATAAACCACGGCCTTCATATTTAAAACACGAGGAGGAAGAAGCAGCAGAGAACTCTCCAGTTCTAAGGAGGGTGGAGCAGACGTGAAAGAAAAGTCTGAAGAAACTGGCAAGCACTTCTTCAGGCGATTGCAAGGTCAGGCCCACCTCTATGTACGCTGCTGACACAGCTAAATCTGTCAGGGCTGAAAAGAGGTACCAACATGGATTGAAATATCCACTCTGACAAAAAAAACCCAACCCTTTTAACAGAATTCACAGCAGCTCATCTTCACATTTGCTGCTCTAGATTGTTCCAGTCTCTGAGGCGAGATATTTATACCACAAAAATCATACTTTTAAAGGTGTAAGATGCAGCCGTGCTACCTAGCAGCCAGCCCCTTACTGGCATTTTAAGTGCAGCTTTTTTTATAGTATAAAACATATAAAAATGGTAAAAAGATTTGCAGGTTCATATTTCTAGTAAAACAGAAAAATTCCCACGTTTACCTCAGAGACAAATGCCTTATAAGGATAAAATAATACAATAATTCCTTAAATAACAAATTAACTTTCTTCTTAAATTCACATACCATTGCTTCGAATTTGCAAAGAATAAGACTTTAAAGATAACAGTAACTGCAAATAAACGCATAATTTTGGAGAATTTCTGTTGGTTCTACAAATCTCAGCTCATCGGGGACAGCTGCTCCTATCTAAGTTGTTTTACATCTTGCATTTTTTAGGAAAACCGTGGCTATTTTCTGGCAAATGTCCTTCTCCTTTCACAAACAAAACATTATTTTCTCCGTCCCCTCCCTGCCCCACCGTGCTCAGCCACAGCCTAAGCGCTGGTGCCACTGCAGAAATAAGTTTAATCATCACACCCAGACCAGCAGACGCAGCCAGAGAAAGAAAATAAATAAACAGTTTAAGTTCAACAATAAAACAATAAAGTGCTCTTGTCTACTGAGGGTGGCTCCGCTGTGTGCTGTGTTTCTGCAGGAGAAGGCGTTTTCCCTGAGCCCCGGCTGCCCTGCCCGCCCTGAGGGGCGACGCTCGGCTCGGAGCATCCACCCACCCACCGCTCCTACACAGGCTGCCCGGGTCACCCATGGGCTCTCGGGGACTCCAGCCCCAGAGGGCGGACAGGGATCCCCGGAGCGCTGAGGGGACACGGCAAGTCCCCACAGGGGCAGCCGCCCGCCC
>NW_008246054.1:5916765-5923713 GCF_000691975.1 Corvus brachyrhynchos
AGGTCGCCCCTGCCCCTAGCACCTCCATCCCTCATTCCCTGCGCAGAGGCGGCATTGAGGTCCCCTGTCCCTCGAGAGGGCTGGGAGGGAATGGACACCATCTGCCCAGGACTGGGCAGGGAATGGAATAAACTACTGCACAGGAGGAGCAGATGGGCTCCAACAGCGTGGGCTTTCTGCTCGTTGTTTTTTTTTTTGTGGGTTTTTGGTGGGTTTTTTTGGTTTTTTTTTCTTTTTTTTTTTTTTTGTGGGTTTTTGGGGGTTTTTTTTTGTTTTTTGTTTTTTGTTTTTGGGTTTTTTTGGGCCTTTTTTTTTTTTTTTTAATAGTCCAGGGGAATCTTTGGTAACCATCTCACCGAGAAGATGGAAAAATCCCAAAGCAGCCTCTGGCTATTTGCTGTGGTCACATCTTGGCAAGCCTATAATGAGAACCTGGCAGAAAACAAACGGACTTTTGCAATATTGCTCTGTGCTGTAGACTGAAATGACTTCCCCAGCAAGTCCATCCCCTTTTTTTTTTTTTTTTTTTTTTTTTTTTTGGCGGGGGGTGGGTTTGCAGCAAAACCTTTCCTGCAGGACCTGTTTTTCATAGCAAAATTAATTTTAAGGTTTTTCAGCACATACAGGCTCTCTATGAAAATGTACTGTGACTATAATTTCTTCTTATGCTAAGCTAAATCTTACAAGGATAAAGATGCATTTCTGCTCCTTGCTATTCCAGAGAATCCATCCTGAAATAATTTACTTTATAGTCTTTTTATTCATGCCAATAAAGACTACTTGATTCATTAAAGTCCTTGGAATCAATTTTTACCTGAAAGCATTGTAAGCTGAACACAGACAGTTACTGGTTTTATACAGTTATTGTTAATAATTTTCAGTGCAGCAGCATATGTTGATTTTTTCCTTTGGGCCTTTTTATACCATCCTGATTTTACAATAATCAATTTCGAGATGATCATCCATATTAATCAATGATGGGCTCTGTTCATGTCCAGAGTCCTTTATGGCTGTCTGCACAGAGAAAATGTTGTCCTGTTAAGCATGAAAACTTAAATGTCATCCTAGGGAACACACACGGAGCAAAAAACCATGCACGGAGTCTTTTAAAATAATTTTGCATAGTTCATCCTCTGCTCCTGTAATCATGCTGTTAGAGCAGCCACTGGCCTGGCTGGCTTGCAGCAGTGGGGGAAAGGGTTAATCCTACAATCCCAGTCCATAAATTAGCCAGACTTGGGAAAGGCAGAATTCAGGCTGTAAAGATAAATGCAAATCTGAAATCGATGTCCTCTGTTCTTAATTCTACAACTAAAGCTCTTGTAAGTATTCTTTGTATGTAACATTTGGAAATCTACAAAACACCATGCTAGTGAAACATGCAGGTAACCAAGCCTTTCTTCACTGTTAGATTTTATGTTCTGACATCGTCTAGAGGCTCCCCTCATAGACTGGGCTTTTCTCTCTGAGGTCCTACATAGAAATCATTAAATAAACAACATTTTTGAGTTTATAAATAGTCCATAGATCTACTGCATTGAACACAAATCTGGACATGGATTTAGTCCTGTGCCTGCACAACACAACAGGACTAGGGCTTGTAGGAAGCAAAGATGTGCTGCTCCATCATCCTGCAACCCAAAGGCTGATTTCAGATATGCCTTTATGTACAAATGTGAACATCACACCTACCAGAGAGGGTTTAATTGAATCCAGAAAAGAAAGCTCCAGATTCAGGTAATCACACCATTTAGTTTGAAAGTCATACAGAGATCTAAGGAAACTGCAGAAAATTGGGTTAGGATCCTTTCTTTCACTACAAGCAACAAAACAGTGTGTCAGGCTGACAGCCAAAGGGTGCTGTCAGTGCCCAGTGATCATTGGTACGCAGACCTTGACCTCCCATCCACTGACAGTTGCTTTTCCTGTAAGGAACATCTCCCTTTCAATAATTAAGCAACTCACTACTCAGTGTGCAGTGGCAAATACAGGTCATAATGGGAGAATACACAGAACCTTAAAAAGAGCCACAATGCAGACTACACAATGCAGACCACAGCACTATCACTCAAAAACAACCCATGCATCCCCTAGGCATGGGAGTGCCTCGTTGGCAATTGGAGTGAACGAAACAGAATAAGATTTAGAGTTCAAAGTAAGACCTTGAACCAGAAAGTGCCCTGTAATACAGAGACTATAATCAGTGGAGTTGCTGGATCACGACCATAAGGCAACCTGCACTACACTTCTGTATGATTAGATCAGGGTTATGAAATTTGTTGGCAGATAAGAGGACAGACCATATGAATGCTTTTTATTCGGGAGCTGGATTGTATTATATAGCCAAGTTCTTGCTGGGCTACATGAATTTTTTCCAGGGACCAGATCAGGCATGCAGATAACCAGAGATTTCTAATTCCCAACATTATGACTGCACTGTGCAGTTTTATGTTTTAATTTTGGCTTTGAAAAAGACTTGGTATGCAACCCTTGGTGAAGCCACATCACTTTTGAAAACCCAAGTGTTTCTCAGTGCCTATGACAGCACAAGCATACTGCGGTGCCCACCATTTCCTCTGCAAACTGCAAGGATGGTGTTATTACTCATCCATTTCACCAGGATATAACTAGTTCTCACCATAATGTATTTAAGCCTCACAAACTTCTTGGAGAGAAAGCATATGGAGCTTTAAAGTACTTTTTTCTCCTGTTTTGAGGGCCCATCTATTGAAAGAATGGGTCAAGTTTCACCAGACATGCTCTTAACAGCTGATACTACTTACTGGAATCACAGTTTTCCATGTCTGTTTTATCTGGAGGAGGACTGGATTCATACAACATTTCTAACCAAAATGATCTGTGCCTTAAGGGATGTTTGCCCTCATTCTTTGTAATACAGTTCTAGAAACCTATTCCTGATATTTCTTGATGGGCAGGACAGGCCCACAGGAGGTAAAGATACAGTTTTTATATGCATTTTACCACATGGTCAATCAGCTCCTCTTAGTGATTTTCAGTCTCACAAGGTAAAATATATGGCAGGAGCTATTTTGTGACATCTCACTGGATGCAGAAAGCACAGAGAACTCAGCTTTGTTGCTCTTAAAATATTAATTTAAACTCACATCCATGTGCAGATCCCATTCTTAATGGACTGTACATTCAGCTTATTTCTTTCCTTATGTATATTCTGGGATGTCATACTAACAGTAATACTGTCCCAGTGTCTTATACACTACATTTACCTTCTTTTATCTCTTTTTGGGGGATTTTCACACCAGTTCAGTTTAAGCACAGAACATGAAGAAGCATTTCACTACATTATTCTACAAAGAAAAGCTTTATATTTGAAAACTCAAAAATTAAAAGCTGCTTTTCTTTCAAATAGCTTTTGCAATTAATAGAAGCATTAGAAATCAACTTTTTTTCTCTGAGCAACTGATACCTCAAGAGATCAATGATGTTACCATGGTACCATTGCTACAGTATAGTAGCACTTAAGTACTATAACATAGGTACTTAAGTGTTTTCTATCTCTGTAGGCATCTTTACATAGTTATGGAAATTTAAGAGGCTAATTTTAGTTAATATTTTTAACTATTGGTCAGCTGTATCATGGAGTCTATATTGGTATGGACAATGACAATCCTAGGCCTGTTTCTTTTTGGAACATTTAACCTCTGCTTTTAAACATTCCATTTAAATTCTCACCTGTGTTTATAAGCATTTTTAAGAACCCAAAAGGCCAGAATTGTCCAATTCAAGACCCACAGTGATATATTCTAAACATTCACACTACCTGGAGTCAGCAGAAACAGTTTGCAAGTAACTTAGAGACTCATAAGCTAATTGCATTCCACGTTTTTGCCTCTTTTTTCCTCTGAGGACTAGATGTGTTATTTTTGCAAGGGCAAGGAATGAAGGACAGAATCCAGCTCTCAAATGTCTATTTCTAATTATGCTAACTAAACTGGGAGTCCTATTTGCATGAGGCGACAAAACCAGCATACACAACTGTCGTTATGTTGATAGCCATACATAGAAACACACATATGCTTGGCCACATGCATTTTTAGGGATTCATGTTAAAGTACATTCAGAAATATTTATAGCAACTGGGGGGGGAGAAGGGGAGGGAGGAAATCTTTCATCCCCCTTGTTTTTCTTTGCTCACATCTTCAGTTTTTCTACCAAGGCAGAAAGAAATAGATTTTTCCTATTCATTCCAGTTTATAAAATTCCTTTTGTTTTTCCTGCTCAGTCTGCTACATACTGCTGCGTAAGTTGCAGGTAGGAGGCATTACAGAATCAAAAGGTACGTTTGCTGAGAACATCCTTGCAACTCAGTTTGTGGCAGGAGAGAAAATGGAAGGCTCAGGAGCGATTCCGAGTGCCTGCAGTTCGCTTTTTCATCAACGGGAGGTGTAGGTTTGTAAAGCTTCAGAAAATCCAAGCCTCGCTGTCTCGGATGCTCGAGTTCAATCTCTCTGGGCTGAGCGGTTGCCGTTGCAGTTGCTGCAGAAGCGTTGAGACTTCACACTGTTAATGAGTTTTTTAGGGTGACGCTGCAGGCGGACACTGGAGCTCATTTGCTTACAAACATCTCTGCAGGACAGAGAAGCCGGAGCGGATTCTGTGCATCTCTCAGTTTTACACTAATGATCCATGTAAAGTTTGCCAATATTTCTGCACGTTTCACCACTTCCACCATTCCTTTTATTCCTTTCTTGTATACCTGGAGAGCACCCTACTAGCTCCCCTCAACCCTCCTGTCCAGTTTTGCCCTTTAAGACTTCAGTTAGGCCAACACCTTCCCAAGAACTAAGTATGAATTTCACAGAAAAATAAAACTAGATAACATAGGAAAGAACACCTGCAAAGAAGTCATGCATGAGCCTTTGTACTGTATGAGCTCCTCAACTGACAACATAAACCCTACTTTTCCCCTCAGTCTTCAACATCAGCTGTTGACATACTGTACTTTCAATAGTCTTTCACAAACATTTCTCAAAGCAAATGGATTTGTTTCATTTTAGCTTTTCCAAAAGAATGGTATAACCAGAATGATTATTTCTAGAGCTGACTCACCCAGAACAAAATACCTACTCAGACTACATGGGACAAAGCTAAGGAGTCAACCCATGAGCGGAACTCAGACCCAAAGACACCACAGGCTGCAACTGAACCAGAGACAAACACGTCTCCATAATTCAGCAGAGACTGATGGCCCTGAACTGAGCTTAATTAAAGCTCCCAGGCCCACAGATATGGGGAGAAGCCCCAGGCGAAGCTGGTCATGGCCACTGAGAGTTTTTAGTACAGCTGGTAGATTGTGTGAGGTGATTGGAGTGATGTGACTGGGAATTCTTTCTCTGTATTGCAGTTGGTGAACTGCAAGTTCCCCAGCAAGCTCTGGGAAAAGGACAGTTTTCTTCTTATGGTTCCTCAAATAAAGCTTCAAAGATCCTCATGGTCTAAAGTTCCCTGAGCTTCAGCTCTGATCCAGGGAGGAAGGTGACGTCATTATTTGAGCCTTTGATACTCTTCATTGCTCTTTTTGTGGTGATGTCTTACAAGAAGCAGCTATCTACCGTGGGTTTTTTCCAGATTCCTTCAACATAAATTATCAGAATGGCTGCATGGATGCTCAAAGCCTTTTGTCCACAGCCTATATTGAGTTTCTTAAGCTTATTTCTTGAGATTTACTGGGTAATTTGCCGAGAGGAAAAAATAGCATTGACAACCCCCAAAACTGCCCACGTATGCCCTACAATGGTGTTACCCATACAGATGGAGCAGCTCCCTTCCCTTCCTTCAATGTTCTTACCTGCACACTGGTGATGTGTTAGAGCATGAGGCAAATTCATCCCTCACCATGGTTGCCTCAGTTTCTCTGTATGTCCAGGTAGGTATTTTTGCATGGATTAAATTTGATGGACATCTGTGAAATACTCATTATAATTATTATAACTAAAAAGCTGCCATTTAAAACAAAACAGACAGCTCAAAATCTGTTGCAGTTTTTTGTATTTAATTTCTCCCACCACCCCCATCTCTCTCTGAGCTGTGAATAGGAGTCTTGGGTAGCACGAACTGAGAGGTGTTTGAAATGCAACATTCTCCATCCTTCTGAGTCATTGCTAGCCATCAGATGCTTTTTTGAACACTTGTTTTCATTGCTATACTTTGAAATCAAATAGGGCCTCATGTTATATTCTTATTAAAAACCCATCCCTTTCAAAAACCTAAAGCTAAGCTGTTCCCTCTTTATTGCAGACAAGTCATTTTAAAAACAAAATCTGGGTGCATAAAATGAAACACCTGTTTGTGTTTCTCTAAAACAAGACTGGCAACAACATCTACTGTTTCACAGCTATAAACATAAAATGATGCATTTTTCATCTGTGTTTGAATGAAGCAGCAGAACCACAGAATGGCTTGGGTTGGAAGGGACCTTAAAAAACATCTCATTCTGCCCTCTGCCATGGGCAGGGACACCTCCTGCTAGACCAGATGCTTACAGAGTGGTAGCGTTTTAGCAAACCTCCAGTTTAATAATCTCAAATGTCTCTTGTATTCTGGTGATTTCACAGGTGCTGTCTTCACACAAAGCCCTCCCATACAGGCGCCAGCCCGTTCCCAAGTACTGTGACCAAACCATGGTGCACTGACTGAACGGTGTGGCTGAGAGGATCATATTGTGCAGGTGTAGTAACCAAGCCACGTGGGTCCTTCGACCAAATTTTACCTGTTCGCTGGCAGCGCTGCACAGCTGCAGGGAGCGGACGCCACAGGGACCGTGGACACTGTGCTGGCGGTACGGGCCCACAGAGAGGTGCACCGTGACTGACTGCGGGGCGGGCTTACCGGGCTGCACACCCACACCGGCTGGGCCACACAGGTGTGTCAACCTTCCGCACACAGACACGACCCCACGCAGCTCCCGGA
>NW_008246054.1:5924487-5949774 GCF_000691975.1 Corvus brachyrhynchos
GCCGGGGGGCGCCCCCCCTTGTCTTGGCTGTTACATAACGCAGGGGGCTGAAGTGGCTGTGGGGACCAGCTCCATCCATCCCCTGCTCGGTGTGGGACCGCGGGGCTCAGAGATGGATGTTGTCGCTGCGGGGGGGTGATGCGGAGGGTGTTTAAGTTTAATCTGCTTCGTCCCCCTCCCCCAGCCCAGGCTCGTTGTCCTCCATAGCGGATGCCATGTCAGGAGCTGCAGGGAGGCTATAGGAAGGACGGGGTTATAGCTCTCCTATATGCTCAAATCCCCGGGTGCTACCATTTTGTGACAGGCAATATACTGGTGTCTTCCCTTCATGTGACCTTCGCATTCATCATCTGCAACTTGAGTAAATTGCAGACCGCGCTGCCTGAATATCTCCTTCAGCGCAGACACACAACACCTGGGGAGGGGGGGTTGTTCCTCACCTTGTTCCTGGCCCTGTTAATTAATTGTATTAAGTTATATACGGGTTTTAGTTATCAAGGTGTCTTTTTATGCTATGAGGAGCATGCAGGTTTCTGGTGACTTGCCTTAAAAGCAGTGACTGCTGATACCTGGTCAGATGCTTGCGTGGGCTTTTCTCTTTCAGCAAACAACATCTATTGGATCTTGTTCCCCCACCCCCACTTTTTCTTTTAAGCTGTTTGCTGTTGGATGGCTTATAAAGCTTTTCCACTGTCAGAAGGGTCTGTGGTGTGGATTAATTGCTTGTTTAGCTACAAGTAGCCCCAAATTCTGGACCTCTTCAAGGGTATCTTTGAGCAGTGAGTGCAGGGTGTGCTGTGTACTAGGAGGAAGGCACAGGGATTGTATCTGGTACAAAGAAAGCATGGTCAAAACAAAAATTTTTCTTCTTTGCCGTAGATTCAAAGAGTTTTGGGAAAATAAGAGTACAAAATTTAAAGAGTTTGGGATCTTTTCTAGCTAACTTCCGAAGGTCCATGCAGTGTATCCCCCAGAGATGCCGGGATCATGCCAATGGAAGGACATTGCAGAGACACGTTTTACTGAGCCTCTGTTGGCAGTGCGCGGTTCTCAGGTCATAGTCCAGGATCCACTTGTTTGTCTGTAGTCACAGAAAATTCCTGCTCCCCAAGTGAAAAACTTGTTGGACTTTTGTAGCTTTCTAAGAAGGGGAAAATGGATTCTGAAATCTGTGAGCAAAATGGGTTCACCTGTTGGCTCTGCTGTTTTCATGCTTTCTAAGTACTGGCAGTCAAACCTCGTAAATCCTTTTTAGAGGATCTGTGCAGGCAGTGCTGCAGTGGTGTCGTAGATAATGTAGGGCTGCTGGACCAGAGGAGGGTTTGTTGAAGGAAGGACAGTTGGTGTATTGGGGTACACTGCTCCTCTCCTTTACATCAACCACACAAGGGGATTTACTAATCCTTGGTGCATCTCCACTGGCACCAATTTAAAACTGGGGATTTTATCTGCTTGATGGAAAATATATGAATTCAATGGTTTTCTGTCTCTTTCTGATGACTCCTGTCACAGGAGAACTTGTGACCTCATCGTGTCCCATCAGCTGTCTCTCTAGCAGCAAGTTATAGTGCTGTGGCTTTTAGAAAATGAAATAATGAAGGGTCCCCTGAGCAGGAGCTGAGAGCTGTCCGTAGAAAAGCATTTAGACGAAATAATTGGAGGGGAAATGGAAGATGTCCGTGTGAAGAGGTCTTTCTCCATTTGATACCCTTGAGTGCTGGCTAGTTTAGAGACTGGTAACTTGAGACCTCTTACCATAGAATGTATGTGTATATGCTGCAAACCCCAATCCTGTTAAAGTAGTGTTGGGGCCCTGCTGTAATGTACAGTCTCTTTCCTTTCTGTGTGGGTATTGGAAGCCATGATAAGGAGCTATGGAAATAGTACCCAGAATAAGCATGGCTCCTCAGTGTAATTGTGGTAGGGGCTATTTTCTTGTCTGAACAGTCATAAGAAGAAATTATGTGTAGACCTAATGTGTACAAATACAATTATTGCTGTAGTGTGGACATGACATATGTCACTGCTCCAGCTTGATACCAGGATGGTGGTGCAGCTATTGCTCAGCAGCTGCTCGCTGCACAGTGAATGTGAGCGCTGATGAGTTTCTCTCTGAGTGGATGGAAATCTGTGCAAGAACAAATGCTGATGTGCTTCATACTGGCTGATGAGCATGATGCAGACACTTCAGCAGAGGGTCTGGAGGCCCCGCCAGGGCTGGTTTCCCTGCTCGGGACCTGCAGGGCTCCTTTCAAATTGTCATCAAGTCATGTTTCCGTAACAGGACAGCACACTTGCCCCCTGCCAGACCTGTGTTGTGGCTATGCAGGGCTTCAGTCCAGGGCTGCTGCAGGTACCTTGCAGTAACACCGAGTCCCACACATGCTGGAAATGGCCAAGCAGGGAAGAATGATGCTGCCTGCAATCAGTGTTTAGTTATGTGTCTTACCAAACAAATTTTTTTTTTCCTCCGGAATGTGATGGCTTACTAGTTGCTGCTAATTGCTTTTTCAGTGACACTTACTCTGCTGTTAACAGATTATCCAACAGTGCAGAGCTTGTATTTATAATACCAGATGTCAGTGTGGCTGCTGTGTGTGCTTTTGCTGCTGGAGTCTCAGCATGGTGACTCGGATACCGGCTGGTGGTGATAAAATCACTGAAGAAACGAGAAGCCATGTAGAAGCCGGACAGGTGACACATCTCTCCACAGACTGGTTTATCCTGGGCCCCAGAACTGGAAGGAAGGTTAATTGGTTGAGCTCCAGGCATTTCCTGTTGGTGTGGTTATAGGCTTGTAGGATAACTCAGGTTGGAAGGGACCTTAGGGAGCATTTAGTTTGTTCTTAAGGTGTTGTTACTTCCCTGCTGGCTCCTTTTCTAAATAAATAGGTCTTGGAGCAGGCACCTGTACCAGCAAAATTGGTCTGAAGAAAAGAACAAAGCATGTGGTATGTGCTAATTTGATTTGAGAGCCCAAATGACTGAGGAGGTTGTACAAGACAGCCCACTAGGCTGTTTGTATAATCATCCATGTTCATGCCGCTCTTACTTTGCCATGTAAAAATAACAAATATGTTTTCTTTAAATCCTATGATCTCAGAGCACTGTTACACAAATCTTTGGATTTGTGGGAGTATTACTGTTATCTGTGCTTTATGAACAGGAAAACTAAAAGCACTGGGCTGTGTTCAGCTGGCTCCCTGAATGTCTGTGCCTTGTGGTGGTGGTGGTGTCTGATCCAAGGCAGGGTGCTGCTCAGCCCTGCTGGGACAGCTGCATTGCTCTTCGTGGGGAAAACAAGGCACCTCTGACTTCTCCAGAACAGATGGTTTCAGGGGGCTGCTGAGGAGGCAGTGACTAAGGGCTGGGAACAGTGGGTGGAAGGACTTGAATGGAGATGAAACCATCTTGTTTATGATCAAGGGACCTAAGCAGTGCCAAAGTTGTGGGAAGTGAATCAGCGTTTACTTGACCCCAGACCTGAGCTGGAATCTGGTACCCCACAAGCATCCTCTCTTGGGAACTGTGCACGCAAAATAGGGGTACTTAGCAGTCTGTCACCAGGCTCTGATGGTATATGCTGAATTCCCTGATGTTCGTGTGTTGCCTGGAAGGAATCAGGAGACAGGTGTGGGCCCAAACTCAACCATGTTGGGCTAACCTTGCCTCTTCTAACACACTGAAATTTCCACTTAGGTAAAAGAGCAGGGAAAATGCAGCACTGCAGTGCCTGTGGCAGTGGAAAGGCTAAATACTCATTAGGCATAGCTGCAGTAATTGCTATGACAAAATCAGGCACGGGCCTGGCAGCAAGCGTCTCTTTGCCTTTCTTTGTCCCGTACCGGTGATGCAAAGCTAGATCCTGAAGCCGCAGGGTTTAGTTTGGCTTCAGGTATAACTTTGAGGAGCAACTTAATACCTTCCACAGCCATTTAGAGATAAATACACCCCCAAGATATGATGAGGGAATGCCTTCCTTGATAACACATACTTTGCTTTGTTATGGAAAGCTTCCCCAGCAAAATACCTGCAGAGGCCAACAGCAGTATTTAGTAACTATGTAGAAGTGAAGGATCTTAAAGGGGTGCATAAAGAGATCGAGATACTTGGCCTGTTACTGCAGGAAAACTGTTTTGTTGATGATCTTTGTACTTTTAAGTTGCTCAGGCTTCTGCTGCAGTGTGTGCCTTGCAAGCTTGAGCGTTGAGGACTGAGTGTTCAAATCCTAGTAAAAGTCATAGCTACATTATGTATAGATTGGGAATGTCTGTTGTACTGGGCAATGCTGAGCATCATTGCAGTACTTCAGGAGCAGATTTAAATTTAAACAAGAAGACACATTCATGGCATGTGCTTTGGCCACAAAAGAGGTTCTTAAGTGCGATTCTTCTAAATTTTTGAGGGTTCTGATTTGAGATGTGTGCTGTCAGAGAGAGGATTAATTGCAAGTCATGGGCCCTTAATTGTTATGTGATAAATACATCTGTGAGCCAGTCAAATCCTGTGTATTTGCAGCTTAAAGACATAGGCACTGCTTGTGAACTGACTTATTTAGGGTTGCAGTGGATGGTGCAAGAGCCAGGAGTAGGATTCTGCTGCTTAGAGAAATAAATTATGGTCAGATAAGGCCTTCAAATGGCAGCCAGTCTTTGGTCTCTAGTGAAGAAAATACCTATTTTTGTCTTGGATTAATTGTGGAAGGAAAAAAATATGGAGCATTGGGGGAAATGGGTAATGTGTTACAGCAGACCCCAAGATAAAATAATTTGACTTAAGAGAGATCTGTAGAGCTCTGAGCAAACACTTGTGGAAGGAGGAATGCTAGAAGGAGATACATGATTAAGTTAAAACATAACATAACATAACATGGATGGCTGTGAGGGAAAAACCTGTGAATCTCAGTGTTTGTAGATGCAGCAGCAGTGTCTGCCTGTGTTTGTTCTCTGTCAGCTTGTTTTAATCCTATAGGGTTTGGCTCAAGTAAGTAAAAGTCTAATATTTTTTCTACTTCCTGCAGCAGTTACATGTTCTCTGCAGATCTTGCTGTCTGTATCTTTCAGCTTAACTCTTTAGTGATGATCTTGTGCTTCTGGTAACTGCCCACTAGCCTTATATTCTCTGGAAGAAGAGATCTTTATGGCATGTCTCAGATCATATCAGAACTTACCCCATGGAAAGGAAACCAGCTGTATCTCTAGTGGGGAACCTGATGCTCAGTGTTGTGCAAGTTGGTGTTTGGACCTACTGGTGTGTAAAAATGACACATTTCCTTGTCATTGCTAGAATTCATCACCTGATAGCTGACAGATCAAGGATGCTGCATTTCCTTGTGTGGACCCCTCCTTGTTAGTATGATAATCCTCAAGTTGAGAGTCTTAGAACATCTTGAGTTTTTTTGATAAGTCCTTACTGTACTTTGAGACAAGTAAATGTTGTGGAATTTTTTGTGTGTTTGCTCAGTAAACAGGATGCAGTGATACAAGGCTGTAAAGAGGGAACAGAACCAGTGGGGAAAGGAGTCAAAAGTTCCCAAAAGCTAAACTGTCGGCTGCTACTGTTTTTCAAAACTTGATGTGCTTATTACACAGTCAAAAAACCTAAATAAAACCAGGCAAAGCAAAGATGACCTACTGTTTTTAAAGGGTACTGATTGTTTTCAATACCTATCTGGGAATGCCAAGCCAAGTCCTTGACCCTGACTTTTCCAGATACTCAGCAGGCAGAATCCTGCTAGACTTAAATAAAAGGAATGGGAGTCTGTCTGCAACACCTCCTATCTGAGGCGACTTCTGAAAATGTTATTCTAAGGCAGGAAGTTAATCCCCTTCCTGATCTGGCGAATTCCCGAATGTCCCTATTTTTGTACTTCAGGTTTGAGTCTGTCTGTACAAGTGTGAGTAAAAATTGTGGATAAGGATTTTTAAGATGGATCTTTTTGAGGAGAAATGGAAGTGGCTTACAACTTAGCATAAGTTAATCAAGAAAACAGTTCTTGCTGTGTTCTAGCTACTGGGGTGAAACTTATTATGATGTCTCGAGCAGTGAGTTTATTGGACAAGAGCAAACCCATGTGTGCCCCACCCATGTGAGCCAGTACTTAGTTTTTTGTTTTAGGCAGTGCATTTGAGTGGCAAAACCAGAAGAGTTAGTGAAGGGGTGGCAGGCAGTCATCTGGAAACGTATGGTGTTCAGCCTGTGTGCTCAGTGTAAAATTGGTTCTGAGGTGGCGTCTGTGAAAGGAGATTTACTGACAATATGTGGTGTAAACCTACTTCCTTGATATGCCACTAAAAAAAACCACCCAAAAAACTTTGAGTATAATACTTTTTTCCTTCTTGGACTCACAGATCTGGAACCATATGAGTCAGAGTACTGCTAGTTGGGAGGAGAGATGAAACTAAATCTGGTCCAGCACCCCCCCCCTTCCCCCGCCCAAACCCAGAAATCTAGTCATGCATGATGGGAAAAATAGCTTACTAGTGGGACAATTTCTCATTCTACTTGAAATTTTCTCTTCCTGGTCTCCAACCTGGTTTTGCACATTCTGGTAGAGAGTGGAATCTCATGGTTAAAGAATACTGTCTCTGATTACAGGCAAGTGGACATGTGGTAGAATTCTGTTCCTTGCTCTGAAGCTAAATTCTTAGCGATTAATTTTTTTACCTTTTTCTCCATCCTTAAAGGAGAGGCTGTTGGTGTCTCTCGTGTCATGTAGGTGTATATCATTAGTGGACACTTGAAATAGCACTGGAAAAGGTTAAGCATAAAGTCATAAACTGTTTTTCTTAACAATAAATGAAAACTCTAAAGATGGCACTCCAGTGTCTGTCTGAGCCCTTGCAAAGGCCTGCCTTCTCTGTAGAAGTGTTGTGCCAAGAAATTTAGTTCTTCATGCAGGTTGGTTTGCTCAGTATTTTGCAGGTTCCTTAGGTCTGCTCTGCTGAGGTTGGGTCTGGTGCAGCCACCTTTGGCTGCTGGCATAGATCAGGTGCAGGATTTGAGGAGTGAGTGTGTTCTTAGAAAACTCTTGGAGATGAGAGGCTGCCCTAGATGGCCTGGTAGCACTTGATTTTTTTGAGCATGGTCTTTCAGGGCAGGGATGTATAGCGCAGCCCTATAGAGGAATGAGCCCAGGGTTTTGTACCTAGAGACTTTCAGCACTTGGATGTTCTGGTCAGGTTTGGAGGTGGTCAGCCTGCAAGCAGGACTGGTTCTGAAAAACTGCAAAAAGTTATTTCTCTTAATTTACATTTGTCTGTGAGCCATCTAAAGTACACATCCTGCCTATTTTGGGGTGACTTGATGGAGTTTGGTAATGCAGACTGGATGTGTTACTCAGAACTAACTACTATAGATACTGGGGTAGCTGGGAAGAGAGAGCTGAGAACATTTCAGTGTTTACTGATGAGCAGGCAAGACTGCATCAAAACGCTGTGACGGGAAACTGAGGGCACAATTTAATGTTAGATGTTTAAACAATTATTCCAGGTGACCCACTGATACTTTGTACTTAGGTCCAGCTTTGTTTTCAAAGTCCTATTAGTGAATATTTTAATAACAGTTGACTATAAAGTGGCTCCATAGTTTTCTTAAGCTGTCTTATGTAGGTGGGCAGACAGGACAATTAAGTTGCTGGTGTTTGCTTCCTTTGTGACCTTCAGGTTTGTCACAGCTCTGAGCCTGGTGCTGACTGTAGTAGATAACTGCTTTGCTTTCCTGCAAGACACAATACAGGAAGAATGAGCCCTGAGTCTGAAATCTTAACAGTGTCTCTGTTTTCTCCAGAGCATCTGACATGGCAAATTTTGGCAGACCCAGCCATGACCAAATGGAAGTGACATGGTCCCTGGTTAGTAGCTTCTTGCAATTCAGCATAACATGCTTTTGGAAGCTTCTTGGAAGCAGACGTTATGCAAGCTCCTCAAGCTGTGTCTTGCTGACTGGAAGCAAACTTGCCAGCTTCTGCCATTTTTCTGCAAGTCTTGTGACTTGTGTGGCTTTTCTTAGAGCCCTGGCCACAGCAACTGAGCTAACAGAAGAGCAGTGTAGCTTTTGTATTGAAAACAGCGATTTCCAACATGGAGGTTTGAGGGTATTTTTTTTCTCCAAAAGATGCTGTTTCCCTAAATGCTTCTGGAGACAAGTATAAAGAATCCCAAAACTTCTAAAACCTGCACTGTCATCTCTTCCCTTCCTAAAAATCAGGGCTTACTCTCAAAACTATAAGCTCTGCTAAAATACTTGTGTTGCAGTTGCAATGAACAATAAATGAGGTTTGGAATAAACCCAGTACCTCACTTGTGACGGAAATGGGAGTTGAACTGGAGTCTCTGGGGCTGAAAATACTATTTTAATAATGTATTGCCTCAACAGTCTCCTTTAACTCTCCCTTTCCTGTTTCTTGTGGCTTTAGGCAGCATTGTTGCAGCCCTGTGGAAGGGTGAAGAGTTAATACAACCATAACAGATGTGAGAAGTGCTCAGCTCCTGCCTGACTGCTCTGACTGTCATTTTGGGGCTGGGAAACACTCTCACTGCAAGAGTGGCCGGTGTAGTATATGTGATGCTAAGAGAGGACACAGCCAGTGTTAAACTGATACTGCTGTGGATTTTGGCTGCAAAGCCAGGCAGTGTTGCTGGAATGCTGTCTAAAAGCTGATCATAAATTGCAGCTGTATTTCAGAGTGGTTTTTCAGCTGCATTCAGACCCGTTCTCATATCAATAGGCAGAAGTCTACAGAGATGCTGAGCAGTCAGTTCTCAACATCTGCAAATGTTTTCACAGCACAGCTAACTTACCCTGGAGAGCACTAGGACAAACTACAATTTTTCCCTTTTTTAAAAAATTGCGAATGGAGATCCAGGGATGGGGGAGGTGGTGCTGAATTTCTTAGAACAAGGAAAGAGATACCTAAAGGCAAAAATCTTGAAGTCTTTGTTCAGTTCCTCCTCTTTGTTTTCCTGCCAGTCTTACGTGTGTAAAGACAGAGCAAGTTACGTAGGATCTGGCTCAGGGCTCTGACAAATTAACAGGCTGTTTCAGCCCGAGAGCTCTTCCTCATCCAAGTAGTTACAAACTTCTAAAAATGGGGCTTATAATGACTGTCCATTTGCCACCTGCCTTCCAGCACAGGAACAATTCCCTGTCAGCAGGGAAATATATCTGATGACCTCTTAGTTCAGAATTAAGTCAATAAACAACAAAGCTCTAGTCCTCACAGGTTTTATGCTGAATTTAGCCTCACTGACTTGTTTATGATTTACTCTGAGCTTACACTGCTCTGGGTCAGGATGGGACCCCTCGATTCTAATACATGTTAGGTTTTCTCTCTTTCTGGCTGCTGTGATCTCTTGTGTAATCTCTGGCTATTTCTTAAGCTGATTGTGCTTTTACTTTTAATAGAAGTTCCTCTATGAATAGCTGGGAATTGCCTGAGCATGGTGATGGCCTTGAGAGGAGATCTGTCGCAGTGGGGTTAAAGCTGCGGGTAAGGAGGAGGTTGGTATGTTCTGAAATGCAGAATACCCTCAGGGATTGGTGCATGACATGTGTCACACTGCAGAGCTGATGCTGCAGCTCCAGTACTGAAGCTCAGGTCACCTCTTCTACATCGTGCAGCTCACAGCAGAGATCCCAGCAACAAACTTCTTCCCATTGGGCTTTGCTACTTTGATTTGTTCCTGTTCCTAAGAATTACTCTGTTTATGCATATTCATGCAAGATGTGTTTGTTATCTCAGGCCTGCAAACTACCAGGCACCTCAAACTCATTTTGGAGAAAGAGGTCCATTTCCTGAATGAATTTGTATAGACTATTGAAGGAATTATATTTAAAGAATGCTTACTGCAAAAGAATAAGTCAGATACTGCATTAGCACTTGGTATTTTGCCAACTTCTGCTCGGACAAAGTTGAATTCACACTGGATACCTGGAGGGGCAAAAGCAGATGTCTTAGAAATCAGTGTGTTAGTTTAAACAAGTGGAGTGGAGATACAAGGGGGAGAAATTTAGTTGAACCCTTTACTTGTGGAAAATAAGGAAAGGAGTGGAAGGCTGTAAGACTGTGGTCTGTCCAAGTCACTATGCCACAGTTTTTCTATGGATTCAGAATGCCCACTGGTAAGGCAACACCTTTTTTGATCTTCCTCTTTTTTTTTGTTGAATTAAGCCCAGCCTTTTTGTCACCTCCCATGGTCGCTGCCCCAATTTGACTAGAGCAAAATGTTCCTTGTGGCATCAGAAGTGCTGTTCCAGTGGTTGATCAAAAGCACTTTGGCAGGCACATTGGAACCAGACAGGAGGTCAGAGCTCATCTCTTCTGGGACTATTGATCCAATTTTTGTTCTGGTATAGCCTGAAATGGAGATGTCTTGTGTGGTTTCTTAAGTAGAGTTTAATGCTTCTGACTTTGCACTAGAGGTGTTTGCAATCAGTCTGCTGGGTCTTCTTCAAGGGCTCAAGGGGCAGTGCCTCTGTACCATGTTCCCAGCCTAGGTTGATCCTAATTATATCTGGAGCCGCAGAGGTGCAGTGCGTAGCAAGGAACGTGGCACTGTTCCTGCATACTTTTCCAGGCAGAGCAGAGATGTAAATTGGCATCTTAAATTCCCTCTGCAGGACAGCCAGGCACTGTGGACAATTTGGTCAGGATGCCTGAATGCAGCATAACTCTGTTACCCCATGGAATTCTGTCCTTCCTGCCTGGCCTGTTGGAAGGGAAGCAGGCTACCTCCCCATCCACAACACACTCTGCCTCTTACCACTGACCTGAGATAAGTTATCAGGGTACATGCATTCAGCTTTATAAACCCACCACCTATGTGTGGCCACAAACAGCACATCATGGCTTGTTGAGGTACCATCCTTCCTCATGCAGGTTCTGTTTAGCTTTGTATCTGTGGGCTCATCAAAGGGGCTTTCCCTTTTCCAATGAACTCTTTCAGTTGTCTGTACCCTTTAAGGAATTCGGGCTCTGGGCAGCCTGTCTCCTTTTCTAGCACACAGTGGTGTCTGGAAGTAGAGGAAGTGTCATGCTGCAGTGATGAAATGTGCCTCCAGCTACGTTTGTTCTTCTCTTGGGTCTTGCAGTAAATACCAGGACTCCAGAGGTGTAGTTTTGACAAGAAATCCAAGATTATACTTAGCCCAAGTATTTGATATCTTTGAATTTGCTGTTGTACGTGGTTTCCTTCTCTGAAGGAGAGAAGGACAAAAAGGGGGATAATCCCCTTTTTTATCCAGAGCGTCCATGCGATGAGTGGTGTGAATATTAGTTACTGCTGCACAGTATAATGGTGTCTCAGAACACAGGAGAGCCTCTACTGCTGAGCAGCCTTTAGTCTGGACTCAGCTGCAGCCTGGCTCCAGAGATTAAGACACTGGTGGTGGGAAATAGCAAGGTCAGCCTGCTGCTCGTCGGTCTTAACATCCATTAATCCTGGGGTGTTACTGTGGCTGTGTTTTCCCATCAGCCATCCCTGTCCCAGAGTTTTAGTGTGCAGCTTGTCCTTTTGTTTTCTCACAGCTCAAGTTGCAGGTGCTGAACAGGTCATGTTTTTCAAGGCTGCAGCCTTTCTGTTACAGTAGAGCCAGGGGTTGTCGGTGGATTTGTTTGTGCCAAAGCAGAGCAGCATTGCTGTGGTGTTATGACAGATAAGTGCGGCTTGAAAAAGAGACAAAGATGCTGGGTCATGGGTTTACCTTTCTGGCCTTAAGAAAACCTGTTTCTTCACTACTGCCATAGGGACTGAACTAATTTGATGCTCTGGGGTGTTGATGCTGCTTGGTATTTTCTTCTTGGAGACTGTCTGGAAATTACAGGGAGATTCTGCGATTGCATAGAAATTTTTGCCAGCGTATATATGCTTTTGAAGTAGCAAGAGGAAAACTTGCTTTTGTGCTGTGATGGTGAAACTTAAATCAGGCAGACATAAAGGTCGGGTTTGCAGTTTCTGGGGTGCAGAACACATCATGCAGTGCAATATTTCTGGGGTGGGCTTGTTTTTTTTTTTTTTTTCACATGAGTAAAACCATCCTTGTTTCCTTTCTCCTGGGACTGTAATTCTTGAAATCAAAACTGCATTTTCCACAAATGTGTAATCCTTACTGCCACATCCATTCAGGATACACCAGGCTTATTCTCTTGAGTTCCTGATATTGTCATGCAGAATCAGTGCTGTATTATTCTTTACCGTGAATATCCCAAGGCAGCAAACAAAATCCAGGACTTCATTTTCTATTACTCAGAAAATCCTAGAGGAAGCTGCACAGCAGCAGTGCTGCAATTTTCCGCTCTCTCCAGACTCTGCTTCCCCAGCTCTGCAGCCTAGAGTCAATGCGGCATTTGCTATAACGGGCAGTGACTTTTTGAGATCAGGCAGTGCACTCTAGGCTGTACCACTCTCTAAATAATTCTCTGCAGTAAAATGCAGAGCTCCAAACAAGAAAATGCCTTTACAGTTTTTTATCTGCAGAAACACAGAGTAAATTGGCTCACAAGTGCACGTGAGGTGCTGGAGTGCTCTGTTTTGATTTCCCATCTGTGTTCTACCTCCTTGCGTATTCTGGACTAACCCATCTGCAGGAAGATAGCAGGGAGGGAGCTAGCAGATAACCCTCAAAATGGAGGAGGGGAAGAATATTCCTGATTAATTATCTCACAGCAGAGATGAACTGAAGCAAATGACATTTTGGATGAGGTGGTCGGGTTTGCATGCTTGGAGTGCCTCTTGTTTCTCCTCCAAACTCTTGACCTATAGCTGTAGACACTTGGTTAAAACCTCAGCAGCTTGGGGCTGATGCCCACCAGTGAGGGATGCAAGAGCTGTGTGGATATCAAACTCATTTGTTTCTATGGAAACAGTGGATTTCACCATGTTTTAGGGAAGTGGGAGGGGAATTATCCCCCCCCGGGCCTCGTTCTGGCTCTCAGATTGGATTGGTTGCTGCACAACAATTGTAGAGCAGCAGCCCATGAAGGGATTATCTATCAGTCAGTGATCACAATTAGGGAGAGAAGCACGTGGCTCCAATCTGCTCCCATTGCAGGATTCCCAGGGTCACAGCCCTCCATGGCACTAGAGTTTAACCTTGGTTGCTCGTAGCCCCAAAGGAGGGCTGCATTACAGTGCAGGCAGCTGCACCCAGACTCCTCAGTTGGGATGGCTGAGGGAATGAGCTGTGCTTGTGCCTCACCACACCTTTTTGGTAAGAGCTGAAAACTATTTGTGGTGTCTACAAGGTCTGGAGGAAGCTGAGATCTTTCAGACAGGCTTCAAGTGATTGCTTGCTGATGCAATTATTGTACTTCCAGTTCGTTGTACTGCTCTCAGAAAGTCCCAGCACTTGAAGCGCTGTGACTGGAGATGATGATTTTGAGACCTTTTTTTCAAAAATGAAAGGTAACAACAAAGGAAACAAAGTTGTTTCCTTCGTGAAACAACAGAAGGAATCAAAGCATGAACATCAACCTCAAACAGGTTCAAATAAGAGGCGTTTTCACTAAACCCCATACATTCCTAGCGGTCTGTAGAACTGAATCTCTTCAAACGGGCCTGGTGCCCTTGTGCAAGATCCCAGTGCTGATCCTTCTGAAGGAGTTAACCAACACCTCTGTATTTCAGGCTCTAGCACTGACTGAGAGGGAGAGCTTGGATTTCTAGATAGAAAGAAAGCAGACCATGGGAAACTGACAGAAAGGGTAATGCCTGTGTGTGCTTGAACCTTTTCCCAAGGTACTCCCTTGTTTCCTACAAATGTAGGACAGGACCTGTGTAACTGTCTCTAATGGGGAGAAATTCTTTTTGCTCAGCTTCTGTCTCCCCTTACTGTATATAGGGACTTCCTATATTCCATGTTATGTAAACTGAGTTCGGGATGAAGGGCAGCTTCTAGCAGAAATTCTTGCTTTATGCTTTGTAGTACAGCCAGTAAATCAATTGGATGGGATAATCCTGGTTATGGATTTGCAGAGGTGCATCAGAAGAACGCAGCAGCATCTCTGCCTTACTTTCAGGTCATCTAAAAATATGTATATAGACCTTGAAAGTCAGGCCAGATCCTGCTGTAAGGTCTACCAAGCATAAAGCTGGGGTGTGCTGGCTTCTTTGGAATTACTGTAGACATACAGCAGCAGAAATGCCTTGGGGCAAACTCTTCGCTATGTCAGTTTAGTCTGCAGGCTGGCAGGCCCTCAGGCCATTGACTGAAAGTGTAAGAATGCCCGTGACTTCTTTGGAAGTCTCTTGCCCTGTGGAAGCAGGGCAGCCGTGACGGCTCTGTAGTTGTGCATCTGATTAACTGGTGCACAGCGGCTCCAGAACAGCCATGACTTGGCATGATGCACACAGCTGTCTTCCAGATTTTGATCTGTCCTGAAGCTAGTGGAGTGTGAAACAGAAAAATCAGCCCAAAGGATTCAAATGAAAATAAACAATAGCAAAACTTATCTTATCCCACTGCTTCCAACAACCTGTATAGAGGCGTGTGCTGGAGAGGGGCTGAGATGCAGAGAAAGGAGATGTGGAAAAAGTGAATGAGAGAGGCACCAGCTGCCATGGATGGCTCCTGGGAACCAGTCTGTGCAGTGAGAGATAAGCCAGAAAGCAGAATTTAGTGCACTTGAGGAGGGGTGGGAGAGAGAGCTGTTTCCAGGTGAGTGTTCATATAAAAATTGCTATGGGCTTTCCTTCTGGCTTTAGCAGTGTTAAGGAAGGTGCTGCAGGCAGAAGTCTGAACACAGCCCCTGCAGCTGAAGTATCGGTGATGTGAGAGAACATTGCCCAGGGTGTCCCCTTTCATTTTCTGAGCCCCCTCAGCCCACACTTGACTCAACAAACACGTTCTGAGTGGGAAAGACACATTTTTGATTAACGCTTCTGATGTTCAAGGCATGTGGGCCCTCCCAGAGACACAAGAGCCCATGAATATGACAATGCCTTCCAGTAAAAAAAATCTTTGTCCTGTTCTGTAGGAAGGATCTGGACACTACCAAAAATTACCCAGACAACAGTACTGGACACTGTCACCTCTGTGTGTGTAGATCAGTGGCCAGTAATTGTGTTGTGTCCCAGGGTGAGGAGACAAGCTGATGATGAAATGGCTGAGATGGAAGCTTGAAATTCAACTTCTGTCTCTTCATGGCACGTCATTTACCCCAAATGTCAGTGAAACAAACCTCACCATTATGCCTGTCCACAAGGAACTGGATTTGATTTGCCAAACTCATTGTGTAGGCTTTCAAACAGCCAGGCATGCAGCTTTCTATGGAGGTGGATTCTCTTGGAGGGGGCAGTCTCCTGAAAGGTTTCTTGTCTTTTCAGCAGAGCCTGTGGTGTGGGGTCATTGTGGTTTTTGAAATGTTTTGCAATAAATGTAGGTTTCTGCTGTGGCTTTATTGAGTTTATAGATTAACTCTATATAAATACACTATATTTTTCTTATTTTGAAGGAAGTGAGAGCAAAGTGTGGGAAAAAGATGCAGGAGATCTCCAGAACACGTCACATCCTGGTCAGTGGTAAAAAGGGCATAGGAAACCCAGCAAAGACAATTCTTGTGGTGAGAATCATGTCAGTTCTGGAGCAGGATGTGATGTGAACATGTAATATTGCTATTGCTACACTTACTTATTACACTGAATTAACGTAGTTGCTGTCCTTTCATGTTTGAAGACCTCAGTGCCTCAGTCTGCACAAAACCTTGGGCAGAACATCCCTGCTGGGCCCTGTGCTGGTATCGGGTCCAATTTTGCACAAAGGAATAGAGCAACTCGAGGCAGATTGGGAAAAGGTGCCAACTTCAGAAGTTACTTTCTACTTCATTCTCTACTCTCTCTGACTCGTGTTTGTGAATTATCCAGTATTATGTTGTAAATGTGTCCAGCTTATACTGGCACTTGTGTTTTTCCCTGCTTGGGCAGCACCTGTGAATTTTCTAGGACGGTCTCTGGGAACTCAACTTAAGCACAGCAAAGTCCCACACTTAAGAGGCTCCTTGGCCCTTTTGCTTACTGACCTGGGGAGCTGTACTGGGGAGAAGTGGCCAGGTATTAGAGAGGCTGTCTGAGGGCCAGAACGATTTAACAAAGCAATTATAAGTGTTCCAAGACAGTACAATAGTGTTAACCTCCCTCTACACTATTGTAAATAGGAACTCAAGGTACAAGGCAGTGGGAAGCTTTCTCTTCAATTTTTTTGTTTCTCCTAACATGTATATTATGATGACACTCATGAACTGTTGCCTGTCTTTATTTTTCACAATTGTTTTCTTGAATAATGAATCGTTGTGCACAATAATATCGCCAGTATACTGGAAAATTGTGTACTTACAATAGATCTTTATTTCTATATGTATCCATTGTGTGACCAGTACCAATTGCATCCTAAGAAGTTACATTATACTGAGTGCTTATGGAATTGCTCTTGTTCACTGTGGCTCAGGACTAGGCACACTTGTGCTGTGGTGATTGGCTGATAAACAGTGCACATCCTCTGGCTTAAAGTTATCTAAAGGTGCTAACCTTAATGGAAAAAATCATGGCCTAACTAGGAACAAGACTAACCACATGATTATGAATCTGTATGACTTGTGTACAAGTTCACATGATGCAGTATGAAAGGAATATGAGAGCTGAGGGCAGAGAAAAACAAACTAGCAGGTTGATGTATGTTTTTTTTCATAATGCACCTGTTTTTAATGCTTGCTGTTCCTCTTGGCCTGTCCAGCTTTTTTTAGTTGAGAAGTGCTTTGACTCAGGCACAAGAAGAGCTCACAGAGTCAACCAAGTTAGCAGGAAACTCTGAATCTGCAATGCAGCCCTTTTGGCAACCTGCTGGGTGGCAGAGGAAAGAACAAATTTGTCCTTGTTCTTGCCCCACACCTGAGTTATGGAATTGCTTGCGAATGTACTTGCATGTTGCTTGAAGGATCAGAGCACCAGGAAGGTGCTCCAAGGGCAGTTCTACATCCTTTTCCTTCTAGTAGAACTACATGATGTCTGTTGTGAAGGAGCACCAGGAGTTAGTGACCAAGAAGTACAAAGCTCCTACTGTTTCTCAGGTGTTTGTTTTAGGAGTCAATATGATTAATAGTAAATATTTTTAGTGTGTGGTTAATGTTCCCCATAGGGGTCAGCCTGTGTGCTAAGGATTCATTTTGATGTGCTGAAGTAAGAGCGTGTTTGAAAATACAAGTGCTGTGAGATGAAGCGCTGTTCAGATAAATGTATAAGCTGTCCATAGAATGCAGCTTTTATGAAGATGTGAATGTTGCTGATGGGCGCAGTAATCAGAAGAAGCATACATCAAAGGTACCAATACCCCTAGATTGGCTTGTAAAGCACTGTGCCATCATGAGCTAGGGAGGAACTACTGATCTGGGTGTGTGAGAATGGTGAATGACAAATTATAAGCCTTGACAGATGAAAATAGTTTGAAGCTTAAGCAGGAGCAGGTCTGAAATGTGTAACCAGCCAGTAAAATCCATAGGGACAGAACTGTATTTCTTGTGGTATATTGGCACAGTGCTTTGTGCAGTGCATTTCTGATTGAATGCTGTCCTCAGGCACCATCAGAACACAGGAAGTTACAAATACTCAAATTAAAATACAAACAGCCATGTGAAATCATGGAGGCTGTGTGAATTTTAATTTTCTGAAACTAATACAATCCAAACTGGGGATTAATCACATCTGTTAATGTACTATTTGTCTATAGATGTATAATAGGAAATCAAATTAAAATTAAATGATCAGATGCTGGTGTTCTCTTCTGTTCTTTGCAACTAGTTTTATGTCTTCATAAACTGCTGTTTGGGCTCTTTAATTGAGGCTTTACGTTCTCTAGTGCATTCTAATTCAAGAATCTCACAATTCTGGCAAACAATTGACTGCAACAATGCTGTGTTGGTTTGTCTAGACTAGGCCTAGATTTATATTTCAGAGCCCTCTATAAACAGCTTTCCGAGCCTTCCAGCTTCTCTGGAGACAGGGAAAGCAAGCATTTGCTCTCTCTTCCATGTAGAACAAGAGACAGTACCGTGGGCTCTGTTCTAGTTTTGACTGCTGAAGAGCTCTGTTGCAACTTCAGTGAAGACAATAATCATGCATGAAAATCTTTAACTCAAAGTCCTTTCAAAAATACAGATTGCCAGTGGATGGAGAAGGTGCAAAACTTGAATTTGGTGGAAAGAGGGAATAAATGATGCTCATATTTGCTGTAGAAGGGAATCCATGGAGAAGCAATTGCAGCCTGAGCTGATGTGTGGGGATGCCGTCAGTATGTTCTTGCCCTTCCTTGTTAGGAAATTGTGGTTATCACTTCTGATATCATGGCTACAGGGTCATAAAGAGGTTTGCGAATACCAGACTGCTGGAATGAAACAGCACTGTAAACGTTACAGGAATCTCTAAGCCTTAGAGCACAAACCTAAAGCAGTGAGCTGACACTTCTGGCAAAGCATGAAGGGACAGACTGGCTCCTGCAATCACTCGTCTTGTGCTTATCGGGATTGAGAGCATTTATTCTAGCAAAGCTGGTGGACCAGGCACAACATGCCCGTAGCAATCACTGAGATGCTCTAAGACTTGCTCCTCCTCCAGAGATCTCTGTATCTCATTTAACAGGAAAACATCAGATCAAGTGTTTGACCAAAGGAGTAAACAAGTATTCTTTGGTCCAACAAACTGTGTATGTGTGGACACAAATGTACCTCTACTGCAGCAAACTAGCTCATCTCAGTTTCTTTTAATGGAGACAGTCACATTTTCTTCAGTGTAGCAACAGTGAATAAACACAAGAAACATGTCTGAAAGTTTCAGTGTGTGCCTCTTCAGGTACTCCCAAGCTTTCCATATGGGTATCTGTCCTACTTTTTTTGATTGCATCTATCTTTGCTTCCCTTTCTATACAATATATGTTGAATTATACGAGCAGTTTGTCAATCTCCTTTGTTTTATGAATAGTCTGGGCAAAGTGTCTTTGGTTGATGATACTTTTAACTTCTAATTGTCTGTACTGTGCAAGTCATTAAATGAATTCTAAAACTTGTTTATAGAGTAAAGGTGGTTTTTGTCACTAATAGCCACTAATAACTTTTTTGTTCCGTCAGATTCTAACTTACCTAATGCATGAGGGCTCTTTGTTTATAGTGTCTGGCTTTAGTTAAAAACTTCAAACAAACAAACCAACAAAACAAGGAAACCCCAATTCCCAGTGCCCTGATTATAAATGTATTGTTGCATGACATCAAGATTGTATTAATGTGTTTCCAAGGTGTTTGGATTTTGTTTCAGTGTTGCTCTACAGTAACTGCTAGATTGGTTCCCTTCCCTTCAATATGTTTTATACTGTGTTACTAATGCAGCTTTCAGCCCAAATCTGCACTCTCATGCAGCTCTGCATACGAAAACAGAAATAAGACTGGAAGGGATGCTGTGATTGGGCTTGCCCCGAGGTAGCTAGAACTGTGTAAACACTTCAGAACTGAGCAATGCAAAATAGAACAATAAATGCCCTTTCAGGTCACTTTCCTGCCTGAACTCTTTCAGCTTGAGACCTGTCAAGATTTGCATCCTTGGTTCTTTTTTGTCATCTTGGTTTAGAAGAGATCTATCACTGGTCAGACCAAGAATTTACCTACCTCAATATCCTCTCTCTGAGAGTTGTTAATAAAAAAATGAGTGTAAAATACATAGAAATAAGTCTTCCAATAAATGATGTTTTGGGAAATGTAGTTATCTGAGCCTAGTTTTCCAACTCTGCTAAAATGCTTGGAATTGCATTGCTAGAACCAATACCTTAATCTTTTGATTCAGAATTTTGAGTCAATAGCTAAGAAAACTAAAAGCAAATTAAGTATTTATATTCCCTGAATACAGCTCTGTCTGTTTTAGCTGCTACTTTGTATATTTTCTAGATGAAGCCTAGCCTTGAGAAGTGGCAGTGTTGTGCTTTAAAGCACCGGGAATCAAATGTTGTTATGCACTTCTGTGTGTTACAAACAAAGCAACAGGAAAAGAACATTCCAGTTCTTAAGATAAAAAGTGAAGGAGGAAAACAGGGGGTTGGTGCCCTCAACCTGAGTAACATATTTCAGGCACAGTCATGTATAGTGATGTATGCAATGAGGTTCTGGTGTCATGCTAGAGGCTGCCTTGTCTCAGCACTCAAAGCCTTTATAACATTTTATCTCTGAAGACTTATTCCATCTTTCTTTTTCCCCCCTCAGCCTTGCTCTTTTACATCTCCCCTGCTGGAAGTGAATAAGCCAGTTTAACTCCTCTGCTCTTGCCTGCCTAGGTCACCTGGCACGTGGTGGTATTTACCTGGTGTGTTGTCTTCCTGATTCTGACTTGGTGTCATCACTTTGGGCTGCTCTTTCTGGAGCGGTAGCTGTGTGTGTGTAGCTCTTCCTCCAGGCTCTGAAGCGAGCTCAGACTGTACTGGGCATGTTGTCTGTGCCACACGTGCTCTGTGGTTGTAGTTTATTTGCAGCAGCAGTTTGTGCCCCCTGCAAGAGGGCAGGCAGGGCTCTCTCTCCTCCTGCTCCTTGGCACTCAGCCAGCTCGAGTTTACTAATCCCTACTTTTTAGTTTCTATGATTTGAAAGGCTTAGCTGGAGCAGGAGGAGGAAGGAGTTTTTCCAACAGACTGCAGAGAGAAAAGAAATGAAGAATAGGAAATAACATGGCTAAAATGGGATGATACTGCGTAAGTTGTAGGTTTTATTAATAAAGCTTTTTGGCTGTAACTCCTGATAGGAGTCAAGTGTACAGAAGGCTTGAAAGTTGAACTGCATGTACTTCTCAGTAGTTTGTGGGTATGAACACACATTCATTTTCTGATACTAGGGATCAGATTTACATGTATTTTCACTCAGAACTAGAGTAGCACTGAAGATTGTTGGTTTAGGTGACAAGATTTGGCTTATGGATTTGTTGTCTTGTCCTCTAGACGACTTGGTGTTTTTTGCTTGGAATAGCCTGGGAGCTACTTGAGTTAACACAATAAATTGAATAATTTTTTAATAATGCTGGAACCCAATGCTGTAGGTTTTCTGTCTATCTTTGTCTTGAGATTTTTTTTTTCTTAGTAGCTATGATAAGGACAGTAGAGAAATCAGGATATTAAGCAAAGCAGAAGGATTCAGGAAAACATAGTCCAGCATGAATAGGATCTTGCTTCCTATTGATTTCATGCTTATAAATGCAAGTGGTCCTTTTTCTACAGTAAAGCAAGATTTGATACTGCAAATTGGAAACCAATAACTAGAGGACTGTCTCAGTGTGCTGGAAAGGGAATCTGTAGTATTAGGATTCCTTTTTCTCAGGTACAAGTTCAAAATAATTCAGTTGATCTTAAATGGATGTGTTATGCTAAAAACTGATGCAAGGATAGGACTTTTCCACATATCGACCACAGGCATCTATAGGAATGGAGCTGAGATAGCAGAAAACTGTTAGAATGGCTCAGTGTCTTAAAGATTCTGGGGTTAATCCCACTGGAATGGAAAAACTAGAGCTGTATGATTTGAAAAACAAATGAAAGGCAATCCCCAGTTAACTCTTTATAATTCTGGAAAGTCTAAAATAATGAGAATGAGTTTCAGTCTAATTTTAACTGGTCAAGTTGTACCAGAGGTTCCATTATTCCTGACATAGTAATTAACAGGTGATATTTTTGAGATGTTAGAGGATGTACGGTGCCTCCTTACACTCATTTTACTTGAACCTGCTCTCCAGTTTTTGATATTACCAAGTTATTCTGACATCCCCACAGATGGAGAATTACTTTTATAACTGAGGAAATGGAAATACAGAGAAGCAGAATAACTTGCATAGGGTTACATAGGAAATGAGTGGCCAAACCAGGAGCTGAGACAGAGCTGCTCAAGGCCTTGTCTGGTGTGTAAAAACAGAAACTTATTTCTCATATTCATGGACTTCGTCAGTGTTGAGTTCATGCAGGAGTAAGAGGAAGATCGCAAAGTGGAGAGCTCTGGATTTCTCATTCAGCAGAGTTAATAGTTACTCCTGAATTAGCAAAATTATTCCTTGCCACAGCTATGAAAGGAAGGAGGATTGTCTCCCAGAACCCTGCCAATGTAGGCAGGGCTTCTTTTAACAGAGAAAACTATATTCATGCTGTAGGAAACATATTTTGAAGTGATGCTTCTCCCAGTAGGCAAGGAAGCAATTGATTATATTTTCAGAACTGCTCAGTGGCTCCTGAAGAGCCACATGAACAGCCAAGTACTAGAAAACCAGGCCACAAACTAGCAAGGTCATCAGCAGATGCAGTGGGCACGCCTAGCTTTGGATTGGAAAAAAGGAAAAGCAGAGGAGAACTGGTGGGCTGTGGCTGCTAAGCCAGCATTTGGAGAATGTTGGTGAAAGGCTGCTTTCCCTTGAAATTACTTGAAGTACACAAAAATTCAGGATTCATGTAAATACAGAAGGAAACTACTGCTTTTGCCGTAGCAATACTGATATCTTGAGTAGTTATAGCTGGGAGAGACCCTGTGTGGAGACAAGCCTTTGGCTGCTGGTTATTTTCTCAGTTGTATCACGTGGTGTTTGCACACTGGGACAATGTGGTGTCTTCTCAAGCCCCAAGTGCAGGGTGTGAGTGAATTTGTGTAATTGTTTTTGTCAAAAGGAGGCACGCTAGTTTTTTGGCTCTGCTTCAACTTCTCTTTCTGATGGAAGCACAGACAGCTGTATTAAATGGGCTTGTTAACTTGGAACTTCAGCTGAAGGAGCTGTGCTGTCACAGACATGGTTAGAGGGACTGTGCTGTGAGTATAAACTACTTCAGAACAAGCTCTTGCCCTTCTCAAGGAGAAGCACTTTGTGTTAATGCCTTAAACTTCTTTGTGCTCGTGGCTGGGACTCTCTCTTAGAACCCATATATACTTATATAAGCAGAAAAGCTGTGAAAAGGGAAGGAAACAATCACTCACTCATCCAAAACTTCCTGTTTCATTTCAGGGACTTTCTGCCACGTGGATCTGGCATCGTAACCAGGCGCCCACTGGTCCTGCAGCTGGTAAATGCCAGCACAGGTATGTGAGCTCCCTTCCCCTGTGTGTCCAGCTGGACTGCTGTGTTAGGAAGGTATTATTTGATCAGTGGCACTGCTCACTAGAGAAAAGAAATAAGAATCTTCCTCAGGAAAAAACACCTGCAGCCTTTTTGCCTGTTTAACATGTGATGCATTAAGTGTCCAGAAGCAAAATGCTTCTTAATGTTTTGTTTTGGTTTTAATTTATTATTCAAGGCTCCATGCACACACATCATAATTTTCCTTTGCCTATGCAGCTGTGACTCTCATGAGTGGGTAAGACCTAAAAGCCAGATGATCCTACTGAAAATGTAGTGGATTAAGGGGGTGAGAGAATGTACGAAAATCCAGTGTGAGAACAGTGGGGTCTGTAGAGGAAAGATCTGAGAGTTCTGTGGCTGGTCTTTTGGGCAGTTCACTGGTTTTGCTACTTACTCGTAGGATATTTTAATTACCCCTTAATTTATGTCAAGATCTCATCTAGGAGTTGACAAGTGAATGTTTCAAGGTACTCTTCCTGTGCTTGATAGATAGGTTCACCTGACAAAAATTTTATGTACAGTAAGAAGACAATTTAACTTTTAGGTGGCTTTAAAATTGGAACAGAGGGTTCTTGTAGTGGTTAACCTGTTCAAGGACTGATACAAAAAGTCTCAACCACCAGCCAATTCAAAACCATGTCAAGAGATGATTTGGGTTTTTTTTTTCCTCTCAAGATTTGGAATCTGTTCTCATAAGTAGTGAGACTGTTGTTTACACCCAGCACTTTAATACAGAGGTACTCCGAGTCCTGGGTACTGAGGTACCTCCCAGTGTAGCTGGGGAAGCCACAGCTGCCACAGGCAGGGGGATGCAAAGTTTGGTAAGTATCAACAGGGAATGTCCTGGATTATTACTTGGCTGAAGACAAGTGAGGATGCCAGCTCTGCTGAGACAGAAGCTGGGCTGTGAAGATGCTGGGCTCAACTGAACTATCTCAGATGTTGACCACATAAATATGACTGCAGTAACTTCTGTTCCAACCTGCAGACTCTGTCAGGAAAGGCCCTTGCCAGACTTAATCCCTTCAGTTGTGTTTTGTTGTGTTGTGCTTCAGGATGTGATGCTTTCATCACACTTTTGAGTGTTTCTCTGATTTCGGTGACTATTTCTGGCTCTCTGCTTCTATTTAAATAGAATATGGTGAGTTTCTCCACTGCAAAGGAAAGAAGTTCACTGATTTTGAGGAGGTCCGTTTGGAGATTGAGGCTGAAACAGATCGTGTTACTGGCTCCAACAAAGGGATTTCCCCTGTGCCCATTAATCTCCGAGTCTACTCTCCCCATGGTGAGTCCTAGTGCAGTGGGACCAACTCTTCTAGAAGGCTCTCCAGTCCATTATGAACTGGAAACAAAGTACTGTCGTCTTTTCCCCTTCAGTGTAGCATTTGTGGAAGGACTTTGAGGGCACAGTTTTCCTGATCAGTGTGAAAACAAGTGATTTAAAGGGAAGGGTGATGAGATCATTGACAATCACACTAGAAACAACCTGCAACTAGTTCTTACTGAGCAGTAACAAGAAGGGAATAGAAAGCTCTGTGTGCTTTTGTGTGTGCATCTCTTAACCCCTGTGATATATTGGAGTCACTTTAACTACAGGTGATACTTAAAGACCAGAACATTCCTACCTTAACAATCCCTTATGCTAACTCCTGTGTCCTGTGTCTAGTCCTGAACCTGACCTTGGTGGATCTGCCGGGTATGACAAAAGTCCCTGTAGGGGATCAGCCCCCTGACATCGAGTTCCAGATCCGAGACATGCTCATGCAGTTTGTCACCAAAGAGAACTGCCTCATCTTGGCAGTATCCCCAGCCAACTCTGATTTGGCCAATTCTGATGCCCTGAAGATCGCAAAGGAGGTGGATCCTCAAGGTAAATGTCTCCTAATTTATCCTGGCATTACTAGACAATGGCCTGATTTTCCTTTGGCTGTGATTAGCACAGTAGCTGTGGCTCATGTCTGTTGTCTTGGGATGCATCTTTGCCAACAAACATTCTTGTGAGAGGTATTAGTGAGTATTAACAGTTGCTGTAGTAGAAATTTTGCTACTCCCCTTTCCTTCATTTGTCTAAGCCCCATTTCTGAAAAGTTGAAGAATTTCATTTCCTTTAATCATCTGCATTTGGCCTAGAAAGAGCTAGGAAAATATGCTCTAAAATCCTTTTCTGCTGTGGCAAAGCTTGTGC
>NW_008246054.1:5949802-5958308 GCF_000691975.1 Corvus brachyrhynchos
TGTGGCCTCTTGTACGTGATGGGAGCCGTAATGTGTGAGTTTAAGAGCCCTTGAGTAGCTAAGTTGGGCAATCTGTAACCTCTGTGAACAGAAGAAAATAATACATGAGTTGTTTGCTTGATCAAGTATGTTTGTGGTTTTTTTCCGTAGGCCAACGCACCATTGGGGTCATCACTAAGCTGGATCTTATGGATGAAGGAACTGATGCACGAGATGTGTTAGAAAACAAATTGCTTCCCCTCCGTAGGGGTATGTTTCCTCATGCTTTGTCCATGATCTCCTTCCTCTGTTTTCCCTTTGTGAGGTGTCCTGCCCTCATCCTCTTCCTCCAGTGTATCCCCTTCCTGTAACATCTCTTACAACTTGTGGTTAAGCCATCTCTGTTCCAAGCTAAAACTGAGAAAAGTTGGGGAACCAGGCTCAGTCATGCTGTTTAACAGGAACTTTTTAGGTATTTATATCTTGATATGTAGTCCTAGCAGAAACACAACCTTATGCTCTTATCTTTACTTTCTTTTCAATAAGGTAAGCTGTGAAAGATGTCTAAAACACCCCTCTTGCTGCTATAGTAAAGAAATTAAATAATTCTGGGCTGTGATACATGGCTGTGGCCATGGCAAAAGTACCTGTGCTAAGGACTCATAACAGGAGAGTCTGAAATAAATGAGACTGGAGTGTGCTTTGTGTTTGGGGAGCAGTAATAAATAAGCTAATTCTCTGTTCCATACCCATTTTTGTCCTGCACACCAAAATGTCAGAACCTGGGCCGTTCAAGGAAATTCTAATTTTAAACTCTTCCAATTGCCCCTAATAATGTGTTGCCACTAGAATTCCCCTTTTGTAATGCTGCTGGCTGAGTAACTTCCTTCTCAAGTCTGAGTCTCATTTACATCTTTGCAACCATCTGATCTCTAACCCCACTCTCACAGGTTACATTGGTGTGGTCAACAGAAGTCAGAAGGACATAGATGGCAAGAAGGACATTCAGGCAGCTCTGGCTGCAGAGAGAAAGTTTTTTCTCTCCCACCCAGCCTACAGACACATGGCTGATCGCATGGGAACCCCCTTTCTGCAGAAAGTACTGAACCAGGTACTGTCCACAGTCAAGAACTGCTGCCCTTGGTGTCATTGGCTGTGAAATACATTGAGGCCAATAATGGAGCTTGCCCACCAAAGGCAGAGAGAGCACAGCATTTATCCTTTCGCTTTCAAATTCAATAGTTGGTTCGTGGTATATGCACTATTAGGATGCAAGATCTTTCTGGATAAGTTAAAAGATACCTTCTAAATTCTTGTGATCTCAGTATTTATGGCATACTGATAGTCATTTCCCATTTATTGAGGCTACCTTATCCCTATTTTTCATACAGTAGCAATTTACTGTTGCTTCCCTCTCTGCTCCCTTGAAATACTCTCTGAAGAGAGTCTCTTTCCTGTTTCTCCTTATTCAAATGTTCATCTTTAAACTGGAGTTTCCCGCAGCTGTGCTTTGTGAAAACCCTCTTATTAGAGCCCCATGAGTGATTTTGGCTCCTTCCACCTTGCCTTTTCACCCTTTTTTTTTTAAAAAAGGGCTTTGCCACCACATTGGGTGTCAATGGTGTGCTAATCTGAAGGCAGAATAGCCTTTACCTCTGTGTAAATAGCAAATGCTAATACTTGTATGTGAAGTTTATTCTTGGGTTTGAGTCAGCAGGTTTGTGTGGAGAGGAGTTTTGCACCAGACTAGAAGGTAAATGGAAGGTGAAGAGTAGAGGGGGGCAATAGGCAGGAGCTGGGGAGGGGGAATACCTTCAGCTCCTAACTGGTATTTGTCCTGGGGTAGACATTTTGTTAGGACCACACAGAAGAATTGAACACAGAGAGGAGCTTTCATCTGTTTTGTAGTGTGGAGGCAGCAAACTCTTCCCAGTAACTACCTAGAGGTTTACTGTCATCTTAAACCTTCTTCTTGTGCAGCAATTGACCAACCACATCCGTGACACGCTGCCAGGGCTGCGGAACAAGCTCCAGAGCCAGCTCCTCTCCATTGAGAAGGAGGTGGAGGAGTACAAGAACTTTCGTCCTGATGACCCTGCTCGCAAGACCAAAGCTCTGCTTCAGTAAGTGGCCTCAGTGTCCCTTGCTAGAAAGGACTGCTCAGCGATGAGTTCCACTTCACGCTCTTGGGTTTTCTTTCAGGATGGTCCAGCAGTTTGCTGTGGACTTTGAGAAACGCATTGAAGGCTCTGGAGACCAAATTGACACCTATGAGCTGTCAGGAGGAGCTCGGATCAACCGCATCTTCCATGAGCGTTTCCCCTTTGAACTGGTGAAGGTACTGCTTCCCCGTGCTGCTGAGATATGCTTTTTGTTGCCTGTTATCTGTTACTACTTCTGTCTGCCTCCTTACTCCTCTTGCTATCTTTCATCAGCAGACTTTCTCTTCAGCTGCTTTGTTTCATGGTTTTCCCTTTTAACACCTTTTTTCACTTGTTTGTCTCCTTTGTTGGGACCTTCCCATAGTGCTGACCCTTCCCTCTGTCCCTGTTCTTGTTACAGAACTTAACTTTCTCTGAACTAAATGACAATATTTCTTTGGCTTAATTCCTAAATGCTAAATTAAGTGTGAAAAATCACTTTAACACAACCAATGGTAAATCAATGACTGAATGCCCTCACAGATATTTCATGTCAAAGCTACTATGACTGAATTTCATATAGAAGGGATGGTGCTGAAACTTGTACTTCCTTGCTCCTGAGCATCAGACTGGACCTAAAGTTGGCCTAATAGATACCTAAGAAGCAGGAAGAAGAATTGTAGGTATACCTGGGATTACTTCTGTCTGTCCCCTATCAATGGCCTAGAGGTGGGAATAGTGTAGAAACTGTACTCCCCTCTTGAAAGTGGAAGAGGATTTTTATTGAAAGACATTTTTCTTGGATGGTGAAGTACACTAACCTGATAAAGAGGGATACTGAAAATCTTTTTTTTTAATGTTAGGTGGAACAGATTTGAGAGCCAGATCTTTCTGCTTCATTAGTTTTTGCATTCTGCTTCCTTTTTTTTTGACATTTGAATAAGATGAGGCCATTCTAGTGAAATAAATAGCCTTGCTTGTGTTAGATTTACAATTCACACCAAATGGTTTATCCATTTGTGGTGTTCACTGAAAATGCAACTGCCAAGATCTCATGTTAAATGTTGTGAGGCAAACCAATTTGCTTTAGAAAGCCATCTAGCACTTCAGTGCTTTATCTCAAAGAAGCTCCTTAAGAGCAGCTGGGGCATCTGTAAGTGGAAGCCCTTAGCTGTTCACGTGTGTCCAGGGTGTCCTGCTTTGGCCACAGCAGTTTTATGGCTGGACTCTGTATCCAACGCTTGGGCTAGTATCTCATGTGTCACATGGTAGTGCTGGCATGGGACCTCTTCTCTGCAAAGTCTGCTGCTGTGTGCTGCTATGCAAATCAGTGTCATAAAGTTTCTGATGGAATTCTGTCCTGGTGCAGATGGAGTTTGATGAGAAGGAGCTGCGGCGGGAGATCAGCTACGCCATCAAGAACATCCACGGTATCAGGCACGTATCACGCACTAGGCAGAGCTCTGGCTGAAAAGCCTTGTAAATCCTTCTAGACCTTCCAAATGGAGTTGAAGACTTCAGAGGTACGGTAGGTCAGCCAAAGGGAGGGATAACCTCTGCCTTGAGTCTGGGAGTAGGGACAATCATTCAAGTGAGTTTGCTTTCTTTTCCCATGTGGGAGTCACAGAAGCCTAAAAGGTAAAAGCCTGGGTAACTTGACATCTTTTCAGTCCTTCTTGGGCCTTCACATATGAAAGGGTAGGAAGAGGGATACAACCCCATATTACTGCTTTGTTTAATTAAAACTAAAATGTTGATTTTCACATTAACTAGCAGTTAGTTGTTCAAAACAAGTGTTGGTACAGAGCCTCTCCTCCCCTAGAGATCTGAGGGAGCACTGGTGTGCCCATCACCAGGGTCCCACTGGCCCCACATAGTTAGCAAACAGGTTTGTGTTCCCTTCAGTGTGAAGGTGAGTTGTCAGAAAGTTCAGCCCTGAGACCCTGAGTTGTGCTGCTCCTGGGAAGGTGCCTGTTGGAGCCCTTCCTGCACACAGGGATGTGTACAAACACTGACCTAGATTTATTTTTATTCCTTTCTCTTGGTCAGTTGCCAGCTGAACTTGATAAAGGGTGTCAGAGGTGTCAGTGTCCTAACTATCAAGAAAATCTTCCAGAGCAGGCCTCATCTCCTGCACAACTCTGAGGTCAAATACACTGTGGAGGGGTCAGCCCCTGCCACCCTTAGGCTGAGGTAAAATGGTAACCTGGCCATGGCAGTCCAGCTAAGATCCATTTTGCCCTCAGCACCTCCTTCCTGGGAAGTGCCAAGCATCCCTCATTTTTCATGGACTCCAGTCATGGCTTGTCCAGGGGACATGGCACTTTCCAGCCTAAATGTCCCGGGTTTTGGTGATGGCGGTGCCTGCTCCGAGATGTGTGTGTAACGCTGTGACATTCTCCTTGCCCCTTCTCCCCCTCCTGCCTTGTCTTGTCCCCACCCTGGGTGTTTAGAACCGGTCTCTTCACACCTGACATGGCCTTTGAGACCATTGTGAAAAAGCAGGTGAAGAAGATTAAAGAACCTTGCCTGAAATGCGTGGACATGGTCATTTCGGAGTTAATCAATACTGTTAGACAGTGCACCAAGAAGGTAACCAGAGGCAGCATGGAGTTGGCACCTTCCACCCGCTCGCTGGCTGCGGTGCAGCATCGTGACCTGGGCAGGGACTTGCCTGCAGCCACACTTGGTGTTTTCACCACCTCCTCAGCATGACTAGACCTGAGCAGAGCCAGCCTGGAGCGATCCAGCCAACAAGCCAAACAGAAAGGAAGCACTGTGGGATGTGTGCCATGGCCCTGCTCTGTGAATCTTTTAGAGCTGGGATTTAAATTTTGTGCTCTCTGTTCTTGTAGAAGTTAGAGGGTTAAGCTGTTGGGGGATGTATGGGGCTGAAATTCAGAGCTACAGCACTTACGGTTGTGGGCTGTATCTCAAGGAAACGTTGCTGTGGTGTTTGGCTTGGTTTCTGGCTGGTTTGGTCCATATCCTAATCTGGAATGGCAGCACATGGCTGAGAAGAAGCAAGTTAGAAATGTTCATCAGCCTCTGGGGTCCATCTGCTCTCTCTCTCTCAAGAGAGGGCATCAGGCTTTGCCCTTTGGGATCCATACTGGTATTTTTTGGGGTCAGGGGAGGGAACCTGCCTTGATTCTGCCCTTTGGATGTGGCAGCTTTTGTTTATGAGGTTGGGGTTGAAAGAGAGCAAGATAAGATGACTCGTGCCATCTTCTCAGCTATGACTTGCTGCTTCAGGTTGGGCTGGGTGCTGGTGAAAAGGCACCTCAGTTAGGATTAGGTGGGCACTGGGAACTGGACTCGCCGCTGGCTATTCAGGTGCAGGTAAATGGGCACTGCAGGGGGTTTCCACAGAGTCTGACCCCCTCTCTGCAAGGGTGGGGACAGGTGCCCAAGTGGTAACACTTGCCATCCCTTGCACAAGTGCCTGGTCCTTAGGGCCAGGAGCGTCAGTAGAAGGGCTCAGGTGTGCAGGCACGTGCTTTGCCCCCCAGGACAGACTGGGAGAGCAAAGTGGATGCAGTGAGAGGTTGCTCAGGTTTCTAGAGTGCTGGAGGAGCTTCCTTTTTCTGTCCTGCTGTCCTCTCTTGGGGTGTGTGACTGTGGGAAGCACCCAGAAAATTGCCATTAGAGCCTGTTGACAGGTAAGCACAGGCCCTCGGGCTGCCAAGTATCCAGAGTCACCTGCTAACTGGATCAGAAGGGCCCTCCTTTTTCATGCCCTCTGAAGCTTCTTTTGATTTGTTCTCCATCCATCAGTTGCTATTCAAAACTTCCCATTGATTCTTTCCCATTGCATCCTTTCCTTCACTATTTCTTACTTCATTGTTTCTTTTTCATTCCTCTTTTTACTGACAGTTTTAGAATAAACCATCTGTTCCGAAGGCAGCAGTTCCTCAAGTGATCAGGTAGTGGGTACAGCAGGGTGGGAAATACAGGAGGAGAAAAGACCACATGGATGGAGGGGAAATGTCACAGATTCAGGAATAAAGGATTCCATTTCAACTTGGATCCTACTGCTAAGGTGTTCATGGTTGACTTCAGTTCTAGTTGCGCTGTGTGTGCTCTAGTAGCCATAGTTACTATTTTGTATATGAAGAAAGAAAATACTGTCATTCAGGTGATACTCAGGTACTGTAGGGGACTAATTTTTTAAAAAAATCAGATTTCCCCCGAAGTCTGGTGGGGGAAACAGCATAACTTGAGCTTAGATGGGCAGCTGGATTAGTAGGAATCCTCTGCTGGGTCTGAGGGTGTGAACTGAACTCTGGAAATGCTCTTGCTTTGCTCAAAAGGGGCATTGTTGGCACCTAGGGAGAGACCCTTGGGTGAATCCACATCCTGTAATATATTCCAACTCTTTGCTGCTTAAAAGGCAGAGTGGTTGTACATCTCATAATATGTGTTGAAGAGTGTTTTAATACTGGTGTTGCTTGGGGACTTGCAGGTGTTACCTGCAGAGATGCGGAAGATGAGGTGAAGGAGTAGATACCTGATTTACATGAAGTGGTGGTTATTTACAGCCATCCCAGGATTTGTTGTTAGCTGCAGGCACCCCAGGTGTGGTTATAAACTGCAGCTTTAGAAAAGTAGTATCCCCTTCCCATGCCAAGGGGATGTTATTCCCTGAAAGTACTGGCAAAGCAGTAATGGCCCATGATAAGACAAGTAACTCAGATTGTGTAACAAAGAACATCCTGGTAGAAGCTCTGAAGTGTTAAAAGAAGTGCTGAAAAACTTTTTTTGGGTGCAGTAGTCTTGAATTGGATTGATCCTGGCTATATTTTAGTAACTTTAGTTTCTGTGGACTTTCTGTTCTTCCTGAGTGGAGCCACTGAGAACACAGACCACATAATATCAGGGGAAATTAATAGTTCCTTATAAATCACAGCAGGCCTGTGTTGGGTCTGATGCTGCAGGTATAATGGGTGCTTTGTATAGCTATGGATGTCTTGTAGCATGTTTGCATTTTCCTAAATGGGTACATCTGTTCTTACTGAGGAGGTTGATGTTGCAGGGAAGGTGGGTGAGATGAAATATGTTCTGTAAGTGGAGTGGTTTGTCCGAATCCCTGAAACTGAGAGACTCTGGTTCAGTTCTGCCAAAACAAGATACAAGTGATAGACCTCTGCAGGTCTTAGCCTGGCTCCTGTTCAGGCTTCCTGCAGCTGAAATAAGGAAAACTTGAGGGGGAGATAACCATGGCGGGAAGGAAAGGGAAATAAGATAAAGAGATACAAGAAATGGTGAATGTCTAGGAAAAGAGGCAGTGGCTCACTGGCAAGAAGCTTTGTCTTGAAATCCCAAGAAGCTTTCCTTCAGGAAGTGATCACTTGATACCTGGGGGCTCCATTCACTCATCTTGCTCTTGACAGCTCACCATTTCACTGGCCCAGCTGCTCCTACCTCATTCCCCCTTTGCCACTTCCATTTGCCTGTAGACTCTCCTGATACTTGGCAGTGCACAGGCCCCATAGCAATGCTCACCTGGTTCAGTAAGCTAATGGAATGAACCAAAATCTCACTTCTCATTTTGCCTTGTGTTTTCTCTCTTCTCCCTTTTCCTTCCTTCTTTCTTCCTCCTTCCTGCTCTTTCTCTGCTTTGCTTTCTTCTTCCTCGTTGCTTCCTCCCACCCTTCCCCTGCCATGCAGAACGGGTCTCTTCACGCCTGACCTCGCTTTTGAAGCCATAGTGAAAAAGCAGGTGCAGAAGTTGAAGGAGCCAAGTCTGAAGTGTGTGGATATGGTAGTGAGTGAGCTCACATCCACCATCAGAAAGTGTAGCGAAAAGGTAAAGAAACAAAAAATCAAAGAAAGGTCAATGCCCACCCCCTTCCCACACACTTCCATGCTGTTTCTCCACACACACGCCTGGAACTCCAGCAAATCTCCAGAGAGAAAACTGATATAACGATGCATCTAAAGGAGAGCAGCAACCTGCAGGTGCAAGAGCAGTTTAAAGGCAGGCCAAGGGAAGTGGGTGACAACTGATGGGCTCTTTAGCTGAGCAGTGAGCTGGGACCCAGTGGGTTACTCTGGCATAACCTTTTCCTCTGTCCGTATCAGTGTGGATCAAACCCTTTGTAAGACCAGTTTGCTGTGCCATTGCCTGCACATTTGGAACTTCTTACTTGTTATTTCTGGGACCCCCTTAAATCCAGATACCCTAGAAAAAGATAAAAAGCCAGAAAAAGACCTCCCATCCCTGCAGCATTAGTGGTCTGCAGTGAATATTGACCAGTAGCATCTACAAAACAGCAGTTGATGAAAAATTTGAGGTGCAAGATGTTCTGCAAGAGACATTCAGAATTCCAAAAGGCTTTGAGAAAAGCTTTACCAGGCATTACACTCTCTACATCATTTTCCTG
>NW_008246054.1:5958319-5968368 GCF_000691975.1 Corvus brachyrhynchos
CTGATTTCTCACTCCATGAACTATGCTCAGTGGGAAGTAGTGTGAGGCTTTTCCTTGCATGTGGTGAACCACAGGAGGTGAAGCCTGAGGGCAGCAGCAGGTGGAGAGTGGCAGGGAAGGTGTCAAATACTTATTGGAAGCTGGGGCACGAGTGGCTTTGATTCCCAGGCTGGTTCCCTCCAGGAGAGGGCACTACATGCCTCCTCAAAAAAAAAAAGGCAGATGTGGCAATTGGTGTAAAACTTACCAGTGAGGGGCTAGAAACATGTGGCACAACAGAAGTGTGTTCTGGAAACTGAGTTGGAAAGGACTGTTTCATGGGCTATTTTAGGACTTGGGAATTACAGTTTCCTTCTTCCAGGGTTACAGCCAGACTCACCAGCATTTTGGTGAGCCCTGAATTGGGAAGGAAGGGAAGATAGGAATTGATATGAGTTCAGAGTGAGGGCAAAAGATGAGTTAAAAAGGTCTGGCTCACATTTGGAATGCAGAGCTCATCACCACCTCTGTAAGGACACATCTTTGACATGCCCCAAGCTCTGCCCAGTCTATTTCTTGAGGAGTCCTGGTGTTGCCAGGTTGTGGGGGCTGATGTGGTGAGGCAGAGTAACTCCTTCCCAGCCTATTTCTAATGCTGATTTTTTATTTTGATGGGTGTGATTGCTTGCACTGTGTTCTGTAACTGGCTGGTGACCTCTGCTCTGGTTGGGGAGAGAGAAGGATGATGATAAAAACCCCAAGTGTGTTGAATTCTAGTTTCTCTATTGGACCACGTCATTAGAGTGGCTGGATACTGACTTGCTCTGTGGATTTTTAATCCATGATGTGATGGATGACCCTGTGAGGATATGCCAAGATGATGCAACCTGGGTAATCCTATAAGGAAGGTGATAGTGACACTGTAGGAGACTAATGGCTATGGTTAAAGCCAGAGAGGCCAGGGAGACAGATGTTAGATGTAAAATAACTGCCTGAATGAAAACACGTATCAATAGTACTGGAAGATAAAAGGAAGACTTTAGTAATGCTTAAAGTCAAATGTCTGCATGTAGTGAGAAGGTTAATCTTGCCTGTACCTCGCTCTGAAAGAGGAGAAAGAAAGAAAAGGCCACTTAAGGATTGCAGCTGGACTAAGATGGGTTCTGATGGCATAAGGTAGTAACAGCACAGGGACATTAGTTAATTTGCAATATTTATTTTGCATGTTATAGCTCTAACTGCTTGACATGGACGAGAGCATGTGCTATTAGGGGAAGCATCTGGAAAAGGCTATTTTAGGACTGATGCTAATTGTAAGGTAATACCCAGCCTGCCGTGTTGTGGACTGATGCTGCCTTTCAGATGACAAAAACCTTTAAACTCACCAGAAGTCCTGCAAGGCTTCTGGAAAGGAAGGCTGCTTGGGCTAACACCTCTTGAATTAGCTTAACAGTCCTGTAGCCTTGGTTTGTTGCTGTCCTGAACTGTTGTGTGTTATTGTTTATGTTCTCTCACAATTATTTCATTTCACCCCAGATGGTGAAGAAATCATTGTATGTGCAGCTGATAAAGCTGTGTAGATTGAATATTATGAGACTATCAAAGAACACAGAAGGTGACAAACCCATCTGTGTTCACAGAAGTACAGTTTTCTTGTATGAAAAGTTGACTATTTCTTGACTCTTAGACAAAGTTGAGGGCTGAAGAGGATGGCCATTAACAGCTGTCCTGTGACTGCCCTGATTCTGAGCTTCTTGCTATTGGAGAGTAGCTCCAAAAGCAGCAGAAAGCTGGTGTAAGCATGCTCCCTTACATTTAGGAGGATAATGTTCTAGCTAGTGTTTTTCCAAAAGCAGGAGCCTTCTGTGCCAGACTGCACTGCAGCGTCTCACAAGTGCAGGAAAGTCTTGCAAGTCAGCAGCCCTTCAGCTGAAGGTTGACCTTTGGTGTGCTGGCAAGGACTCCTAGAATCTGCAAAGAGGGGAACTAAGGAACATTGGGACAATTTGGTTTTCAAAGAGGGCTGTAAGCTTGTATTTTGATTAAACAGGAAAACGATGCTAAAACAGGATCAAACCTCACTTAGCTGGGACACGATCCCAGGCTGACAGACGTTACCCCTCGAAGGGTCGCCTGCTCTCCTGTCTTTCAGAGTTATGGCATTTCTGGGTGCTGTTTGTCCTGCTGGTGATAACTCCTTGCCCCTCTATACCCTGTTGCATGTTCCTTGGTGGTGTGACATCCTATGGCTTGTTTATCTCTTTCCTTGCCCACCCTTGCTGCTCCTGTGCATGCTTGGGGTCAGAAACTCCTGCATGGGGACCAATGCTGCCAATTTATTTTTGCACATGAATGTTGCTGGACAACCTTGTTTCTGAATAAACTACAACTTGTTTTGCACTTTGTGTGCATTTGAACTGGTTGGGACTGGGATGGTGTGGGGAGGTTTGAATGTGGTTTTTGTTTGACTGTGTTTGTTGGTTTTTTTTAATTTGAAGCAAAGAAGCTGAGACTTGCTTAAAGGTTTTCCAACTTCCTATTTTTCTGTTTGACATAACTTGCCCATCTATCCTTTGCCAACCCCCCAAGGAAAACAGGAAGCTTTCCCTGTCTGTTTCTGAAGCAACCAGCTGCCTGAACCAAAAGATCACGGAGAACACCCAGTTTTTGCTGTCAAGACAAGGTGGTACAGGGGAACTAATTCCACTTGTTTTTTCCTGCTTCTGTGGCCTTCAAAACCAAACCACACATTTAAAAATAGTGTCAAATCTGGTCCAAATTCCAGTTCTAGGCTATTGCAACTTGCTTGACTGCAGGGGGGCTTAAAGAGTTTGAAACTGTTTGTAGGCAGATGTTAGGAATATTGGTGGTGGTTAGTGTGGGATCTGGCTTCCAGTAGTGATGCTGCACTTTTTGAGGCTATTCCTTGTAGCATGTTATAATTATGTATACAAAACAAAGGGCAAACTGGTTTCAGAAGCCCTCATAAACTGGGGGAACAAAACAAATGCAGTACAGGTCATGAGCAAATGAGATTTTGTTTTTATGCACCCCCTTGAGCAGGTATAAAAGACTGATATTGGGAAATACTGTTTGCCATCATAGTCAAATTGGAGGTGATGCTAAAAAACCGCAGGGAAAATAGTTTCACAAGGAATAGGTGAAGTAGGGAAGAAAGGGCTGGATTCTGGATCTAGAGGATTAATTTTATTTGACTGTGTTGGGCTTGACCTGAAATGCAACAGTTGCTGCTGTAGGAATCACTAGAAATTTATGACTCTAGGCAAGAAGGCAGGTGCTGTGTGAAACCCAGAGGACTTTAAAGGTGCTGATTCTAGAAGTGTAACTCAGGTATTATCTCTGTAGATAATCTTGCTTTGAATCACAGCCACTAAAGTCCTTCTGCTTCTCAGTGTGGGCAGGAAAGTATTCACTCCTCAGTAACGTGGCAAAAAATGTGCTGTAGATGCAATGTGAACATAGATATGTAGTCCTGCCCCAACACAGTGGAGAACAGGTAGAAGCAGTTGGATGCCCAGAGCATGGTGTTTCTTGGAGACACGAACCCTTGAGCTGGTCAGATTCTTTGTCTCTGTTTGCAGATGTTGGAGAGAGACAAATGCTTTCACTTAGTCCCTCAGCAAACAGGGACTGAAATCCACTTCACTTCCTATATGACTTAACAGGTTGTAACAACAGGCCATTCATGTGCTTAGCCTACTACAGTGAAATGCTGAACAACCAGAGAAACTACTCACTTTAACAGGAAAAAGCCAACAAGCAAGAAGCAGTGCACTTATATCTGGGGTTTGCCAAAAGCCTCATGACAGGAAGAATGTGGTGAGTTTGGACCAGGTCTCTGGTGAGACAGAATGGTTGCTGCAATAGTGAAAAGGGCTTTTCTCTAAAGCCCAAAACAAGCAGAAATTAGCTTTGCCCCCAACAGACCTCCAGGAACTTGGAAAAATCTGTCTGCAAGTCCAGCTTTCTAGATCTTCCCTCAAGAATATCTGATAGCAGGGCATATGTGTGCATGTGTACATGTGGGGGGCTGCAGCCCCCTTTTTACCTCCCTTTCCCATGTGCACGTGTTTCCTGTCTCCTGCAGCTCAGCCAGTACCCTCATCTGCGTGAGGAGATGGAGAGGATCGTCACCACCCACATCCGTGAGAGAGAAGGCAGGACCAAGGATCAGGTGGGGATCAGGAGTGTGTGTTGGGGGGGAAATTGGGTGGGGGACACCTTTTGAAGGTGTCTAAGTCAGAGGGGCCTGAGCCAAGTGGTGTCTGGCAGTAGAGGGGATCAGATGAACAATGTCCAGGGCTCTGTGTGCCCCTGTTAGCAGTGTCAGTCACTAACCTCTTACTCTGTGCCTCTCTTTGGCAGGTCATGCTTCTAATAGACATTGAGCTGGCTTACATGAACACAAACCATGAGGATTTCATTGGCTTTGCCAAGTAAGCATCCACTTCCTATTGCCTCCTCTTCTCCACATGTGTTTCCTGTGGCTCTGTCCTGTAGCTGCTCCAGTAGATGGGGTGCAGATGAAGCCCTGGTGCAGATGCTATGATCCCAAGAATGGTGCAGCTTCTCAGTATTGTTTTTTCACTGACTCTGGATTGCAAGGCTGGGGAGGAGGCTAGAGATGCATGGAAGGGGGTGTTGCAGTATTAGATTTGTTTCAGAACAAAAAAACGCAGCAGCTATGGAGGGTTAGTGACCCAAATGAGGTTCATGTGGGAGCAAGAAGATGAGTAGTCCAGGCTGAGAGAGCAGATGGCAAAAGATTGAGTTATTAAGGCTTGGTAGCTAGTGGTGGGGGGCCCCAACTCACTGTAGCAGCTATCCAAAGGGAGGAGGATTCAGGTGATCAAGAAGAGCCTGAGAAGTTTTGAATGTCTCTGCTGTTGTTTACAGTGCTCAGCAGAGGAGCAGCCAGATGAGCAAGAAGAAGGCAGCTGGTAACCAGGTAGGCCAAGTTCCATCTCCTTCACTGCTGCAAGGAGGATGTGTTTGCTACCTGGAAGCTACCCAGGTGGACTGGATGCAGCACTGCTCTAAGTTGTTTTTTTGTGTTGCCTTTTTTTTTTTTTAACCAAACTGTTGATAACTGGAGGATAGTGGTTTAGGCTCCCTGCAGTCAGGAAGAACTGAGCATCTGGCAGCAATGGAGGCAGCTTGATAATCAAGATCTGGTCTCGCTTTTCTGCTAGAAATCCCTATTAATGTTCTGTAAATTCCTGTTTGTTCAGCCCCTTTTCTAACTGTGCCAACTCTCCTGCCAAGGTGAGAGGTACAGAACACTAGGTCTGAAGGGTTACACAATTGTCCTTTCTAGTTGTCTTTCCCATGAGTGGTATCTACTTTCCAAAAAGAGATTTCGAGAGAATTCATGGACTCTTTTTCTGAAAAACTTCACTGGAAATACATAAATCTCTGTACAGGTAGATGGAGGGTGATGATAGCCATATGGTTGCAGTGGGTATGTATGAGAACACACCCATGGGAGAAGACAGCAGTGGAGGGGAGGACTTCCCTTAATCCTTCAGGAACTGTGAGGAGTATACACAGAATTAAAAAGAGACTAATGACACTTTGTCCCAGATTTGCTGGGGACGTGGCAAGGCCATCTTGGCTAGAAGATCTTGGAAACAAAGCCTTACAAGCAACTTCATAGAGAATGGAAGCAAATGCTTTTGCTTAGTCTTTTAAAAAGACATTCACTCCTGACATGACATCCATCCTCTTCATAACAAAATGTTTGGCTACCTCTCCCTGGACATGACATTGCGGACTGTTTCAGATTGTTGGCAGGCAGGTGTTCTCAGCAGGTTGGGCTGGCTAGCCAGCCGTTTTGGAGCAGCTGTAGGGAATCCCATCCTCTGCAGTCCTTTACAGTAGAGCTGAGTGTAGAAGAGTGCAAAGGGTAGACTCTGGATCTACCTGTAAAGTGCTTTCACTTTCCTGTTAGCAGATTTATTTTGGGATGGGGTTGCTTGTGTTAACACCTGGGGTGAAAGATTTGCTACCAGCCTCCAATTTATTTTATTTTTGAGCCTCTCTTCTCCTGCTCCAACTTTCCTAGTAACAATCTCTCCTCTCTTTGCTCCTCTCCTGCTCTCTGCTCTGCTGCTGTTGCTATGGTTCCCCTTTGCAGGATGAGATCCTGGTGAGTAGAAGGCCACTCAGCAGGGTGTGCTAATGAACATTAATGTTGCATCTGGGAATGCAAAACCAAGGCATAAACACATTATTCCCTCTGCTGCTGAATGAGGAGAGGAGGGCAGCTGGCATTAGACACAGATGAAGCAGAAGCGAGGTGGAAAGGTAGTATGTTGAGGAAAAATTCAGAGCTGCGGGTACATCTTTTGAGTGGGTGGAGATAAAAAGCAGCAATCCGAGGATGTGTAGTTCTGTTCCACTGCCCTCTCCTGTCCACAGGGAGAGTAGGACTAGCCTGAGCTTAGAAGGCAGGAGATGAAGACCCGAGGCTCCTACGTTTGCCTTTACAGAGTAAATTGCCAATTGAAATGATCCTGTACCTCCAGGGCAGGTAACCAGGTAGGCCAACTGGGTAGATGGCTCACACAATGCAACCTGCTAATACACTGTGCAGTCTTATGGTTTTTCAATGCCAGGAAGTTTTCAGCAAGCATATCTGTATAACAAGGTACACACATAATGCACACAGATGTTTTTGGGTGTGAATAGTGCAGTAATAGGTATAAAAGCTAATGCCTTTATGTGGATACATACCTGCCTTTGATTAAGTGGTTCTAAACCACCACTCAGTGAATAGAGTCCCCTAGAGAGTAATAGCCTGGCTTCTTTACAGACTAAACTTCTAGGAACTTGTCTTGCTCTAGATTAATATGACTGCCCAAATACCTGGGCATGCTGAAGTCCAGGATACTAATTCCAGATGCACCATTTTGTTCTGTTATCCTTAGTGACTCCTTTTACTAAACTCAGTTCTTTCCGGGGTGCTTGGCCGTGTCCTGAACTGGTTCTCCCTACCCTGAGTTGAGTGAAGCACTCCACACTTGCAGTGTGCTGAAAGGTGTGCTGGTGTCCTGTTTTTCTCTAGGCATGGCCTTTTCTGGGTGTTTTACTGTGATTTGGTGCTTGTAGATTGTGCCAATGTCCAAGGCACTCCTGATGTAGTTCTTTCTGTATCTTTCTTCTTGGCAGAGGGTATAATGCACAGCACTGCCAGGTTCCTTCCTGCCTCCTTTTTATGGACCTTCACTGGCCAGTTGAATGGGGGGCTCTTCTGGCAGCAGCAGAGAGCACCATGTTCCTTGTCTTTCCATACTGCTCTGTGTGTGGGGATACCCTTGGATCCCTCCTCTGTCACCTAAGGCCAGGGATGATTGTCCTTGTTAATGCTTACGGCTTCCACCCCCTCAGGTGATCCGCAAGGGCTGGCTCACCATCAACAACATTGGGATCATGAAGGGTGGCTCCAAGGAGTATTGGTTTGTCCTGACAGCGGAGAACCTCTCCTGGTACAAAGATGATGAGGTGAGTAGCTCAACTCTGCTGCTTGAGTCTCAGGCATCTGATGAGGACAAGCCCTTCAGATCACTTGGTGTTACAGATGTATCTTCTGAATGCTGTCTGCAGCTTGTGACAAGCTGAAACTGTCCTTGGGCCAGGATCCCCATGGCCTCAGTACTGCTGAGCATTTCTGAATTGATGTGAATGTGGCTTGTTTGACGCACAAGGAGTAATATTTATGCTTGAAGTTCTGGCTCAGTGGAAAGTTGACAGGCACTTGGAATGAATTTGACCTTTATTCATTTTGCTGTGGCAGCTGTGATCATCAAGGGTGTGATGGGTTAGTTCCAAAGTTTGGACTTCTAGGCATTTGTGGGGCAGCAGTGAGTTTTCTGAAGGCACATGGCAGATGATTTCATGCATCTCCTGGTTACAAGAAAAAAGCTTTCTCAGAGGAAGACAACAGGAGCTGTGGACCTGCTGCTCTAGCTCAGGTGCTGGCTCCTTCTGACTTCGAATAAATAATCTCTCTCAGGTCCAGCTCTTAAACATGCAAAGTGGGAATGTCTTTTTACTGTTTCTATATTGAACATGCCAGTGAATGTTGTTATATTTAAAATCGTTTGAGTCGTAAATGGTTAGAGTTCTGCTGATCAAGTACAGTGATGTGTGGAGTATCACTGTTAGGACATGGACCTACTCTGTAGAGTTGCTTGATAATCTTGAATATTAGCAATTCTGGCAACATGCTGTGATGTGTTTCTGCTTCAGTGGGAATTGTTATAAGCAGACAGAATCATTCCAGCTGAAATCACTGTCAACAGCGTCTTACTTCCTATGCAAGATAAAGGTAGATAATTGTCCTTTTTGATTACTTTGAAAAGAGGGAGAATAGCTGGATGGTTCTGGTAAGAACATGATTGAAAGGTTTGGTCCCCTCGATGTGCTGGGAGATGAAAAATGTCTGGTATGATGTAGTCATAAACTCTGAGTTGATCAGGGTTTCTGACTGCAAATGAAGAAACTGCTCTGCCTCTTATTGTGGTTTGTGTCCCTCATGTGTTCTGAGGCACTCAGTATTGTGTCTGGAAGCTGCAGTCAGGCCTGGCTTCTTGTCTAGTTGCTATCAGTAGGCCTGTTTACTTCTCAGCAGGTAGAAATGGTGACAAATACAGTGATGGATCAGCCTCTAAATATTGCTTTCTGTATGGAGATGGCTGCTGTGCTGCTATGGATGAGCAGGCAGCAATTTCCTAATTGAAGAACCAGACATTGAAATGGCTTTCACTAAATCAGTGTCTCTCTGCTGTAAGACCCTTACCCTTTGTGTTCAGAGTTGCTTGGGGAAGCTTCCCTCTACTCTGGGCTTCATATGCAGGTCGAGTGGTTATAAACATCAAGTAGTTTAATCAAAGCCAGCTGCTACATCTGTATTACAGAGATGATCAGAATTCCCTGTTCTTCCCCCAGGGAGTGGGAGGGAGGGCAGGCTGCAGTGGGGATGTATAAACTGTTGATAGATTCCAGTTGCCTGGGATGGGGATTGGACCTCCCTCCCCTCCTGAGGGAGGGCAGCCTTGGGGGTCGATAGCAACTGGAGGTCTGCACCATTTCCCTTCTGCAGAGCTGCCTAATGAAAACAGTTCCCTGCCAGTCCCCATCCCTTAAACACAGAAACCAGCACTGATGAGGTCTGAGCTGCCTCTGAGAAAGGAGCCTTTGTTTTCAACTGAGTGGGAGCAGGGGGGAAAGGGAAGTGTGTGTTTTATTTGCTTCCTCCCCAAGTTCAACTCCTTGATCACTGGCTGTTGTGAGGGAGAAAGGAAGCAACGTCTGCCTGGACTCAAATATTGAGTCAGGCTAAAAGTTGGTGCATTTGATGGGCAGCTGGGAGAGCCTTGAGCATGGGGATTCCCATCCCAAACCTCAGTACTGCATGGAGCTGACTCAATGCCCGAGAGCTGCTCACAGTGCATGGTCCCCTGTCAGACGGGATCTTTGCATGTCTGTTCCAGAGCTCTCCTTCTCCACCAGTTCAGGAGAACTCATGTCCTCTTCAGCTCCTGAAACAATCTCATGTTTTTTTAAAGGTTGTACACAGTTGTCTTTCTTTGCTTCAGCTCTGGAAGGAAGCGGGAGGCTGTGTCTGCCCCACCCTGCACTTTTGTGGGCTCTCTTGTCCCAGTTCCCCTGTGCCCTGGCTGCTTTCCAGAGGGAAAAAGGAGGAAGCTGAATCTGCCTTTTGAGGATGGAAGTGCTGGTGGCAGAGCTGTGGGTGCTGATGGGAGAAGGAGCAGGGTGAGGTGGTGTGTGGTGGGGTGAGGGTGAAGGCTAGGCCAGCACCTCTGGGGCCAGGAGGATTGGGGATACCGCCTCTCCCTGCCCTGTCCCACAAGCCAGGACCCAGAGTCTGTGGAATGAAGACATCTGGACCCCATTAGTGAAATACCAGTCTTTCCGCAGCACTGGCTTGTTTTTTCTCTGCCTGTGAAGAAAGGAACTGAAGCTTAAAATGTCTTAAAGGGCCCAGCATTACATGTTAGTGGGGATATATGGCTGTGGATGCTCTG
>NW_008246054.1:5968501-5994452 GCF_000691975.1 Corvus brachyrhynchos
GGTGGAAAGTTGGCTCCCCACTCTGCCTTGCTGCCAAGAGCATGTGTGTGTGCTCCTGGGCTCTCTGTTTTTCTTCCTGTCTCCCTTCAATGAGTCGAACACTGGCCCCATGGAGAGTGGCCCCACAGAAAGCTTGGCCTCCCAAGACCTGGCGACCCTCCTGAGGTACCTGCATCTCCTGAACCCTGTGGGATCACGCTGTAGGCCAGCAGCGGGAAGGAGAGGTGGGGAGGAGCCTGCTCTGGCTGTTGGCAGTAGAGAGTGAGGTTTCCTTGCTCAGGGAGGCCATAGTATCCCAGTGGAGCAGCAGCACAGCACCAGAGTACACTGGCTGCTCAGCAAGCACCACAGTGGCCATGATACAAGAATTTGATTCGAGAAGTCCTTCTGCCCAGATCCCTTATGAAATGCACAGTGCCCATGATTCTGCAGGGCTTTCCTGCCTGCTGGAAAAGAGGGTCTGTGAGCTTGGATAGAGCTGCTGGTGACAGGGACCTTGTAGGCAGGATGGAGTGAGCACTGTGCTCTGTAGTTCCTGTCAGTAAAGCTCACTCCCTGCTCTGCAGGGTGACTGTTCCTGCTGGAGTGCCTGTGTGCCACTTTGTGCTGGAGTGTTTGCACAGCTGGGTGGATGGCTATATCTGCTGCTTCCTTTGGGAATTTGTGTGAATGTGCAATACAGATGGAACCTTTTGTCCTTACTCAGGTAAATCATGTACTAGAAATTTGGGTCTTCTATGAATGGGTGGCTACATTAGAAGAATGACATTATTTGCTTCTGTGAGGGTGTTCACGTCTTGCATGCAATGTCACTGCATTTGAGACCTGTGTGTGTACAAGGAGGGGTGACTGCAGAGTTTTAGGTACTTTAGGTGCGTGTGGGTGCTTCATATTCCTTACAGATCATGTTGATTCCTGATGCATCAGTTGTTCTTGAGCTTCTTCTCTGTCTTCATGCCTTCTCTTTTGCTTGAAACATATTCCTGTCCTGGGGAAGATGTGACCTTATTGACAGTCACTGGATAGCTGTGTATTCTGTACCTGTCAGTGTCTCTTACCCAATTCTAGTTTAAAAATAAACACATGGATCAATAGAGATTGTCCCCCCCCACTGCACACATGCACTTCCCTCTTCTCTAGCCCCTCTTCCCACTCCCCAATCCATGTCCTTGAGGCCCAGATCAGCTGGAAAAATTCCTTTTTCTTTACTCAGATGCCCACCAGTCATCAGAAACTTGCTGTGATGAGTTGGCTGCAGTTAGGTTTTTGCATCCAGCTTGTTTTAAAGACCATAAGAGCAGGTCTGCTCTGAGGTGGTTCCTCTCCTGCTTTCATGCTGCTCTTAGGTGCTCTCTGGAACATGTTCATTTTCTTTACATTCTCTGTGGAGCCTTTTCATTCATGCACTTATCTTTTTTCACAAGTGTATGTTTTCTCATAATCTTACTCAGTTTTAATCAGTCCCCATTTATGCTTTCACTCAGTTTCTCTTCTTTCTCTGGCAGACAAACATCAAAGCAAATACAACATCCAGAGCATCCATACCTCCAACTTTGAATCCCTTGTGGGTTTTTCTTTGTATTATGACCAGTATTCTTTACACTATGAACTCCCCTTTCTCCAGTCACCTTTCTGTGCTTGAATCTGCCTTCTCAGGTAGCAAAGCACACCGCAGTTGTGACTCTGACAGGCCTATGTGTCCATTTCTGCATTTAATGGCAAAGCTTAGCATGTGAAACACAAGCCATCCTGAACACAGCTACCTTGGGACAAGCACATGAAACTGAAAGAAATAAGAATGGAATGAAAGAGATGGAGGAGAAATGAAAGGGTTGTGAGTAGGCTGGTGAACAGGCAGGTAAAAGTGATGATCAGGCATGGCTCCAAAGGGTTAGACCCTCCCAGGGTGAGGGATGAGTGACCTCTGCATGCAGCCATCCCCGGAGCCCACCCTCTCCAAGCATGTCCCTCTGCCGTGCAGGTGTTGCCGTCCCCGTGCAGCACTGGCAGTGTGTGGTGTATCCCAGCACAGCCTAACCAATGTGCAGACTACTGTACAATCTTGTAGTCCTGAACAGGTAGTCTGAACACTGGGCAGACGGAGTGGAGCCTCTGCAATCTGCTCTCCGGCAATCAGCAGCTCATTAGTCCTCTCCCCTCCCTGCTTTTGGGACGGGGTTGTGCGGGGCAGAGATGGGGTGAACAAAAGTCCAAGTCCTGATTGGGAAAACATCCTCCTCTGGCAGCTGGGGGAGAAGAAATGTTGCTCCCTGCATGTTTCCAATTTGGAGCAAGTTTCCAAGCGCCTTCCTCTTCCAGTGCTGGTGTCAGGCTGGTACCTGGATTCCACCTGGGATATGCTGTACCTTTTTAGAAAGAGAAAAAAAAAATCGATTACTGCAGTTTGAGGAGGAAATGCTGTGAAGTCTTGGCTGTCACCCAGGTGTGCAGAACTCGTTGCTTCATTCAAGTCCTTTTCTTCCCCACGGACCTGTGTGGGAGGATCCTCAGGCCCCATGCACCTCATCTCTCGTCCTGAAGATCAGCGGGTCCAGAGCAAAGCTCAAACAGGACCAGCCTTTGCTTTCAAGCCCTCCAGAAGATCCTTTGACAGGGTTGCAGAACGCAACCTTGGCCAGTTACCCTTGCAGCTCACCTCTGGCTGCTGCAGGAGTAATCCACATCCCCTCTTTCTCTCCCCCCACTACGCCCTGGCATTGCTGAGCCTCCCTCCCTCTTCTGGTTTTTGCTCCCTCCCTTCTTGCTTCCCTTCTGTCCTTCTGCCTCACTTGACGTGGCAGTGGAAAGCTAACTAGACTCGAGGGAGGAGCTTGCTGGCTGCTGGGAAGGCCGAGTTTGGCAGGAAGTGAGCGGCTGACGGATGGGGTTGCGCGGGGGAAAGGAGGGTTCCCTACCCCGCATGGAAACTTGAGGAATGCTGTCGCTTTCTGTGACGCCTGGGTCCCATGTAGCGATTCCAGATGTTAGTCCCTGCCCACGCGCTTTGCTCCCTCTCCCTGTGCTGCAGGGATAAAAAGGACTTTATTCACATGTCTCCCTTCCAGGATTCCTTCTCCTGGTGTGGATGGTTAAGATTTGTGACCGAACATATGAACACTTGGAACTCCCATCTTGGCACTAACCATGCACTGGAGAAGTGTAACCCACCCTCTCTCAGGGGTGTGAAAGACTTTGTGTGTGTATGCATGTTGTGCTTTACCTTAGCAAAGCAAGTCAGATACTCTGGGATGGTTCATCCCTGCCCTGGCACAAGGACAGGTGCAGGGACAAGTGCCTGGTTGTCCTTTTTGAAGGCTGGTGGGCATTGCTGTGACCTTAGAGAGGTCATGACAGTCGAGTTTTGGGCACTATAGTCTCTCTCAAGCAGCTCAGGTTTCTGCCTATGCTTCCCCATAAACCCCCTGATGGCTTCTTGGGGTTGCACTTGGCTGGAGGTTTAAATCTGCATGTTATTTCAGTTGATGTGAATAAAAATCTTTACTTTTGTGCAGGTGAGTTAATTACCACTGCTGTGCTTACTAAGCCAACAGTAATGGTTGTGATTAATCACATGAGTCCAGGTCTAGTGTCTGCAGAGCTTTTGAACTAAATCAGCTTAAAATCTTAGGATGTGTTGTTTGAGTTAAACCAAGGCAGCTTTCTGATGTAAACAAGCCATTACAGCTGCTCCACAGCTTGGGAGAGGAATCATTCCTATAAATTATGCTCTGAGGGTAAAAGTGATACAGGTGGGCTTTGTCTGGGAAAGATGGTCTCAAGATGTATGTATGTAGAGGGATGACCAAGGCTTCCTGGAGGAATCACGTCTCAGAAATTCAGCTCTTCTACTTGCTAGGACAAGAAGCAGAAAGCAGTTGGTAACATCTTGTTGGGGGGAGTGGAGTGGTTGGTTCAGCTTGAAAAGCTCAGTTCACTTGCTTTCAAATACACCAGTTTTTCAAAAGCTTCTTCCTAACAATCGTTTCATGTGCATGTATTCATGCAGTGTGTTTATTATAAATTATGATGTTAATGTTTCTCCATTTGAGTAGAGTTTTATGAATTTCGGAGTTCCCAAAATGCTGTGCATGCGTTTAACAGAAACAATTTTACCGAAACTCCAAGCATCTCTGGGGCAGGTTTGTTTATCTATAATACTTTACATCTTACAGGAGGGGAAAGGAGATTAAGAGGTTTAAGCAAGATTAATTTTTCCTAATTTCACACAGCCCCCAATTAAAACAATGGCAATGTCTTCTCCCATATCCACAGACCCTTGTCTCGGTGCAGAAGGTGTTTGTCATAATAGCTACAGGGAAACCTTTAATTAGTTTATTTATGCTCCAAATGCAAACTGAGACCTAATAATTCTGCCAATTACTTTCTTGTGCTGTGAGTGCCAATTTCCAACCTTAGGGAGCCCACACATGCATCTGTCAGCTTCATTTTGCATGTATCCAAGAGCAGGAAAATTTACTTTGCTGCTGAGGCAGTCCAGGTGAATGGAGGGAATGCTTGGACTCAGGCTGGCTTGCTGCCTGCTGATTTCTGTGAACTTCTTGTAGGTTATTACCTACAGGTTAGCAACAAATAATTCAGGTGATGGTGCAGATTATTGCTACATCTGTCCAAAACGCATCTCTAGGATTTAGCCGCCATAAGATATGTAGCAACAGTAAAGGACATTGGAACATCAGGCTGCAACTGCAGCATCACTTTTTTCCTCCAGTTAGTGTGCTTTCCGTCCCACTGCTGGAATGGCTCGTGGATCCTGGTCGGCTTCCTGGCCACGTCTATTTTCTTTCCCTGGTAGATGCAAAGTACAGAGCCATATGGCTGTATTCTGCACTGTGCCGGAGGCGGGGGAATAATCCTCTAGCATTTATCCTGCCTCTGCAAGGAGCTGGCAGTCATCTCTTTCTGCAGGTCTCCATGCAGGCTGAGACTCCTGTGGGGAGCAGCAGCCCTGATGAGGGGTGGTTGCATCACTGTGCCTGCAATACTCCCAAGCCAAAACTGAGCACCGTGTTCTGTTTTGTACAGTCTGGGGGCCTCTGCCACTGCCCCACCTCCCCTTGGCCTCATGGCTCTACAGATCAACTCACAGCCAATGTGCACATTTTATATAGCACATACTCTGCTGCTGAGGGAGAGTTTTGCCTAATATTTTTTTTCCTCCCCTTATTGATGAAGGGCAATATGAGCAACATAAGCCTCTTGGGATCAGACTGAGGACTTTGAATATAGGATTTCACAGACTACTTTCCCATTTTGATGTGTGCTGGCTCTTCCTTCTTTTTCCTCCTGACTCCAAGTCTGGAAAGCTAGAGAGAGAGAAGCCCTTTCCCCCTTGCCCAGGATGCTGCTCAGCCATAGCACACCCTGCCAGATTGCTAACATATGGGCAGAGCGCTCAGCCAAAGTTTTGAGAGGTTCAGCCCTTGGCAGCTCATTCCACACTTTCCTGTCTCTACATTCAGGAAATGAAGTCAGAGTGTTGATATAAAACAGGCTGGGTTGAAAACTGAGAAGCTGGAAAGGCTGAAGTGGGGGACTGGGAAGGGGGAGGTGTGGGGAGATGGGGAGCAGCAGGGGCTCACTGCAGCTTGCCTGGCTTGGGGGCTTCTTGTCTTGTGCCCATGTCCTCCACTTGATTGCTCTTGCTACCTCCACCTCGAGGACTGATACGTTGTGCTGGCAGACAAATATTTTGTCTCCCCTGTGGTCTGTGGAAAGATCAGCATGTGGAGATAGTGTTGTCTGGATCATGTGGCAGCATTTATGTGAGAGCTTGGAAAGGGTGAAAGTTGAAACTCTGGCAAAGAGCATGTTGTTTCCATATCAGGGACATGGAATTCCCTTACCTTTTGACATTTTTTCCTGAAGAATGACATCAGTGCGAAACTTCTATGGAATTATGTGGGTCTAATGCAGGAGGTTTTTCTCAGACATCTGTAACATCAGTGGTTTTTGTTGGGTTTTATTGGTTTGTGGGTTTTTTTGGTTTTTTGGGGTTTTTTTACTAGCCCAGGGACTGTGGGGTAAACTCAGGGAGTTCCAGTTAAGTGAGGCTGCAGTGGGGATGGTCTGACTCGGCCAGGGACTCAGCAGTTGGTGTTGTTCACTTCTAGGTCACTAGTTCAGACTAAGTCAGCATAATAATAAGCCAGAGTAATAGAAAGCTGCAAGTTGTTTGTGGCTCACAGAACCTGAAGTAGTCTGTGTAGCTCTGAGACCAGCATGTGGCTGACAGATATCCCATTAGAAAAATGCCTGCCCACATCTAATTAAAACTGATCAGCAGTATTAGAAAGTCCAGGGAAATTTGCTTGGAAGAATTCTCCTGTTTTCATAGCCTGGCACCTTTGAGAGAGAGTCTGGCAGCAACCCAAGTGATCTCTTCTGTTTTTTAGGTGCTGTTTTTTGGGATATTCTCGTTGCATGTGTTTTGTAATGAACTGGTACAGTTTGATCTTTGGGGTATCTCAGAACTGTGAGGTGCTGGTATCCTTAGCAAACTCAAGTCAATTTAGCTGAAGCTTAAGAGGATGTTAGGCTGGACTTGCCATTGTCTGGGTGTTTGAGCTCAGCAGCTTTGTCACTTGTACCTGCTCTTCTGCCCTGCCCTTCTTTCCTGGTCAGCTCTTCAGGATCTCTGCTCACTGACCGTCTTTGTTTTCCATCTTGTTTTCCTCAAGAGTGGTCATGTTGTTTCCAGCCAAGAAAGGTCTACAAACACACAAGATCTCACAAGGGACAGTCACACATGCTTGCTTTGCACACAGGAGTATGCTCTGGTTTTGGTTTAGTCTTGGATAGCCTTTTGTAGACCAGTGTGAGGGCTCCCTCTCTTGTTGTGCTGGGGTATAATTCCCAGCTGGAATAGGATGCTCCAAATGAAGGCCTTAAACCAAACTCAGTTCTATTAATTTGCTGTAGATCCAGATTTGAGACTAAGCAAGGCTTACCATTTCTGACTTAGTTTCTGAATGCAAATGTGAAAGTTAAGATCAAGTTTTGACATTTCTTTTTTTTATGAAGGTGAAGGGTTCACAACAACTAATAGAGTGTAGGACTAGGACAGTGATAGGATGAAGTAACAAAACCAGCAAGTCAGGTTTTCTGAAGAGGTAAATTTAAGTTGAGATACATATATATATATATATATATATGTATGTATGTATGCATGCCAGATTTTTAACATAATATTTAACATCACGGTTTATTGACGCATAACTTCTGTATCAAACCAGCTTCTCCATCACATGCCTGGCTTTTCCTGAACCCAGATTGACCCCTTTTCTAGGAAGAGTGGGACCACAATGCTGAGCATAATCGGGGAAGTTGGACAGTGCTGTGATGGTGCCTGGTTCTGGAAGAGTTTATGGGATGGGGTTTTTGGGCCACATCACAAAAGCAGTTGGGAAGGACAAACTCTTGTTTCCAGAGGTCCCCTTCTCTCACAGACTCGAGGAAACAGAGGACCTGGGTCTGAGAATGCCTCTCTGTTGATGTGGGGCTGTGTCGCTAGTGCTCCCTGCTGGCAGAGCAGAGGTGCCACTGGAGCAGGGAGCGACTTGTTCCTCATTCCCTTTCCAGGAGAAAGAAAAGAAGTACATGTTACCAGTGGATAACCTGAAACTGCGAGATGTGGAGAAGGGGTTCATGTCCAGCAAGCATATCTTTGCTCTCTTCAACACTGAACAGAGGTATGCTCCCATCTCAGCACACCAAGCTGCTGGAGCTAGGGACGGGGTTTATGTAACAGGGTAGGGATGAGTGTGTTAAGATAGCTGTCCAGGAAGATGTCCTTTCAGGATAGCCACTTTTGAAGGAGATGGGAGGACTTAACTTCATTCCTTCTGGTCTTACAGATATGTATAACTTTCCTTTTTTTGCCAGTGCATGGCTTGTGGTGTTAACTTACCCTTCAGTGTTTTGGTGTCGTTACCTGGGTCTGCCTCTGACTGGGATATATATTTATAATCACAATGTTCTTGGTGAGTGACTAGGGAAAGCCAAAGGACCTGGGATGGCTGGAGAAGTCCAGCAGCAAGCAGAATTGAAAAAGGAATCCTTTTCAGGCCTTGTTGAAACATGATTTGAGAGCCATCAAACTTGATTAAAAAAAAAATTCCTCTTGCAGGGTCATCATGAAGTTCCTAGCAAGGGACCAAATGTCTCTGTGTCTCTGTCTTAAAATGACAGGAGGATTCCCTGGTCACTGATATCTTTTTCAAAGATGGGCAGATCTCTGAGCTGCGAGAGAGAATAATAAAATATGTGTCTTCCTGTCAGGAATGTTTACAAGGACTACCGGCAGCTGGAGCTGGCCTGTGAGACCCAGGAAGAGGTGGATAGCTGGAAGGCTTCCTTCCTTCGTGCAGGAGTCTACCCAGAGCGTGTTGGGGTAAGTGACAGCCATGATAATGGGATAAGGAGGAGCACAGCATGTGTATTGAGAAGAATAGCTGCATCTTCTTGTGTTAAAAATAAGTCTGTGAGAGTTTTGCATCTTTCCAGAGCTGAGAATCTTTCATAACAGAAAAGATTCTTGGTATATCCTGGTGCTTCCATTAGGGAAGCTTGAGATAAAGTAACTGGCAGCTTCAAAGGGAAGATAAAGTAGGAAAAGACTGCCTTGATAAATCCCACTAGCTGTCTTGTTTTGTGGACTTTAAATTCACAATATAAGGGTGACATTTAATTACCGTGACTACTAACTGGTATGGTATCCACTGAGCAAAAGGCACCAGTCCTTTTTGGTAACACTATACAGTCTTATTAGAAACTTCCTAACTTAGCAGTTGTTCTCCCTTTCCTTCCTCCAGCCAATTAGGGAGGGATGTTCTTTGAATTATTCTTTTGTTTGGTAGATACCCTAATATGCTCCTTTAGCAAGAATTCCTATCTCTTCTCTTCCCCTTGTCCCACAGCACTTATTGTCAGCATTATTTTTTGCTTTAAAAGTATCTTATAGGCAATTGTGGTATGTGTTTCTATTCAAAGCCTTTCTGGTTCCTCTGTGAGAGGAAGCTGCTGTAAATAGTTTTCCCGTTAGAAAAGTGATAATTGCTTTTCTGTTTGTATTTGTTGCTTCTAATAGATTTCTTGCAGTCATCTGTCCTGTTACACTTGAATATTGCTGGGTTTGCCTTAAAGCATTTCCTAACAAACTGATAAGATGTTTAAAGAAGAGGGTTAGAGACTGGGCTTTAACAGTGACATGACTTCAGATTAGCTTTGAACCAGACTGGGCCTCTTAACCACAGTGGCTGTGGGCCACCTATTGCTGTGCAAGTGGAGGGGTTTAACATGGGAACCCTGGTTCCTGTCTTAAAACCCATGTAAGGAATGACAAGTGGTCCTTGCAGGTAAGTAGGTTGTCCTTTGTTGCTAACAATATGGTTGCCTTTGCAGAGCATCCCACTTTTCAATTTAGCCAAACAGTTCGCTTGTTCCTCTTCTAGGGTAATAGAGGTACTGATGTGTTTTCAGTGGGATTGGTCTTTTGCCTGTCAGTGCTACTACGGGACCTTCTCCAAATTCTGAGACCAACTAAAAGTCATCTTTTATTTTTTGTCCCTTTTTATTTTAATTTTTTCTACGTATGCTCAAACTGGCCTGCCAGGACAAGGACAAAGTAAGTCTGACCCCCTCTGCCTGTGTTGCCTCCTGGGGCTCTCACCAGATAGCTCCCTCATATTTTTTTTCCTTTTGTCACAATTTCCTGAGAGGCATTTGCTTCTTCTCCCTCTTTGTACCCTCTGTTGGATTCCTGCTGTCTGTTTCTGTTCTTGGTTTGAGTTTTCCTTTTTTCTTTTTATTCCTCCCTTTTTGTATGACTTCTGAATCTTGGTGCAAGCTTGTTTTTGGGGGTTTTTTTACCCTCACTTTTTTTAAGTTGTCCTGCTTGACATCCACTTCCTTCACTTTGTTTCACACTGAGACCTTGCATTCCTTCATTATGTAAGATCTTCTCAGCAAAAGCTCAAATGAACAAAAGAATTTGCCCTTTCTCATATATTTTGTTCCCCAAAACAAAAGAGATGCCATTTCCTACATGGCAAATTGTTCAGACTAGGGCTGTTTAAAACGAAGACGGTTCATTATACAATCCAGAGGGATTTTTTTTTAAGTAAGCATGGAGGAAGGCAGCAGTTCTTTCATGCTTCAATGCTTTGAAATTGATCCCAAATGGAGGAGCCTTGGAGATTGCTTGCTGTCAAACAGCACAGTCCAGGTTTTACCTTACAGAATAAACAACTACTTCTGTCTACTTCAGGCAGACAGGAAGAGATTCATCTGCTTGGTGTGAAAGAAAAGATAATTATAACTTACGATGCAGGATTTGCAGTTGAAGTGATAGAAAAGTTTTCTAGTTTATTCCATCTACTTGTGGTCAGCCTGAGAGGAGCAGTTATGTCACTTCTCTGTATCTGTTTTCTCATTCGTATAATGAGGACAAAGATGCAACATGGCAGAGAGCCTGTGAGACTTAATTTATGGTGAATGACTCTTGGTTTTAACTGACTCTGGTCATGGAAAACCCAGATCAAATGAAGAACCATTCAGGAAGCTGTAGACATTAAAAAGTAATAATAGAGCTTTGAGTATGCACCAGAGCCATAACCTGTGAACATGGGTCAGGAGTCCCTGTTGTCTTTCACCTTTGTTTAATAACTTCCTACTGAGAGAGCAGGTTTTTTTGCTAAAATTTCTCAGATCTGAGCTGGAGAAGTCTGTACAAACTGAGCTGTGCATTGACAATCACAGCTCAAAATGTAAGTTTAAGTAAGTTTTACTTATTGCATGCGCTTCCTGCCTGTTCCCTTCTATTCTTCTCTTAGCTCTCATGAAAAGCCAATTTTGTGTTACATTTGAAGAACCATTCTGTTTCTCCTTTTTTCTGCAGGCCAGTGAAGCAGAGGAGAATGGAGGAGATAGTTTCATGCACTCCATGGATCCTCAGCTGGAGAGACAAGTGGAAACGATCAGGAACCTGGTGGATTCCTACATGGCAATTGTCAACAAAACCATCAGAGACCTCATGCCGAAGACAATCATGCACCTCATGATAAACAATGTACTTATCTCACCGTGGTCAATGGAGGTGGGAGTGGCAGAAAGGGGAAAAACAGAGAGGGAGGAATAGAATGAAGAAAAGCTGAAGGCAGCTTGGAAGGAAGAGGTGGGGACAGAATAGAGTGTTCTGGGGAAAGATGCTGAAAACTGATTCCCTCTCTCTGCTCATTTACAGACCAAGGACTTCATCCATTCAGAGCTGCTGGCAAACCTGTACTCCTGTGGCGACCAAAATACACTGATGGAGGAGTCGGCAGAGCAGGCCCAGCGACGTGACGAAATGCTGCGCATGTACCACGCCCTGAAAGAGGCCCTCAACATCATCGGGGACATCAACACCAGCACCATCAGCACCCCCATGCCCCCACCGGTGGACGACTCTTGGCTGCAGGTGCAGAGCGTACCGTCCGGACGCAGGTACCAGAGGCTCAGGGGGGGAGCCCCGCAGAGCTGCCTGATGCCTCTTCAGTGCCTTGCCGGGGCCTCCCACTGAGACAGGGAGCCCTCCTCTTCTCCTCTTCTTCCTGTGGATGAAGAGTCCTGGGTATTTCTGCTGGCAGGCTCCTAGGACATCTTTACAGAGATGTTGAGATGTTCTAAACCCTTGGGTTGGATGGGGCTGACGTAGCTTTGAAGGCAACCTGGGGCCTGGTGTGGTCCTTGAAAGCCAAAGGGTGGTGTGTAAAGTGATGTGAAGCTAAAGAGAGAACACTGAAGGCAGCCTTGGTGGCAGAGGGATCCCAGAGCTGTTGCTGCAGTTGAATGCCTTTGTTTGTTTGGCAGGTCCCCCACGTCCAGCCCCACGCCGCAGAGGAGAGCTCCTGCAGTGCCCCCCGCCAGACCTGGGTCTCGCGGACCGGCTCCTGGGCCACCTCCTGCTGGTGGATCCACGCTGGGTGGTGCCCCCCCTGTGCCCTCCAGGCCAGGTGCCTCTCCTGATCCCTTTGGGCCCCCACCTCAGGTTCCTTCTCGGCCTAATCGTGCTCCTCCTGGTGTTCCCAGGTAAGTCCTGAAACACTGCTCCACACAGGTGGGGTATGTTCTGGTTTTGGGTTGGAGCCTTGGCAGCACTTGGCCTGCCTGGGCCATAGGAGGAGAATGGAGTGCATGGTGTGGGTACAGCCTTTGGATATTTGAATTGTATCCAGAGGCAGGAGCATCGTTGTCCTCTGAGAATTTATTGTATGGATGAGGCAATGCCAAGACAGCTCTCAGGAGCAGAGGGGCAGCTGTTTTTCTCTACAAACCTCCGTAAAGAATGTGGGAGAGTACCTTGTACCCAAGGTTTACAGCAACTGTACCAATGCCTGTAGTCACCAGATAAATCACAGGACTGGGGTAAGATTCCCCTCTGTGTAGAGCTCCCCAAAGTCTGAAGTTGCCCCTTTTCTCTTGGCCCAGAGTTCTTCAAGGTGAGTTGGAAGACCTTCAAAGCTGTTAAGTTGATTTTGGCTAGGAGAGGATCACAGAATCACTGATAGGGAAATGAATTCTTAGGCAATTTTGTTGCTTGCGTAATCAACTTCAAGGTTTTCCAGTCTAGACGGTTCAAATCACACAGCTTTGCTTTCCCATTAGGAAACTCATTTCCTTTCCTGTTCGGTCACTTCAGACACACTTCAACATAGTAATAAGGAATTATCCTCTGTGCCGCTGAATACATGTTTCTGAACAGGACTTAGGAAGCAGTCTGGAACCAGGAATGCTTTTGTGTTGGGTACTTAGTTTCCCTTGAGGAAGAGGAGGTAATTGCAGTGTAAAGAACAAAGATAACCAGAAACTCCCCAGTGACATGCCAGAGGGAACACTTTCCTTGTGGAAAACACCTCTCCAGTGGGTGCTGGTGGCACAGGTCTGAAACTTTGCATTTTCTGTGGAAACACACAGCCTGTCAGTGGTTGGGGATGGTGTATGGCAGAGTGAGTTCAGTCTTCCTCCTGCGATAGTGCCCAGCTCATACTTGGTGCTGCCTGTTTGGAGGGAAGTGGTCTCTGCCAGGCTGCAGCCAGCCCAGAGGTAGAGTCCAGACAGCTTTATTAGACCAGTTTCTGGTGTATATGCAAATGGTTTTACTTTCTTGGTGCCTTTACCCCAGTCCTTCCTAAGCACCTTGATGCAGCTCCCACAGTAACTTGTCCTCACATACCTCAGTGTTGCCCCAGAGACTGTGGAGGCACCTACAGATGTCAGCATGCTTCTATTGTGTATTTTGGCTCCTGCTTCTTGTGGCCCTGCCTTTCCATATACTGTTACTTTGTGGTTTTGTTTTCAGTATTCTTACGCTTCTTTCTGTCTCCATCTTCCTCCATTCACTCAGTCTCATTTCTTCACTCATGAAAAATATTCTATATACCTGGCCATCGTGATAGGATTCCCCAAATGGGCTGAAATGAATTGGCCTTTTTTGAAGAAATCTGTCATGGCCTATCTTAATGGCTGTTCTGCCTTTTGTGTGAGTAGAAGGGTTTAGGGGAAGGTAGGGAAAACAGCACTGGAGCAGAGGAGGAAAGAGTTTCATGCTTGAGTGAGCAAACCCTTGGTTTAGGAGAGATGGTAGGTTGGATTGCATGCTACTGACTGCCCTGATCTGGAGTTGAGAATGTAATTCCAGAAGATGTGAAGTGTGATGCTCATTCTCTGATCCCCCTCTCTGATTCTTCCAGTTGTTCATAGACTCCTCCGGATCCTGATACCAGCTTGTCATTTGAGTTCACTGATGAATGGAGAATTTCCAATGACAAGGGACTCTTTCTCTTCCTCTCCTGTATATAGAATAAGAATGTTCCCTGCTAGCACTTGGACTCGGGTCCTTCTGCCATGGGTGAACGAATGCCATCTCCATTGTTGCTTTTTTAATACCCATCTTTCCCTTGCTAACTGGGCTGTGTAGTGTGTGTGTGTGCATGTGTGTGAGAGAGAAGAACAAAGCTCCCGTGTACAGCACAAGTGGGCTTTGATGGAGGAGTTGGTGGTGTGGAGTGAACTCAAGTGTGTGGTGATGGCTGGGTGTACTTTGTGTGCTCATTGCCTGTGTAGAAGTTTGGCAGTTTTGTGCCTCTGGTTTGAGCATCTGATTTTATGAATGATGAACTCACACAAGTGTCACGCTACTCCTTTTTCATAAACATAAACATATAAATACATTTTCACATATAATCACCACATGGTACCTTTTTTTGCACAGAAAGGTTTTCCTGCATATAGTTAAGGACACTAAAAACAAGACTTGCCATCCTGCTTCTGTACTTAGCATTTATTTAGTTTACTGTGGAAGTCCATATTGACAAATACATCATTTTGGGAGCTGAAAGTTACAAACCATCCAAGATCCTATCTCTGTGCAATGGACTGCATTTAGGATTTGATCTGGGAAAGAAGTCTATTAGGGTATTCCTCCACGTATTTAGTCTCTTTAGTTTAAAATAATTTGATAGAAATTGTAGGTAGAAGAACTTGAAGGAGAATTAAGGAAGTTTCAGTGAGAATGACTCAACCATTGGAAAAATGTGTTGAAGGCATTAATGGGTTCTCCATTCTTTGAAACGTTTAAGGAAAAGAATGTGAGGGATCAGCATCACAAGGGCATGGGTCCAGGGTTACCTTCTGGCAGGGATGGTTCTCACTGGCTGCTGTGCTGGTCAGTACAATGGGGACACATCAGTAGAACTCCCAAAGGGTTCTTGGACACACAGTTTTAAGGGACAAATTATCTCCTTAGTGATTTAGTGGCAGATGTCTGTGCCCATGGCTGGGGGTTGGAACTAGATAACTTTTAAGGTCCCTTCTAACCCAAACCATTCTATGATAAGGTCACACAGCTGTATGACCTGAATTATTCAGGAGATTGGAGTAGCTGATTTCATGATTTATGACCTTCAGAAAGAAGCCTCCACCCGCTTCATGCCTTTTTGGGTAGTGCTCAGGACTGCATGTTACCTCCCTCTTTCCTGAGCTCTTTCTTAACGCTTAATATGGTCAAAAGATAGGAATCCTCAGTGACAGACAAGCCCAGCAACCTGTGCCCAGCTGGTGGGTACTGAAATCTGGGTATGACACTGGTGTGAACAACAGCCTGAATGTGTGAGGGACTTGGGTGAGTGAGCAACAGCGAGTAGGTGTGTGGACAGATGGATGGGTTTTGATGCACCGCTGTGCACAACAGGGTCTGGATGTGTGCAAAGATGAGGCTATGAGTGGTGTCCGTGTGTTTGCAGTCCCCCTACTCATGCTGTGTTTGGAGGGGGATGTGTGACTCTGTCTGTGCAAGCGCTTGTGTCTCTGTTCCACCTTCCTGACAGTCTGTGTGGCCTCTGCCTTGAACTGTCTGAACTGCCATGTTGATTTCGTGTTGTCTTTCAGAATCACTATCAGTGACCCCTGAGGACTGGCAGCCACGGTAGGTTTTGCACTCTCGCTGCGATGCATGAGTCACTGTGTCCCCATTCTCCAGCACTGCTCTGCAGCTCTCCTCTGCTGCCCAGTTTTTGTGTTAGTAACAGAGTCCCTTGTCTGATGAACCACCTCTGCCAGGATCTCATAAAGGGAGGAGTCTTGAACAGAAAAACTGGCTGATCAGAGACAGAGCAGCTGCTTGAGCTGCGGGAGCTGGGAAAGCCTCAGTACCTGATTTAAGGTCTGGAGGACCCTTTCTCTGCTTCTAAATAGAGAAGGTGGGATGGGGGAATGAGCTCTGGCAACAAGGTCTAAACTCTATGTGTCTTTCATTTGGCTTATACCCACACTAACTGTAAGATCAGCTGAATAAACTCTGGTTTGATTTGGTCTGTCAGCTCTGTTAGGATCAAGATAGAGACTTGGGGAGCAGATAGTTCAGACTCCTCTTCTTCTAATGTCTGGCTGGAGAAGTGCTCCCATCCTCACTGTGTCCCTAGTGCTCATGGAAGTCAAGAGGAGTTTGGGTCATTAATATCAGGACTTCCATGTCTGAGTGCAGGATAACTCTGACATTGAATGTTCCCTTTTATCCTTGTGTCCCATCATCACAGTTAGATGTGAACTCCCTCTATTCTCCCCTTGACCCTTTACCTTCTAGGTTACTCTCCTGCTTCCATTCAAACTGCCTTCTCTCCTCTGCCTCCTGCCCCTGCAAGAGGAAGGATGTGGTTATCTGTGTCCCTCAAACACACTGCCCTGAGCTCCTGCGCATTTCCCTGTCCTCTCTCTCCCTGCGTTTTGCAGCATTGTAGTGGTTCAGTGATGTAGCAGGGTGTGGGTTTGTGCTGTGTACTGCTCATCCTGTTAATGTTGAGTGGGGGTGTAAAGAGGGACATTAGCAAATTCTCCTGAATCCTTTTCTTGGGAACCTCCAGCCCTTATTGACAAAGAGGTACAGAGGGCAAAACAGGGCAGGTGTGGATTTTTTGGGCCCCTTCTCCCTTTCTCTGTGGATGTTGTTTCATGACAGAGGAGTGGAGCAGCAGCAGTTCCTGCAGATTCCCTTGCTGCTGGTTGTGGCAGAGAGACCTGGGGGCGAGGAGCATGTGCTGAAATCCTACTTTAATAGGAATAGCAGAAGTTCAAGCCACTATTCTGGGGCAGGGGGGTCGCAGCCAGCCCCCATCTTGCAGTAGATGGTGTCTGTTACTACTGCACAGAACTGCAGTTAGGTGCCACATTGCAGTGATTGCTCATGATTGACATCTTTGAGGACGTCATCGTCAACCCTCCTCACTGATGACACATTGCAGAGGTGTTGGAGCAATCAGCAGTTTCCTCCGATATTCTGCCTCCTGCAGACATCCCTGACAGCCCTGGAAACATGCATCCTGGTGAACAACCTCGGGAAGGAGCCTTGCTGTTGTCTGTATCCCATTCTGGGACTCGCTGTTATGGGGCATTCTGTTTTTAATCTGGCATAAAGAGCACCAAGGAAATAAAAATTTTAAAAAACCAAACAAAACCAACAACAACAACAAAAAAAAAAAAAACCCAACCAAACAAAAAAATCCAAAACCCCAAATGATCCAAAAAATTACACCCAAAACCTTTTTCAGTCCAAAGGAATAAAGGTAATGTTTTCCCACCTCTGTTAGGGAGTTCCACTGATAAGGATCTATTAGCCCAGTGGTTCTTAGATAGGATTAGCTCAGTGTTCTCTCTGGGTATGGCCTGAAAGACTGACTTTAAAGGATGTGACAGTCACTGTAACTCATTTCCCTGGGCTCCTGCCAGGACTCAGGTCTTCCATCTCATGTACTGGAGACAGCCACAGGCTTCCCTGTGAGCAAAACTTTGTTCCTTGTCCTGACAGAGAAAAGTGTCTTTTCAGTGATATAAAAAGGCTTGACTAGCAATGTAGTCAGACTGAAGCAGCATTTGGGGGGTAAATGCTGCCTGAGAGATTTCTCTGTCCCTTTTAGTGCTGGGAAACAGTTTGCAGCCTTTTCTAGTCTTAGCAGGCAGATTCTGTAAGCATCTCCAGCAAACCTCAACAGAAAGAGCTTATAAATTTAAAAAGTGACAGTCCCACACCCTAAAATGCTTTGAATGCTAAGAGAAATAAGTCTGCAAAAATCAGTCATAGTACATTACAAAGAAGTAGCCCATCTACCTGTGAATTACTTGTGCTCCTTTCAGCCCTATTTATCCTGCTAGGGTCAAGTGGCCACTCTTGCCAGAACACTTTACTTACTCTGGTGGTTTCAAGCATCCTTTTCATGTAAGCCCTCAGAGGCTTTTAGCACAACCTTTGCAAACTCCTGAAATGCAAACAGTCCTTCAACCTTCTCAAAAAATGCCTTCTAACACGTGATGGTGCAACAGCATCTCACTAAAGGCTGAGCTGAAGTTCTGTAGGGTTTTAATTCTGGTCCTGTTGCTGTTCCAATGATGGTAGAAGCCACCAAAGGGTTGGTGTGGCTGCATTTACACTATGGGCACCCTTAGAGATAATGCACAGATCCACGTGCCATGAAGCTCAGGGTCACAGATTCCCCAGTTGTAACATCCTGTTGCAATTTTTACTTCTGAGCAACAGTATTATTTGAGCATCCTTCCAAGGTAATTGTAATTTCTGGGCTAGCTCAATCCCATAGTTATTTTCTGTACAAGAGCAGTACAGTAACTTGACTGCCATGCTGACAGTGGGGGCTTGCATTGGTGTTTTCAGTCAAGGAGATAACATTTAGAAGTGCTTTTACTCTCTGAAGCTTTTTTATGTATCATTTCCCAAGGCAAGGAACAAGTGGTTGTAATTGTTTTGAGATCTGGGGCTTAATAGATCTGGAGCAGTAAGTTCTGCTGAGGTTTAATAAACAGGACTGGAGAGTTGCTCTGGTTTATTTGCTAAATGAGGGAACTTGCCCTGATTTATAGGAGTGTAACTTCTCTTGTGCCAGTATGATTACAGACCACTGGTACAAATATCCTCCTCTGCCCGTCTTCTCTCCCTCCCCTCAGCCAGTGTGTCAGGAGAGGGCCTTCATTTCTAGCAGTGAGTTGATTCTCTGTAATCTAAATCTTGTCAGTTTGGGATTATTGAGGTATTAATTCTGTGACACCTGGTCCCATATGATCAGTGCAAGGGTTTCCCCTCCATTTGGTCTACATGCTGTTGGCTTTGCACTTTGCATTTCAGGCAGTTTGGACCTTAAAACTACTCTGACTTGGTACATAATAAATAACAATTTAGTTATCTTAAGGAAACATCAGCAAGATGCAGTTGAGGTCACAGACACTGCAGGGAGCATGCTTTAAAGGAAAAACACAGATTGGACTCAGTCTTACAGAACATATTTCTGTTTATAGCCTTCTTACAGCCTGTAGTCTGGGACTGAAGTGATATTTCAAGTAAAGAGCTGAGAGACATGTCAGGGGTGTTGTCTTGTATTTTTTGTTGTGGTTTTTTTTCCCCCCAGTCCGTTACAGGAAGGAGATTCTAGAACACTTAATCCATGCAGAGGGCAAACACATTGCTGCCCATTTACATAGCTAAAGTATCAGCAAAAGAGTTGGAACAGAATGGAGTAGGAGTAGCCAAAGTTCCTTTTATTGACGTAGAAGCTGCATTTGCTGTGCACCAGAACTGAAAGCCCTAAGCTTGCCCCTGACATCCAAGATCAGTCTCATGTCAGAATAGGGAATCTCAGGCTTGCAGTAGCCTCGAGGCCAGGGGAAGAAGGTGCTCCTCCAAATCAGCCAAGAGCCTCTGGCAGCAGCGCGTCTCAGAGGACCCCATCCATGCTGTGTGACTGTCATGTGCTTGATACAGGAGCTCACTGTTGTCCGTGCTTCTCCACTCATCCCAGAGCCAGGGCACTTACTGGCAGTAAATCTCTGCACTTCCAAATTTCAGAGGGAAGTAAAACTGGCAGTCCAGGGTGATCTGTGCTGTGCAGAAAGGCCAGTGTGAGGCCGAATAGAAGCCCGTGAGCCTTGTTTGTGGAGCTGCACTCTGGGGGGTTTGTGCCTCAGGTTGGATTCTTTTGCTGGCTCAGGCGAGGTGGAGAAGCATGTGTGGTTGTGACTGCAATTGCTGTGCTAACCACAGTGTGTGTTCTCTTGTTTTTGTTTCCTGCTTTTTCACAGCAGAAGGGGCCCCGCCTCACCTACTCGACCTACCATAATCCGACCGGCTGAACCGTCCCTCTTAGATTTATAACTTGAGGCTGTAGACAGCTGGCAACGAGTGCCGTGCTGGCAGCTTCCCCATTCTACCCTCCCTTCCACTGCCACAGTCACTCCTCTCATCCATCCCACATCCCTGCCTCCCACCACCCCTCCCCAGTGTGTCGTAAAACTCTAGCCTAGTGATCGAGCTCTTTGTCTTTGCTCGTGCGTCCTGTATTGCTTTGTGAGCATAGAGTAGCCTTCATTCAGTGGCATGGATCCCTGAAGTACACAGGCTCCTTGGAGAGACCAGCCACAGGGACATCCTTAGGTCCAAGTGGTGGTTGTCCGTCCGGTGATTCCATCTGCCTGGTCTAGCCTGGATAAGTGTCCTGCCTGCACCAGTTAGCTGAAGCACCCAGGACTGAGCTGTAGCTGTTTTCTTTCCTTGTAGTTCAAGACAAAAGCGTGGCTTAGCAAAAATCTACTGTCAAAACACCCATTAGGAAGAGATTAAATGTCCTGTGTATTAGGTTGACTTCTAAGGTGCAAAAATTTCATGTTGGGAACAGTGCAATCAACTTCATATCAAAGTGAGGCAGGAGGATCAGTAAAGGGGGGAATCAATGGATCAGCCCAGTCCTGCCAGAGTGAAGTCTGAGGTAGTGCACGCATATCAGCGTGCAGGGAGCTCATGGGACCTGCTCACACCCAGCTCCCAGAGCCCGGCCCTTCCGGCTGGGGACACGCTGGCTCCTGCCAGCAGTTGTCTTGCATCACAATTTTTGGCTGACTTTCCTGAACCCAGCAGGGCGAGGGGAATAGACACGCTGCTCCCCTCTTGCAAATGGACAGACACATGTTTCAGGGAGTTTGCTGTGTGGTGTTTTGTTGAAAATATTTCTGCTTTGAACTAAGCACATCTTTCAGTGTTTTTGGGGTACTGTGGTGACTTCTTCCGTAGCCTTTTCTTGCATGTGGATGGTACGTGTTTGGGGAAACTTGTAACCGTTGTTGATCACAACTCATCTTAAGGTTTGGTTTTTACTTTTCATGCTACATGTATTAAAAAAAAAAAAAAAAAAGAGACTTGAGAATTAAAAAATATATCAACCCTGTACATCTCAGATGTCATGTCTCTACCAGAGCTAAATGAGCCACCTGTGTTGCAGGCTGTCCTCCAGGCCTGATTCATGTTGCAGTTCTCTCATTTCAGTGCTATTACTCTTAATTTCTGTTGTGGATCCTCTATTGTTCTGATGCCAGTTCCTTTCTGCATTTTAACTATTGTTTTACTACTTCTCCCCCCTTTCCTTCCCTTTCCCTTTTCCTTTTTCTTTGTTTTTCTTGTCTTTAACCTCCAGCCGGCCGGGTAAGGCCAGTCCCGCCCGCCCGGAGAGTCCAAAACCACCATTTGACATGTAGGCCTGCTCCCTCTGAGACTCTTTGCCTGCCTCTTAGCTGTTCTGTCCTGGAATGGTCTGACTCAAACCTCACACATGGCTTGTTTTGTTTGTAATTTGTGACACACACATATCAGATGTGATTGTAGTGAAACCGTTTTTGGGGGTTTTTTTGTTGTTTTTTTTTTTTTTTCCCAGCTGCTTAAAGGAGTTAAACAAGTATACTGTAGTAATGAGAAACATATCTTTACTGTTATAAATATCTATAAATATATATATAAGATGAAAAATCTATATATGTCCAGGTGTTAAAAGCCATTTGTGCTTCCATGTGAATTTTAGGAAATACTTACGTAGGAAAAGAATATCTATATACATATATATATACACACACATCCAAAAAGTTAACCAAATCCCAATGTTGAGTTTTTGAGCTAATTGTTAAATTCTCTGCTGTGTGCAGTTGGGTTATTGTATTACCCCAGACTTGTGGGTGAACTGTCTCAGTGCTGGTAGTAGCTGTGATGCAGTTTGTGATCTACCTGTCACTTGTTTATTGGATGAAATAAACTCTCATTTCTGTATAATGAAGGTCTCCATGACTAGAATAAAACCATCTCTCTTTCTCTTGCTTTTTCTCTGGGTGGTTTTCAAGCTGTGTTTTATTATAACCTGATAATTTTCATCCCACAGAGTTAACAAGCTGTACATGCAATCAGGGGCTGATAGGGAAGGTGAAGCAGATCTGCATCAGCACTGAGTGTCCAGGAGCTGCAGTAGAGTGAAACAGCTTGTCAGGTGCAGAAAGGTAAATCCCTGTGCAGAAGAAATTGTGTAGAGGTGCTTCAGATGCGGGGCATACAGAAGGGGGGAGTTTGCACATGAATTGCTTCTTAAAAGGGATTTTTGCCTATGCTGCTTGTGGAGCACAGCAAGTGGATGTTGAGTAAAGGTGAGGTCAGGGAATCACTCCTGAAGCTGGGGTCTGGATGTGAAATGCTAGCCAAGAGCCACCTCTCAGGCTTGTGAGCAGTCTGTACAGAAAACATTCATGATAGCTCAGTGAAAAGGGTATATAGCACTGTCAGGGCATGTGCTTTCAATAAAAAATTCATTCTTCTCTTTTTCTGGCCAAAGTTCAAGGTGATCTGTGCAGAAGAAATACCTCTAGTCAGTGCTCCTCTGAATAAGTTTATTCAGAAAGCAAATTCGTAGGAGGGTTAAGTCACCTCTGCAACAGACCAGAGACCTTCTTCACTGGTCTTGTCTCCTTCACAGTTCTAGAGTAAACACCCAATAAATATTTATTCCATTTACAATAATGCTCTGTATTAAATCATGGCCCTTTCCCTGTTAGTTATGTTACAGATTCATGAATAGCCTGAGCAGGCAATAAACACTGAACAGGCTTAGTCTCTCTTCAAGGAATATACACCATTTTACACAGATACAGTATGTATGTACCTCATGCTCTGGGGAGCTGGGAAGCCCAACCACTTGTGCTGAGGGGAGACTGACACTACTCATGCTATTTAAATAAACAAGTTCAAAAACCAGCTTCCCCTGGGGGCTCACAGGAAAGCATTGATTGGGCTGTGTGTCCCTTTTTTCCAATTGTATTTGGAAATATCAAGGTAGGAACCATTTAAAAAAACCAACCCACACATGATCTGCCTTTGCCAGTAAAAGAAAAGCTCTGTGCTATGCTGGTGTAAAGCTTCACCAACTTGGACATGAAGAAATGAACCATCTCTCCTGTTGAACAGACACAAATCTGTGTCCCTGTGCTTGCATCTCATATCTCGTCAGGTTAACAGGGAGGCAAGCTGATGCTGCTTCAGGCACCAGCCCAAATTCCTGTGTTTGATCACACAGCTCCGATGATCAGGTCCCTTTAACCTCCCCTGTGGTTTCCCTCCAAACTCCACTGTTGACACCACCCATCCTAAGAACAGGCAGTTCATGCCTGAAGGCAGATTCATTTGCAGGGTATCCACATGTATTTCACCACTTCTACAGCCAGGAGATTTGTTTTGCTGCTGTTTCATGGAGTGCTCTCCTCCCTCCATGTTCTGTTTGCTCCTTAGAATCAGGGCTATGGCTTCAAGGCAGGGCCAGGTACTACCACACTTGCTGCTGTATGTCCCAGGACCTTAAACATGGGCTGTAGGATCTTGGTTTCCACTCATCTCCTGCACTCCTTACTAAAATGGGAGAAGAGGAAAGATCAGGGATGGAGAACTAGAATCCCTAAAGTCCAGAAATTCAAAACAAAGCATGTTTATTAAGTGGTTTCCTTTTACTTATTTCTCCCATTTCTTAAAATAAATAAAACCTTCAGACACATACAAGTGAAACACATCATCCTTCAAAGTGCAGTTACATTTCCATCCCACTCCCAAGAATCACATAAAGCTTTGTCAAGTAACCAAAAGACCCCTCAAGGCTCCCATCGGTCCCTTCCCCTGGCAATGAGAACAGACAGGGCTGTGCTGCCAAGGAGCTGCTTGCTGGGGGCCTGTTCTGAAATACAGGTGCAAGAGGCAGGGCTGCAGCCGGGAGGGAGAGTTTAGGATACGTAGTATGAAAACAAACCCAACCTGTTGAGAGTCCAAAGAGTCCATTACCAGAACAGTTAGTTACTTTGGGAGACCTGGAAGGAACTGAGCTGATGACAGGCATGAGTGATGGATCAGAACCGTGTGAAGCTGCTGTGACAGCAGAATCTGGGACAAGGGATTAAGTCATTTTGCCCAAAGTCATGGACTCCCTTTGCCCCCAGTCTGGGCCTGGCCTAGGTGATGTGCCAGCACCCAGCACCAGCTGCCTCTCAGGATGAGTTAAGAGTCTGCCTGTACTCCAAGCACACCAAGTAACAGAGAAAAGAGAAAGAGAAGATGAGGTCTGATGCTTGAGTTCCATCTGATACAATCTCTCTCTACTGATGTCTTTAGGAATCTGTTCTCACCAGGGGCACTGAGCAGAGGTATGGGCACATACAAGTCCATCAAGTCCTTTCAGGCCCGTAGAAGGTTGCTATCAGTAAGATTTAGCACCACTTAAACCACCATGATTTTGACCTCATCGTTCTCATCAGCACGGTAGAAGAAGGGAATGCACGGGTTTTCCAGCAGGGAGCCCAGCCTCTCCTGAGGGTTCTGGATTTCTCTGAGAAGCTGCATTATTTGCTTTGCCGTGGGGTCTTCTTGGTTTGGCTGAGAAGCTTTACTGTCAACAGGGGGGAAACCGGATTGGTGAAGAACAGCAGCCTCTTGTTCTGCTTCATCTGACAGATTGACCTCTCGTAACCCTGCAAGGAGCACAGACAAGGCAGGCAGGTAACTCCTCCCGTCCACACACCAGGCTGAGACCCGGGGCTGCTCCCCCTGCACAGAGCTTGTCCTGGCTGCAGCTTACCTGCTCCATCGGTGGCGTTCAGCTCCATGCGCCTCTCTGCTGGAAGCACACCTTCAGGCTGGCTTGCCAACAACTCTGGGTTCTGAGCAGCTGCTACATACTTGCTGTACCATTCGTTTCTTTCCCTGACCAGGCGCATCACTAAGTCCTGCAGTTCCAGTAGTTTCATCTGCACCAAAGTAAAGGAAAGCCCGTGAAACACGCACACAAACATGCCACTGCAGTTTGCGGCCCTATTCCTGTCACAAAATTAGCAAACAAACGCACAAAGGTTTGCACTCTGAAAGTGCTCCCCAGGCCCACCCTGGTTGGAATAGTACCACAGAAAGGATTCCTTGCCTTCATCTCTTCCTTATCCTGAGCCAACCTGCTGATATACTCCTCCTTCTCCTGGTGCCGCTGTTTGAGGATAGCCCTTTGACTCTGGTAGAGTGCAATGTACTCCCCTGGAACACAAGAGAAGCCTCAGGAGTGTCTGCAAGATTGGGGTACAAGCCCTATAGTGAAGTACGAGGCATGAGGACCCAGGAAATCCAGCCCTGGAGTGGAGACCTAGCCCAGATACGCAGCAGTAGGAGACATGAAGGGCTTGGTAGTTTGAGGGCTCCAGCTCCAAAAGCTGTTTGGGGACCTTCTGCTCCCCACATAAATAAGGCACTGAGCAAGCTCTAGCCTGTGCTGGTGTTGCCTAAACGTACCAATGGTGTCAGTCTCTCCAGACAGCTGGATGCAGCGGTGCTCCAGCTCCTCCAGACGCTCCTTCATATCAGCCTTCTCACGCATCAGCTCTGTGAAACGCAACTGAACACACAAAGTGGGGGTGGTCACCTGGGCTGCTCATGTACAGACAACACCTGTGCTAAAGGTAACACCCCTGTGACACTGGTCTGAGCCTGGGGAACAAATCCTGCTCCTTTACAACCAAGCAGTGGGCAAGCTTTTTAGGATGGAGCTTCTTACTGTGGAACATCTGCTGCTTATTCCCCTACAACCTGTTTGTGTTGTGTCTGACACTGGATCCAAGTCTGGCTGAACAGTGTAGTAGAGCTGAAACAACATGAGATGCTTTGCTTACCTGTAGCTTGTCCATGGCAGTTTTCAAAGCCTCATGAACCTCCACTGGAACAGTATCCATAATGGAGCCTGGAAGGGATGTGTGCAATTTACAGTTTCTCTTGGGGCAGGACACACTCACAGACCCAAAGGTCTGTCTCAGAGCAGCCATGGCCAGCTGGCCCAGCACCTCATGGTCACACTGTCCCCAAACTGTGCCAAGATTTTACCTCCATCCAGTGTGATGTGATGTTGCTGCTCCTGCCTAAGAGCTGCAATTTGCTGCAGGAGGGTTCTGCACTGCTGCTTCTGAGCAGCCAGCTGCTTCCTCAGATCTTGTCGCTCCTGCTCCACTTGGTACATGGCAGAGGTCACAAAAGTAACCTAAGAAGAATTTCAGAGTGTGGACATTAGTGCTTCCCCTG
>NW_008246054.1:5994569-6010465 GCF_000691975.1 Corvus brachyrhynchos
CAGCAGGATCTATGGTGCATCTCAGGACAGAGTAACAGTTTACCCCGTTTTATTTATGGGTGTGAAACCAAGAACTATGTGACTGCCCTGTTACTAAGCCAGGCAGCAGCTACTGCCTCTTCTCGCTACCAATCAGTGCAGGTTAAAAACTGGGTCCCTTGAGAGCTGCTTGACTGCAGTAATATGACTGTACTTGCAGATAAATCTTGTAGATATTTGACACCATTTCCAAATTGCCTTCCAAGCTAAAGAGACCATCATCATCAAAGCCCCATTAAAGAGCTGCTCTGCCAGCTGAGTTATCATAAGGAAACCACTGCCAGACTTCCAACCTGTTTTGCAGGGATGCTGCAGAAGTCTTGGCTTCTTGCTGCTGTGCACAAGGAACTTTTGCATTTCCCTCATGACTGCACTCAGCTGGTAGGATAACAGCTGATAAACGTCTCTGCAATTTAACTGGTTTCTTTTTCTAGATATTTGCTTAGAACTAAAACCAAGGGCTTTTCTATCCATTAAGACTCACCATTTCTTCATGGCTTTCAAACTTCTCTGGGATCACAAGTGAAGGTTTTTGGATTTCTTCAGTCACTGCTTCATCACCTTCTGTAAAAGGAGGACGGTGAACAAGGAGGCAATGCTGCAGAGAACCCAGCTCTGCCTCCTCCCTGATACAGCCACTCACCCTCCAGTTGGTGCAAAATTCTGCCATCCATTTCTGCTGCTAGCTGACTGATCTGGGCCTGCAGCTCTTTGTTCTCTCTGGCTACAGCTTCTAGACTTTCCTGCAAGGGAGAAGCAGAGGATCACAAAAACCTGCACAAGCCAGACTGCTAACACTCACTCCAGACAGTAGCACCACACACACAAACATACAAGCAGTACTTCAGCTCCAGACAGGTATCACTCGTAGGGCACAGGGTGTAATCTCAGCATCACAGAACAGCCCAGGGTGGAAGGGACTGGCCAAATCTCTCGCTCAATGATTACCTCCCATCTTGTCCCTTTTTACTGTTACCTTGGTCTGCTGCAGCTCTTTCAGGTGCATTTCCACTGTCACCTTCCCCTGGACCTCCTCATGCTGCAGGCGGTCCATGAGCTGTGTCTGAAGCAGGAATTGCTTGTGCAGTTCATCCTTCTCAGCAGCGAGCTGCTGGAAGGCCAGGGTGTACTGCTGCAGGTGGCTGTAGCACTGGTCCCGCTGCTCCTGCAGGCCACGGGCCTCCTGTGTCTTCAGCTCCAGCTGAGAGAACAAGACCAAACCACCACATCAAACCCTTTCTGCCTGAAAAGCTGATCCGTGTGACATGATCCAAACTGTCAACCATTGCCCCAAAGCCACCAACCAGGCAGGCAGCCACCATCTGCCCCCATATGCCGGTCTCCCACATCAGGCAGCAGATGATAGGGGAAGGCTCCCAGCTGGATCTTTACAATATCCATTTCCATGCTTACATCAGTGTCTGGGAAGTTGCCAGCAATTTGCACAATCCAGCCCTGCCATTCCACTGCTGGTGCTCACCGTCTCTTTGAGCTCCCCCAGGTTCTCCTGCAGCTGCCCAAGCTTCTTGGCCAGCTCTTTCTTTACGTATTGCTCTGACTGTAGGGCACTTGTAACCTCCATGTTTTCATTTGTCTGCAAGACAAACATGACTGTGTAAGGAAACTGCCCCAGCCACCATGAAACAGGCTCTCAATAAAACACGTTAGTTCCCAGTACAACAGGGTGCCATCCCTTGTGTTTTTCTGAACTGTAACTGAGGGCCATAAATTGACTGTTTAGGACAGTAAATAACTTACAGAAAGGTTCAGAAGATGGGAGAAGAGCAAGGAAAGAGGCAGGGGAATCAGTGCTGGGACAGTGCCAAGAGGCCTGGTACATCATGCAGCCTGTCAGCTCCAAAGCAGATGGGTGGTATGAATATCCCAAAGAGAGCCACAGACATTCAAAAACAAGGAGTTCAAAAAGGACTAAAGAAAAAAAAAAAATCAACAGCTAGACCATGTGTCAGTCTGCTAGGGCCCCAGAGGGGAAGGTGTTACATTGAAAGAAGCAAAGCAAGAGTAAGCCAAGTAAGGAGTAAGTAAGAGCTCCAGGATAGGTAAGAATGACAGCAGCAGGAGAGAATACTGTTGAAAACTTCCTCATGGGCAAATATAGGGAACAAGAAATGGATATCTTCAGGTAAAAGGGCAGGAGGAATACCCAGGGACAGAAACAGCCTGACTGGCAGGGGATGAGAAGGAAAAGGAAACAGTTCTGGACAAAGATATTGGTTTATCTGCTAGAGCACCTGAGGGAGTAAGGAACTGCAGGGAACCTCCTGGTATGACACTATGAATCAGAGGATGGAGCAGCCACAGTCTCAGAGGATAAGAGAGGGATAATGCTGCTGCCAGTTTTTAACATCTGCGCTACGAAAGGATTGCACCAGTGAGGGAAGCAGTGAGAAAAGATGCGTGGAAGAGACCTACCAGTTTGACAAACCCATTCTGCAGCTCAGCCAGCTGCTCCTTCAGATCCCGGTTCTGGCTCAGTGCCCTACTGATTGTGGCCTTATCACTCTGCATGTCCTCCAGGATCTGCTGCCTGTCCACAGCCTCCTCGCTGTAGCGCTGCACAGTCTTTTCCAGCTCCAGCAGCCGCTCCTCCTGCTCCCGGTTGAGGTGGCTCAGCTGCTCATTGTCACGGACCTGGGCCTGGTACTGCCCGTGCAGCTCCTCCTTCTCCTGCTGCAGCCGTTGGATCTCCTCCTGCAGACTGAGCTCAGCTGCCGTGGGCCCCGGGGGTGAGGGAAGCTCGATATCCATGGGCTTCACTGCTGAGGAAATGCAGTCAGAAGGGGCTCAGTCACACAGAAAATGGCTGGGTGAGACACATCCCTGCTGGGTACACAAAGCACACCCCAGCCCATACAGCTCTGTGACCCAGAAGAGATCACCAGCTGCAGTATCCAGCACAGCACTGAAAGGAACAAAGAGCAAACCTACCCCAAACCCAAGCATAGCATCCTGCTGTCTGCTGCTGACTCCTTCACAGCCCTAGCAGGAGCATCCTGCCTTCCCAAACTCCTGTGCCAGAGAGGCTGACAGTACAGTCAGGCCAATACTACAGACATAACCAGGCTGCTGGTCCATTCACTGCAAGAGTTCACTTGCTGTTTCCCAGGAGAAGAGGGTTCTTAGGGTCACCTGGTCTCCAGCTGCCTTCCCAGCATCAGACCTACTTGCACCTCCTGTGCAGAAGCATCTGCACAGCAGGACAGAGTTATCCAGCTCCACTCTGCAGTGAGAAGCCCCACCTTGGAAGCCCTACCTGATGTGCTCAACAGCTCTGTAACATTGTCTTCCAGCTCCTGAATTTTGGCCATGTGTTTCTCCTTCTCCTCTGCCATTGTGTGGACCTGCAAGGCCACACAAGTGAAAATTACAAAAATGTTCATGGGGCATTTCTTGCTGCCCATGTTTGTCCAGAGCTGGGATGCTGCCCCTGGGGTTACCTGCTCAGAGAGCTGCTGCACCCGCTGCTGCCAAACGCTCCCCTCCTCCCTCAGTTTCTCCACATACTGATCTCTTTCTGCTTGCAGCTGGTGAAGTGACTCTGAGAGCTGTTCAAATCAAAATCAGACAAAATCCTATTGGCTAAATAAATTTGGTTTAAGGGATAAAACTTGAAGAAACCAGTGTTAGTGCAAAGCTCAGACTACATTTTTCTGCCCCACAAGTCTCCTTACGGACATCAAGATTTGGATATTTCATACAACCTCTTACCTGAGCTACCTGGGTTTCTAGGCTCGCCTTCTCCTCCAGAGCCATCTGCAGCTGCTGGTTTGCATCCAGACTCCCTCCCTGGCTTGAGAACTGTTAGTAAAAATCAGAAAGCTAAGGCAAAATGTTAATACTCAATTCCTGCACAGCCTTTCCCCTGGGAGTAACCTGCCACATGATCTATGTTGTAACCTTCTATAGTTCTTTAAAGTGCTCCAACTCATAGTGAAGTTCAGTGTGGGAAAAAATAATAGGGGGATTAAAAACAAAAAGCTGAGATTTTAGTCCTGTAAAACAGGCTGAATTGGGCAGCTCCTCCCTACCAATTTTACATTTACTGTTTTTTTAATTAAGAAAATAGGATTCAATCAAACTTTGGCTCAGAAATTTTGTGCATTTCCAGAGTCTGCACTATACAGCCAGATCAGATGGTATAAAAGCTGTGACCTTAAAAGTTGTCAGACATGTCAGGAATTTAAAGCCAGTGTCTGAAGTATGTCAGTGGACTGAGCAGCAAGGCTGGTTCAGCTGAGGCACAGCACTTTTCCCAGAAGAGCAGCAGTTGGCTTAATTTCAAGGGTAACTTAAGACACAGTCTAGGAATAAAAAAAAAGAGCATTTTCTTCCCTCCCAGGCTCAGGGTGCCACTGTCCAATTCACCACCTTCCACTGGTGGGTACAAACACCCCCCCTACTCAGCTCGTTACTCAGTGAGACTGCACAACTGAGTAACCAAAATCCTGAACAGACACAACCAGAACAGTCACTGTGTTTCCACATTTCACCCTGTCTCACTGTACAACAGTTTTAGCAGACTAATGCAACATTGCTTTTCAATCAATGTGTGCTTTTCAATCAATTTACAGCTCCAGCTCCCTAGGGAATACAAACTTTCTGTTCCTCTGAGGCCTCACTGAAAGCTTTTTTCTAGGAGGATGTCTTGATGAGATTGAGCCTTCCTTAAAGCCAGGAGTTAACTCTTGCCCCCTGTCTCAGAAGGAATTGTAGCAGTGTCATCAGTGTCATTTGCCCTCACCTGTTGAATCATCAGTTCAGCCATTTCCAATTTCTTCTGCAAATCTTCCACATCCAACTTCATAGCTGAGTTCTGGGACACCAGAGAGTGAACCTTCTCTGACAGCTCTGAATTCTGCTGTTTTATTTCCTCACTACTTTTGCTAAAACAAACAAAAAATTAAAGTGGCTCTGGGTCTGCTGATGTCCAGGTCATAAATCTACAAACCAGTGCTTCCTGGCAGCTAGAATCACAGAAACATCACATCTAGTGACTACTTTTTTTTTTAATGGAATGTCTGGCCTCCCGAGTCACCAGCTGTGGTCTGTGCCACTTGTAATGTTTTGGGGCTCTTCTGCAGTACTGAGCAGAAGGGACTTACCTTCGTTTGTACAGTTCCAGTTTCAGGTTGTCTCGCTCCTTCACTAACTCTTTATTATGCTGGAGAAAAAGGAAATTACATCATCTGTAGACTTCAAACAAACAAATAAGATATTAAAAAATACTTCATTTCATCTTTAACAGATCAGCTAAAGCAGAAAAAGTCACCACTTTAGCAAAAACCTCAGGACAGGTATGCTTAGAACCTCCTGAATTTGCCAGGAATAAGTCTGCTCAGTCTTTTCAAATGTGATGCTACAAGTATTTCTGCAAACTTCTGGCTTAACATCAATTCTGAAGTGTGTGTTTAATGGAGATTTCTGGGACAAAGTCTCTCTCTTGTGTGGAACTGCCAGACTAATGAAGTGAGGTGCCAGATCTGAAGGCACCAACTGGACCGTATGATTTAGTCACAGAAACTTGAATGAAGTTTGCCTTGATCGTGGGGAATACAGGGCTTTACAAGGTTAATTAACAAGGTTGATTTCTGCCTCTTCTCCAAGCAGGGACTGCAGACATTGCAGCAGTGTAGTAATAAGCAAACAGCCAAAGGCAGAACTGCTGGTTAAGCATAAACAGAGTTGACTCTTACCTTCTCTGACTGCTTTTGCTGCATGGAGATGGAGGACAAAGTGCGCTCCAGCTCCGAGACCCGCTGGCGAGACGAATGTAAACGGGCAGCAAGGCTTTCAGCTTCTCCTGGACAAGTCAGAGCACAGTCAGTTGAGGCTAGATCACAAAGAGCATTTTGGAACTGGCTGAACAGCACTTTCTACTTTGTCAACAAGCTCTTCAGGCAGCACAGAGCTTTGTAAATCAGCAGAGCTGGCTCCACTCCTGGCTCTATATCATTCACTAACAGCCCTGGGAGCACAGCTCTCTCTCTACCTGCCTCACTTTAGAGGCAGATGATGAAACTTCCTTTGCAGAACAATAGACAATATGTTGTCTGGGTTGTTTTTTTTTTTTTCCTATTAGAATACATTGCTCAAATTTAGTTCAGAATAAAAGGCTCAGGTAAGACCTAGATTAACATGAAAGCTGTGTGGGAGGCGGGGTGGAAAAGGGGAACAAAGTTTTTAAAGTATCAGAAAGGAACAGTCTGGAGTAGTAACCAGGCCCAAGAGAGGTGACAAGGCTTTAGTGATGCACAAAACAACCTCAACTGCTGTGAGACCAACATGCTCCCATTTGGGGGCAGCTATGATGACAGCAGCAGTGCCAGTGCCAAAGGCTGCTAACGGAGGAGTCGGGGAGTGCTGTGAGCTGGCTGCCAGCAACTGTTCGTGCCTGTGACTTGACACCCACAGTTCAACCACCAGCTTGAGCTGCAGAGACAGTCACGTACCTGATTTCTGCCGTGCAGCTTGCTGAGTATGGCCAAGGGCTGTCTGCAACTCAGATTTCTCAGAAACGAGAATTCCAATAGTCTGGATATGAACCTTTGGGAAAGGAAAATCAGCTCAGTGCAGAACTTCTTTGCTTGCCACTGCAACATCACTGTTGTCACGAAAGGACAATTCAGTAAAGAGCTCTTGCAGTTAAGTACAGTCTGGCTGACACTTGCAGTTTTCCTAAAGGAATGGACTTCTGGCTTCAAGGATAAGGACTATGAGTGCTCAGTAATCCACAAAACAGCAGAAGTCAGGTGATATTACTGTAAGGGAGGCTCTGCCTTACCTGTAACTGTTCCCTCAATGCTGCTTGCTCTTTAGAAAATTTCTGTTCAAACTCCTTCTTTTCCTGTAGAAACAAATAATGCTTGGTCAGCACAAACATGCAGATAGTTAACCCTTGTTTTATGTCAAACTAAAAAAGCAGGAATTCATTGGTACTATTTCTAGCATCTAAATGATACCAGTATTTTTAAAGACACGCTTAATCTTCCATTATTTGAACTACCTAATCGTTTTTCCATCCCAGACCAGCAGTGATAGCAAGTGCAATCATTGCAGCACACACGTGGCAGTGTTGGAATGGAAGCTCCTGGCAAGGTCCCAAACTGTAACCTTCTGCCCCCACTGTACTCCTCCAACTTGAGCATTTAAATATTAGCTTTGGTCAAAATAAGAATGCTGCCTGTCAGGCCCAACTCATGAAGTCAAAATATTCAACCTTATGCTACAAATTAAAACTGAAGCTAAGACAAGATCACGTACGCTTGTGCCACAATCCACTGTGTTTTCTACTCCTCAGAGAAACAGATACCTATTTCTGTATCTATCAAAAAATAGGACACACTTTACCTTCTCCAGCTGATTCACTGCTTCTTGGTTCTGCTGTTTCTGTGGAAGAAAATTGATGCACCAATATTAAGAGAGAATATTCTCATACTGCTGAAACACATTTTCACTTTGATGAAGTAGGATATATGCCCAGTTAATGCAAAGAGAATTTCCATTTCTGTAGAAGATTAGGAAGTTCATCTTAGCTATTAAAAGTAAGAGATTTGGGGCTCCCTTCACTATTGCATGTGATATGTTTTTCATTGTCCAGTACATTATCACAGTTCTCCCCCAATACCTCTGCTGAAACTCCTCTATGTTCCTATCTGAGCATCCAGCAACTTCAGTTTAAACTTGCAATATCCCACATCTATGCAATTAATCATAGTCAAACTGGTGTGTTAGCAAAAATGCTTTCAATAAAAAATAAATACCTAAATCCCAAACCAAAAGTCCTTTCCTTTAAGTGATTCCTTAGACTTCTATCCCGTTAGCAACGGGGCCTCTAAGTCATGCAGTGCTGCACGTACGTTGGCAGGATCCCACCAAGGCGGTATGAGACAGAGCTGAAGCCAGATGCAAGAAAAGGGATAGTTCTGTCCCAGCCAATTTCAGTCTTATGGGTGAAGTACTGGAGAGCTGTGACTGCACAAAGTGCATCTGGAGGTGTGAATGGGACAAAGGCTGCCCCGGCTGCCACCAAACCCTGTTCGCCCTTTGCTACTCTTGTCCCCCTGGCAGTTTTCTCACAGATGCCTCTTAAGTAACTACATAAATAGTATTTTTCCCTTTCCCAAATGATGAATATTGGCCGAGCTGTTTCTTTATTACCATTACTACCTCAGTACATTTTGAAACACAACTGCAGATGGAAGGGTGATGAGGTTTTGATTTTAGCAATGCCAGCACACAACATAACCAGGAAAAGCAAAGGCAAGAGCACAAATGCAGCAAAGGCCCTACAGAGTTCCAGACAAACAGAAAAGCTGGCAAACAATGAGAATCCTAGGTGGGCAACGCACTGTACCTCTGCAGCCCAACTAAAACACAAAATTAAACAGAACAGAACAAAAATAACCCAAAACCAAAAATGAAACAAAAAGAGGGGTCATGGGGTACACTGGGAAATGCTGAACTTTGGGAAAAGTCTAGTTTTAGAGAGGAACAAAATGGGGGAAAGTATTTCACACAAGAAAGGCTCTTTTCAGCCTGGAACAGATCTGCTTAGCTGCATTTCTTGCAGTGTGAAGGCTGGCAGGAATCCATGCAGGCCACAGGACAAAGCAGTTCATTCATTGTGCCAAGAGAAGCTGAGGATATGATCAGAAAACAGCCCCAGGCTCTCTTGGACCTATTGCTCCCACTCTGCTGATATATTTAGAACAGCATCACCACCTGCAGAAACAGGTTTTCACACTGCTGCCAGCACCAGAATTCTGTATTTCAAGGATTCAGACCAGGACCAGAAATAGCTGTTTTATCAGGATGCTTATCATCCAGGGACAGTGTGAGGAGATCAACAGAGCACACTTAAATGGAAACAACAAAACTGTTTCTGCTTCCTCAGATGAGCCACCACACTCACAAGTGGCCTTAGGCTTTGATCCTCTCACAGGTTTTCCATCCAGCCCATTTTGTTCCATACAAAGTGCTGTGTAAGCAGCCTTCCTTGTGGCACTATGAGGGAACCCGTAACCTTGCAGACACCCAGACAGCATGGAGGAGCAGCAAAGACAGCGTCAAACTGGTTGGTTGGATTGTTTCTTACCAATTCCTCTATCTTTGTAACGAGCTGTTTGTTAGTTAGATTGCTGGAATCCAGGGCTACTGCCAGCTCCTGGTAACGTGTCTGACGGGCACATGCATATAGGAGAAAAAGGAAGGAGCAGAAGAGGAGGAGGGAAGGAAAAAAGCAATAATTAAAAAGGACAGAAAAATAAATCATCATCACAGTTTGATATAATCAGATTCTCCAAACAAAACAAAATCTATGGTTTTGACAAAAGCAGCTGGGATGTCAACCTATTTTAGCCATTTCTGCTGAGGCCTCATTTTGACATAAGAGTGAATCAGAAATAAGAACTGCAGTTGCATGGAAGCCAGATTATCCCCCGTCCCCAAACTGGGAACACCTCCAATACCTGCCTCTGACTGTTGTGATCACAACTACTCAATTACAGCCCCAGGTGACACTACACAGTGATATATGTGACCTGTGCCTTCAGTTATGCCTCACTAACACTGCTGTAAGCACAGAATCCAAACAAGTGATCAACAGCAGCAATTAAGAAGAAAAATAAAAAACGTGACAGATTGAGAACAACTTACTTCCATTTCCTTAATATTTGTGGAAGAAACAGCATTTTCTCCATTCACATACGATGTAGACTAGAAGTAAATCAAGTAAGTCGGTTTTAGTCCCCAAGGCAACAAATCACTATTAGGTAAGAACCCACTATAACAGTAACACTCCTTATAGCACCTGTCACTTCAAACGACCACACACAGGCACAGAAAACACTTTTCTGGCTCAGGATAGACGCCGGCTGCCCCTGTGACAAGCTGATGTGAATTATTCAGACTGACTTCATATTCTTTTCCACTAACTCAAGAGTACATCTTTCCATGAATACGTACAATTCATTCATCCCACTCTCCTTTTCTTCCTACTGCTGAAATCTTACATTCCTAAACCAGGATTTTTTGCTCCTCAGTGTTTAAATATCACATTGGTTAGAATGGCTGCAGATGTCTCTGAGATTGAAGAGTGTTTCCTTGAGCTGTCTGCTTAAAGTTCCACATCAAACACCAAGAGAATTAATGGGACAAATGGATGAAAAGGAGTACCTGGGAAACCAGGCCATTGAGTTGTTCAGACAACTGACGGAGACCCTCTGTTGACGAGAAAGACCTGGGAACAAAGACCTGGCAATGAAAACCTCTCCCAGAGAGCTGCCCAAATCAGCACAGCATTGGGGCAGGAATAAAACCTTAATTTGTTTGGATCCTGATGCAAAGCCAACACAGACACTCACCTGTTCTCATCCAAAGCATTTTTATGATCCTCAGCTTCATGCATCTGTGGATTAAAACATAAAAACTTACAAGCCTGTAAAAGATGGGAGTCACACTTACGAATATGTCACTAAGACTTGATTAAACCTGGGCTCCAGTTCCACAGCTCCTGTAATTACTGGCTTCCCAAAGGAAGATGAACTTAAAACCACCAACTCAGCCCTGGCTTACACAATTTCTGAGTGGTGTGAGTCTGGGTTTCCTGGAATAGAGAAACTCAAGTGTAACAGGCTTTATGCCTGCTGCTTTTATTTATCAGGATAATCAACACTTTGCTGAAAAAAACTTCAACTGAATCTTTAATTAGTGGAAGGAAACACAGATTGATTGGACTGGAGACCTGTCTTATTAAGGGTACTTTCTGCTAATGAAATAGGAGAGAAGGGGAAGAAAAACAGCTTCAGAAGCCACAGGGACACGTGTATACTCTCACAGACAGATGATGACTGCATGGAGAGTGAAGAATGTAGTATTTTTAAGAGGAGAAAACCTGAACTAGTCATATTTATGAGGGTCATCTTTCTCCACACTAATGTGGCATCACTAACCAATATTCAATGGTAGAGCATTGATGATAAGTCACAAACCTGTGTCAGCTGCATGCTCTCAGGAGCAGGCAGAACAGAACCACAACTAGGGAGGCTGTTGCTGTTAGATAGCACAGGGACATCGGGAGCAAGCTGTTCAGCACTACGAGTGGCAACATCACTGTCAAAGTATGCCTGTCACAAAACACAGCACAGGATTACAGCCTTCATGCACAATGAACAAACACACACACCAACACATCACCTTGTGACCTGCCTGTGAAAACCAGACAGATGTGAACAGTCAGTCATTAAGAAACATGTGGAAAGGAACCTGTGTTCTCCCCAGAGCAAAGAGGTGGCTGCATCAACCACAGACAAACACCGTCCCAGAGTGTGTCCTTTCATAAAGGACCAGTGTCCCATAATCCGACTCCCTTTTTTAACACAGGGCAATAATGTCACCCAAACTCTTAAGTTCACACACGACATTCACTGCAAAAGATTCACCAAAAATCAAGTAAGGGCAAAGCCAAATGTCACTGCACTTTGAAAAGCACCACCTTCAAGGTGTTCCTGGGGAAAACACAGATCACTGTATGCAAATGAAGATGGAAAAGAACAGGGGAGTGACTACTTGAAAATTGGGTTAGTCAGACTCAAATGCTCTGTCTAAAATTCGATGAAATTTGTGGCATGCCATGACCCACCAGTTTAGAAACAGGGCATTTATGAACAGGCCAGAGGAAGGGTGGCTGGGGGCAGCTCCCTGTGGCCCTGCTGCAGCCATAGATCCCATGACTAGAAGAATCTAAATAGAAAAGAGGAGCACCAAAAACCTATTTCTGGACAGCAATGCAAGTTCCCACCCAGCCTTTGTGGGAGGATGGATGGCATCTGCAGCCCCCCCTACGAAGCCACACTGCACTGGACTATTTCATCTCCTTGTACAGCACTAGAGCCATAAAGGTCCAACAGTGCTCTCATGTTTTACAGCAATTTGATTGATTTCATCATCCAGCTCTGGTAAGTCATCACTTAAAAACACAACAAAACAGATGAGATAATCTTTCAGCATTCAGCCCCACCAATACACTGCAGCTCTCTGCAATTCCACCTGGAAGAGTTCCCTCTTACTTCAGTTACTTCCTTCTTGGTAATTCATAGGAAACAAGAAATCTCTCTTTTGGCATTCCCTGTTTACCTGCTCAGCACTTCACTCACTAATCCAGCGGCAAGGTTAAAACAGCAACAGTGAAGGCAGATTTAATGAAGGCAGTAAGTTGGAAGACTACAAAGGGAAGCAGAGTTTTTTCAATTTCTTTTTAGCAGGACAGGTACTGATGCTCTGAAGGAGCAATATATGTTAGGTGCTTATTAGGAAGGTCAGAAACTCCCTCACTTCTTTCAGCTAAAGGCTCTTCACTTTTATCAATCACACGCTCATCAGTATAAACATCAGAGGAACAATGAGGAATTCATTCCCCACTGCATCTCAAAATGATAATTTCTTCTGATCAGAACATTCTTTCTGCCTAATACTTCCAAGATGCAGAAACCAGTAATGTGCCTTAACCACAAGAACTCCTTCCTTCTTTCTTCATAAGGAACAGTTTTGTAATAAACTCTCAAAAATCCCAAAACTATTTGAACAATCAAATTTGTTGGAAACAGAAAGCATTAGAAGCAAAACACTTATATAGAAATTATGCATTGTGACATTCTAATAATGTAGAATAAAAAGTCAGTAATTCTGCTCAGCTTAGCATGTAGTAGGATCCACTTGTTTTCATACAAAGGCTTCTACTTAGCTGGTTTTCCTGTATTTCAGAGCCAAGAAGGCTGAAGTGAGAGAGAAGGGAGGGCTCTGCTTCACATGAAACACCAATGGCAGCAGCTGCTCAGCTGCCAATGATCAGCTTTTCTGCCCTATTAGCATCAAGTTTCTGAACAGCATTTTCCTAACTCAGGATTTTTACAAGACAGCAACCGGAATGAGAAATCTTTCTTTCATTATATATTGCAGTTAAAGATTAGTTTTCAAATAATTCCTAAAACCCCAGGCACAACAATCCAAAAATTCTATAATAGCCAATCAGATCAAACTGTATCTCTGAGGAAAACAGAAAAAAAAATGGGGAAACAAGAACGAATAGAGTAATAAATTCTCCCTTTGCAGAACATGACTAAGCTGTAGACATATGTAGGCCTTCACTGCAAGGCTAATGTCACCTCAGCAACAGCACTGGACCACCTATCTTCATGTCACCCTCCAATGTGAAACAAGTCTCTTTCTCCAATATTTAACTTACTCTGAGCTTACAAGTATTAACTGAAACCAGTCCCCAGGACAACAGTGACAGTTTAGTCACAACACAAGTTTTCTGAGGCTGGACAGGTACACCCAGCACCCCAAAGCTGGCAGTGTGTCTTCACATCACTCGAGTTCTGCTGGTACAGAACCTACACAACACAGTCCAGCTGGTGGAACTCTGCATGTCAGATGTATTATCACACAAAAGAAAAAAGGATACAAAGGCAATTCACAGGGAATTCCATTCTACCTTGTGGTTTCACTTCATCTGTCAGGTACCCCAGATGATTACTATAGTTATATTTATTGCTGGAGACACATGGATATGCAGTAAATATAAGAGTGAGCTACTTAATGACAACTACATTGAAACAATGGTAGGGAAATAAGCTACCAAAATGATGCAAGTGAAAATGAAAAGCAGAGCTTTGGTACAACAAAACTGGAAGAACATTCTGGGCTACAAAATTTGACTTCTCTGAGTTCCTATCACAGTTTGGGCCTTATTTTAAATAAACTGACTGTCTGAAAATAAATATTTTTAAAAGGCTGTTTGTTTATGTGTGCTCCTAAACACCTTTCTCTTGCTTCTTGGCATACTTCCTGCCCTTTCCTCTTCAGGATCCTGGGAATGTGAAGACGCTAAAGCCTGGACATGCCTGGCTTTGAAGTATTTGACTTCCTGCCTAAGCATATTTAAACCCCTGGTACTTGCCAGACTGTACATCACCTGTGCCAGCTTCACTGCCTGTCATAAAAGGAGCGACTGGAATAACCAGCCAGGGCAGCTGCTTGCCTGGAGATGAGCAGAAACGTGCCCTTCAGAAACCAAGCTCCAGGAAACAAAGCAATGACACTCAGAGCAGGAGAAATACAAAATATGGAAACACTACCTCTTCCTAGTGCAGTTTTCCTCAGCTGTTAAATGAGTTTATTGCCTCACCCCAAATTCCCGTTTTCCTCCAAGCTCAGCTGTCTCAAGGCTCACTTTTTGACATGTTAACTTTGACGCAAACCAGAAGGGAACAAGCACTTAACGAGCAATGGTAACAAAGAGCTCCATGTTAATAAACCAGCAACAAAACTGAAGCAACTGACAATGGATGTGTGAGGAAAAGGCTCCATCCCAGAGATGGAGCTCAGTGTGAACAGAACCCGAAGCATGCGGGAGGGAGAGCGAGTCACTGCAAGGGACACAAGCACTGCCTCACCTTCCTCTTGTCCAATGAGGGTATGGCTACCCCATTGGAGCGGTTAAGGTCTGACACCAGCACCTTCAGAATGTTCTGAATCTACAGGAGGCGAAAGAAAAGGGGAAAGAGAAACAGCTCAGAGAAGAAAAGAGAGGAAACGTCAATCCAAGGCAGCCAAGGAACCAGCCTTGTCCAGCTCATGAGGACCACACACCTCAGCCCAGCAGGTCTGTGCACACCCAGGGCACCATCAGACAGGCTCCATCACCAGCTGCACCTTCCCAAACAGGCAGCTGCCAACTCCTGTAGCACACTTCATACAGCACCTACACCACGCAGCTCTTACCCCAGCACAACCACTTCCCAGCTCCAGTCAGATTGTCCAGAAAACCAAAGAAGAGGGAGGTGACAAATGATTTGGGAGAAAGAATGAGACACTCACATTCTCTGGAGGCTGCTGGTCATCAGTGGTGGGAGTTGCAGGTCTGCTGCCTTCTTTAGTTTTGCGTTTTTTCTTAGTTCCTGCAGTTGCTCCAGGGCTGTTCTTCTGCTGATATTCCTTCAGCTGTGAAGAGAAGAAGAATGTGAAGTCCAAACAGAATATGCCTACTGTAACCCAAAAATCCCTCAAAACCTAACTCCACTGAGTAAAAATACAGATCAAGTGTAAGGACAAGAGAAATGCTCTTCCATTAATTCATCCGTTTGGGGGGAAAACATGAATCAAAATAAGCCCAGAAAAGGCTAAATTAAGACTGAAGTGATGGGTTTATGACAAGAGTTGTAAGCATTCAACTTTTGTTTACAGCCAATGCTGTTCGTGGGAAATTATTTGATACTCCATAGTGCAACTACAAGGAGATTGAAAGCACTGGTTTAGGGGATTTTTAGAGTTTTAAGTAAGAGCAATAAGGCAAAATTAATAAAGGGCAATTAATCCTGCATGCAAAGTGAAAAAGCACTGCCTGCTAGTAAAATGTTCCACTCCATGAAAGATTTTATGAAGGACAATTGCAATCTCCACAGTAGACACTGCAACAACTGCAAACTAAGGGGAAAACAACCTACAAACACTTTTTAATCGCATCCACTTCGCCCAGGAAGTGCCGGTCTGGTAAGATGTAACTCGAATCCCGCCAGGTCTGCCGGCATTTCTGTGCAATTGCTGCACGCCCGAGCCCCAGAGCGGCCGGTCCCGGCAGTTGTTTATACAAATAAGGGCACCCCCGGCCCGCACACCCCGGGCAGGGCACGGCGGGGCAGCAGGGAATGGAGAAGGACGAAGGAGGATCCCATTAGTGGTAGGATTTCAAAATGGAAGCCTGAACTGCTCCAGGACACTTTCCCGTTCCTGTGACTTTGACACAGAAGCGCATCCCGCCAGGACGCAGGCAGCCGGGC
>NW_008246054.1:6010885-6011696 GCF_000691975.1 Corvus brachyrhynchos
CGCTCCGCCCCGGGACACCCCGGGGTGACACAGCGGGAGAGCCCGGCCCCTCTGGGACGCCCTCGCCTCGGGACACCCCGGACCCCGTGTGACACCTGACGCTGTCCTGCTGCTGTAGTGACCCGACAGCTCAGAGCAAATGCCGGGAGGGGCCAGCCCAGCTTCCCTCGCCTTTGCGGGGCGCGTCCCGCACACCCGCCTCACGTTCTGCCCTGTGGTGTCCGCCTGCTGCCTCTGAGCGCGCGGGTAGCGCAGGTGGTGGGGTCACTGTGTGTGATCCCAAATCCTTTGACCTTCCAAGCGCGGCAGCACCAGAGGCTCGGGCAGCCCCGGCGCTGAGACACGGCTCTTACAGGGACACGGCTCTTACAGGGACACGGCTCTTACAGGGACACGGCCCCCTGCGCCAGCCGGGCCCGAGCGCGGCGGGACGGGGCTCCAGCGCTGTTCGAGCCGCTGTGCGGGACTCGGAGGGCGGGGCCCGGAGGGAGATGCGGTGGCCGGGCGGGACACGGGGACAGCCGGGGACGCGGCAGGGCTCACCTTGCGAAAACAGCATTGCGGAGGGGCTTAAGGATAAAGACTGGACGTGGCACTCAGTGCTGTGGTCTGGTTGGCACGGTGGTGTTCGATCACAGGTCGGACTCGGTGATCTCAGAGGTCTTTTCGAACCTGATTGATTCAGTGATTTTGTGTGAGTGATCCCGAGACCCCCTGAGCCCCCGTCCCAGCTGGGCCGCGGTGCTGAGGTGTCTCTGGGGCACCGAATGTAACTACCTCGGCTGCGGCCATTGGGGGCAATTGAGTCCTG
>NW_008246054.1:6011992-6021156 GCF_000691975.1 Corvus brachyrhynchos
GGTGAGTCCTGCGCGGGGCTCCCCCGGGAGCCGCTCACGCGTTCGCGGTGCCTCAGCCCGGCCCGGTGCGGAGTGCTTTTCCTTGAGGGTGAAGTTGCCGGTTCCCCGAGTTAGTGCCGGCACTGCAGTTTGCACTGTGTCGTGCTGGGAGTTTCTCCTAAAAGGCACATTGTGATTTTTAATTATTTATTTTCACTTCACACTGTAATTCTCCAAAGTGCCGTAGGATGTGATATGGAGCAGGCTAACGTTATGTACACTGATCCATATTTTACTTGAACCGCCCCCCTGCCTTGGGGATATTTTTTTTTCTTTTCTCTCGTTTTATCTAGTGACACACACACTATTTTCCCATTAGAGCTCCAGCACTGTAGCATCTTATCCAGAGCTGAGTTCCTGCTACATGTTTTCTGTGCTCTACAGATCCCATCTCCAAGGTCCTTCCAGCCTAATGGAGCCAGCGAAGAAGCCCTGCAGCACGAAATCAAAGAGCTGAAACGGAAAGACCTTGCTCTAGACCAGGAAATTGCACAATTATTGTCCGAGTACGTCCTTGGCAAGTTCAGCGTCCACTGTGATGCCTCAATTATTTTTGTTTTTAAAACAAAATGTGATCCAGGAATTGGAGTTGAGAGCTGACCTTCTATGATGCCTTTGGCATGGTGCAGTGTTGGTTACAGTGTTGTTGTAAGTGATGGTACTTGTTAGAGACAAGAGGGAATTCTTTCCACTTTATGTGGTAAAGCAAAACAAGTTTTACTAGGAGCTTGCATAAGAGGATTTTAGCTTCAGCCTGGGTGTTCCTGAGGTAATTATGTGTTAACTGGGAACAGATAATTTTAGCCATTTGTTATTTGTTGTGAAGGACTGATATTTTCTAAGGTAAGTGTAGTGCATAGGATGGAAATGGTAGAACAACAAAGGCTGTTCCACAACCCTTTTTGATTTATCCACAAGGATAAACAAACTTTCTAGTGACAGGACAAGAGGAAATGGCCTCAGGCTGTGCCAGGGGAACTTCAGATTGGACATAAGGAGGAATTTCCTCACTGAAAGGGTGATTAAATATTGGAATCGGCTGGCCAGGGAAGTGATGGAGTCATGGTCCCTGGAGGTGTTCAAGAGATGACTGGACATGGCACTCAGTGCTCTGGTTTAGTTAATATGGTGATGCTTGGCCAAAGGTTGAACTTGATGATCTTGGAGGTCTTTTCCATCCTAAATGATTCTACGATTCTTCATTTTTTTTTAACCTATATACAGATTAGAGATACATATCAGTGGAATTCACCACAGCCTATTCTTGTTTCTACTTGATTCTGAGAACTTGGGTGAATTGGCTTTCTTGAGCTTATTTAGAGCTTTCATGTTTATGACTTGCAGCAACTGCACTTGCTGCATTCAGTTTCTGCTTTCGATGTGCTGGACTTGGATATCTCCCACAGCAGCAGGAACCCCCAGTCTCTCTGTGTCATTTGTGAACTTTCTGGTGTTATTTTACAGGGGCTACAGCCTGGAGGAACTGGACAAGCACATCTCTCTGCTCCATGAGTACAACGAAATTAAAGATGCTGGGCAGATGCTGCTGGGCAAGCTTGGTAAGGAAGGGAAAGCTGTTAAAGACCTTTGTAGTCAGTGTTTTCATACAGACACGGAAAGAAGCTGCTGCCACGGAGGCAAAGCTTGTGTTACAGATTCTTCACTTAAAAAAAATTGTGTGGGCAAGCAGGAGGCACAGCTGCAAAACCTTGGGTTTCTTGGCTATGGGATGCGCTATGGGATAATGAGGGGAGGAAAACACCATGTTTCTGACCCATCTGACCTTTGTTTAATGAAAGCAATGCTGTTTCTTTATTTCCTAGCTGTTATCCGAGGGGTCACTACAAAACAGCTCTATCCTGAGTATGACCTGGAGATCAGTGACTAGTCCTGAACCTGGAGACTGCTATGCCCTGCAAAAGAGACTATCACTGGGCCATTTCATGTTGGTGTCATCCTGGTTTAGAAGGGACAGAAGGTGGAAAAGGAACCTTTGGGAAAGGGATGTAGGATTTTAGATAATTTCATGTACTACCTGATCAACAGGATTTTGTTTGGTTTTTTTTTTTTTGAAAGGTTGTAGTTCAGGTTGATGTTGAGCCTCTTCCATGGAGCCTTTGCTTCCCTGCAGTATCTAGGGGCTGTTTGGTTACTGAATGGATAGAAGAAGTGAGGACATACAAATGTGCAATCTAATAGCTGCTTTGAAAGGATAACCCTCAGAAGGAGGGAGGGAAGAAGGCTGAAATCGTGGTGGTTTGGGGGTTTTATTTTGTTTTATCAACAAATCCAGAGAAGTCTGGGTGTTCTGCATTTTTGTACTTACCTGCTCTGGTATCTGGAGGTTTTGTATAATTTCTGTAGTAAATGGCAAAACATAAAGTTGTGTTGAACTGTCCACTCTGAATAAAGCAGTCTTCACATCTGTCAGTAATTCAGTTTAAAAGCCTATAAAACATTGCATGAACCTGGGAACAAATTCTAAACCTATATTGAGACAACTATAACATCAGTTACTCAAATGTTTTCTCCAGGAATGTGCAGGTGCAGAATCACCTTTCTCTGCTCTAAGTGCAGAGTCACGGTGGGAGTGAGCGCTGTCCTGGACAGGGGATGATGTTGGGAGCATGAGTATTTCAATGTCAGTGTTAGGAATGATGGTGACTGCACAGACTAAATTTGGCTGCTTTGGGCAGTTGGAAGTGATGAAGTGCTCTGCTGACTGCAGATCTATTATCCCTTTTTCACTCAGGCTTGATGTCCTTCTGCCCATTTCTACTTTCCAAGACCTTCTAGCCAGTAAGTTTCCCCTGTGGTCTCGTTAGGCCCATGCTGCAGTCTGCTTGTTACTTCCAAATTTGAATCAAATTAATCTGTCTTCATTGTGATAGGAAGCCAGAAACCAGTCACAAGGCTGCTGCTGAGAACAGATAATTGGTTTTGCACTCCTGGCTCTGGATGTGGCACAGAAACATCACTAATAAGTATCCTTTTTTGCCTCAAAAGCTGTGGGAATGATCTCAAGCAGGGGGACAGAAAGAGCCTGTATATTCCATGATTCATCCAAGTAAGTCTCTGTTGATGTGAAGCTGTGCAGAATATTTGTTGTGGCCAGATCAGAGTGGACTCTCAGGGGAATGTTCACAGGTATATCCTCCCCACCACATACCCCTCTGCCAAGTGTGGAACACTCGTGTTTTGGAGTAGTTTTAAGGGGAGGAAAACAAGTCACAAGGTGGCAAAACCAGGAAATGCAAACTTTGTTACTAAAGTTGCTGTTTTGGCTGGTGTTTCCTGTGTAGAAGGACTGGTTCAGCCTGGAGTGTTCCAACCAAACTGTTCCTCTGTCAATGGCACACGCGACTGGAAATTGTTTTTGCAATGGGATGTGTGGAAATTCTTCAGTTTGTGTGAGGTGTGAGCTGAGGGGATGAAGTATAGTCCATTACCAAAGTTACTGAAGGTTGTTCAAGGAGTGAGAAGTCCATGTTTTCTTCTCCACTGTGTAGGAGCACTGGGGTTAAAACTTGCAGCTGTAGCTGTGCAAGTGTCCTGCTGCAGCTGCAGGGATGGATTTACACTTCAGGTAGCACTGGGCAGGTGGCCAGGGAAGGTCCCCTGACTTACCTGATGTTTCTGTGTCACATCCAGAGCCAGGAGTGCAAAACCAATTATCTGTTCTCAGCAGCAGCCTTGTGACTGGTTTCTGGCTTCCAATCACAATGATCCCGATCCCTTGTCCATGGAGGATGAGAACACGCACAGAATAACCCAAGGACAGGGCACGCTGTCCTTGGGGAGTCCCTGCTGCTGGCACAGCGGCAGCTGCGTTCCACGGCTGTTCTGCCTGCTCTGTGCAGCCCCGAGAAACCCAGAACAGAGAGAGTCCAGGGACTAAGTTAAAGACCCCTGGGATGCTTCAGGACAGGACTGCACACTGCCACTGAGGTACTTCATCACAGCCCCTGTGACTGCCCCTCCCAGAGTTACTCTTGCACCTTTATGGCTGTCACCTGGAGGATTAAATATGCTGGCCTTTGTCCAAGTCCAGGAGAGGAACAGAACAAATCTTCTGCTTTCTATAAATAAATCTCCAAACTTGCTAAGTATATAACTGGAAAACCATTGAGTGCAATAATGGTAAGTGTAATTCCAGATTTTTAACTTCAATTTAGAAAGTGTGTTTCTGACCCCGCTAAAGTCAGACCCTGCTATAATGAGCTACCAGAGAACAAATGGTATCACAGAGCTCACAGTTTCACCAAAGGGCAGGACATGCTGTCTGCAAGGAGCTGCTGCAGAGTAGGACACCAGAGATCACTGAACACCCGTGGCTCCTCAGGAGAAGAAGGGTAAAATAAAGTAGCACATGCTGGGGTTTTTTATGGGTCAATGTACATGGATGAATACTGAGCCAACAACCAACCTCTTCCCTGTTAGATCACTTTCGGTTTTATTTTTTGTGTATCCTGTGCATTAGTCTCCATTATAAGCCACTTCTCATCACTACAGAGTGCCTACTCTGGATAAAACCATTTCCTTGCATTGCTTTGGGTAAGCTGTGTTTTCTCCTGCACATCCTTCATTTAGCCCAATTCTGAGCTCTCATGTGTCTGAGAGCAGGGCTAATGGAAAGAAAATACTCTAGGAGAACACAGGGAAAATAAAATCCAGACAGCAGATAATATGCTGCCAGTTGCAAGGAACAAATCTGTGCAGTCAAGGCAATACAGCTTTCTAAGACACTACTTCCTGCTGCTAAATGATTCAGGAATGGGTTTTTATATCCCTTAGCAACCTAATGCTCTCAAATACACAGGAATTTTGGCACAGCTACCTCCTGTTAATGAACTGTTTGTGATGCTTTAAAAAAAATGATACAGCCTGTCCCTGAAGAAAAAAAGGCTTCTGATAAAACTCATCTCAAGGAAAGGGTGGAAGTGAACTACAATTAACCACTTTCCTTCTGCTGTCCATCACATTGCTGGCACATCACTGCCGTATTGTGCTGCAGGAATTGCTCATGGACACTCCTGCAGAGCATGCGCAGCTGTGTCCCCATCCAGCTGATGAAGAGGACTGTTCTCCCCATGTCCCAGTGTTTTCTCCAGCTCTGTTTCCACTTTGAGCTGACAGTTCCAAATTGCCTCCTGGATGCTCTGCAGGTTCCACCGGGTTCTTGGGAGAGCATCATCCACCGTGAAAACCCCGTCGCGTATTCTCCGCACTTGTGTGCACACAGCAGATGATTTCAGCTCCAGACCAATCTCATGAACCATCTTCCGGAGGTACTGCTGAGTCTCATGCAAGCAATGGATTTCTAGGAGGACAGAGACATTCCTTCAGAAGAAGCAAAGCTTTGACACAAGCTCTGACTTTGTAAATCCAGACATCACTCGCAGTTATGCTGAAAGAACTGGTTTGGCAGAAGACACTAAGATACAGCATGGTATGATTTTCTGGAATACTGCAGGGTGTTCTACAGCCTTCCAAAATGAATACTTTAGAAAAGAAACCAACAGATCTAGAAGAGTAATGTAGAAATTTAGGTATTTCAGAGGGGATAAAAAGGCACCTTTTTGTAAGACAATTTGTGAGGGAAAGGGGATTGGCAACAGATAAACAAACCACACCTTAAAAAACCCCCAAAACCCAGCACTGAAATGTATTACACTGAAACAATGAGCTAAGAATTTCCCCCACAGGCATTCACAATGTAAATTTTCCAGCCTTGGGCTTCAATCTGAACTGTGAAGGAAAAAGCTATGAGCTGGCTGGATTTACCAGAAAAGTTAGAAGGTGGTAAGAAATTCCAACCAACTCATTTTGCATTAAATCATGAGTAAGAAAATGAAGTTTACCAACTTATTTGCCATAATACATACTTGGAGTTCCCCAGTATATTCTGTGCCAGTCCTACCTAGCTGGAATTCTGGAAGTGCAAACCAGAGGCATCGGACCGCTGTGATTATTGGGGGGCTTTTTCCCATGGGGCGAATCAATCCTTTGACAGCCAGCTCATATGCCTCTTGTGTTTTCATATCAATGTTAGAATACCTAGGAAAAAAAAGAGAGCAGCAGAGACATTTAGAACTTCTCTCCAAACAGATTCAAAATATGTCCATCCCAAATAAAACAGAGATGCAATTTTTATTCTTAAAACTATCCACTGAGTTTTTGCATAGATTTTAGTGGTGAGTACTGAGTAGTGTAGCACAGTTTGGGAGGGAGGTACTTGGTCATGTCTACAAGTTATTTTTGTCAGCCCTAATATAGCAGATTGGTCCTAAACCAGCAGATTGGAGATTTTGGGATACAAGAGGGAAATTGTTGGGGTTTTAGGAGTTCTCCTGGTTTGTTTTTTTTTTCTGTTAAAGGAATTTTCCCCATACGTGTTGCTAGGGGGACAAATTGCTGGATACTTCAGAAAAACAAAAGACCTGGCCATTGGGAGGGGTGCATCTGGCTACTCTTTTGTTTCACCTGGGTGTGCGGGCAGTCGGTCCCGGCATTTGGACAGAGAGAGAGGCTGTTTCGTCGGCTGCTTTTCCTCCTGCCGGAGAAAAACCCCGGAATCCCAAGCCCGCCTTCCCTGCCCCTCTGGGAGCCGGGCCGTGGCCACTCTGCCCCCACAGTTGCTTCAAGCCTTTGCTACACTGTGGCTCTGCACACCCTGCCTGCCCAGACCTCCAGGGGTTCCCGCTGCAGCTCCGGAGTTCGATACATCTCGTCTGCCACCTGGGATTTGTGCTCGTCCCTGCTGTTCCAGCCTGCTGTTCCCGAGGGTCCGGCCGGACACTGGGATCGGCTGCCCAGGGGTTTGTGAAGCCTTTGTCCCATCCCTTCCCGGGATCCCGGGGCACCGGTGCCGCGTGCTCCCCGGAGGGTCCAGTCGGACACCGGGTTTGTGAAGCCTTTGTTCCATCCCTTCCCGGGATCCCAGGCCGCCAGTGCCGCGCGCTCCCCGAGCTCGCTCCGGAGCGCCCCCTGCAGCCGCGGGGGAACCATCGCACCTGCCCTGCTCACCGGGAGCCGCCAGCGCCCCCGCCGGCTGCGAGCGGAACTGCACCCGAGGGGAAAGGGCCCGACAGCCGAGAAGGCTGGGGCTGGGTTTGTGATTGTTCGCTGTTACTGCCAGAGTTATTGCTGTTTGTTTGACTGGTTATACACATAGAGATATGTAATAGTAAAGAACTGTTATTCCTATTTCCCATACCTTTGCCTAAAAGCCCCTTGATTTCAAAATTAGAATAACTCGGAGGCTCCTGCCTTCCTTAGCAGACACCTGTCTTTCAAACCAAGACAGACATTTAACTGCAACCTCTCACCAGAGCACAGAGCACTCAAGAGTAACTCCTCTCTGCCCCTCACTAGCACTCCAACCTTTATAGACTTTGACTATGGGGAAACCAAATCTTCTCATTTGTTTTGAAGACCAGCAAATAGCAGTGGGATTTGATCAGCTCATTTCCCCGGTGGATACGCACATCAACAGGGCCTTTTGATTTGTCCCTTGAATGACAGCAAGAATCCGCTCCAGCTTCTCCCTTGTGATATGATCTGCAAGTAGCAAGGCAGAAACAAAGTCTCAATTATCCATCCAGAAACTGGAAAGTCTGAAAAGTGCCACTGAGGTATTGCTGTCCCTTGGGCAGGCAGTCACATCAAAAGGGGCTGATGAGAGCTGAGGGGTGGCCTTTGCAAAGTCACATCCCCTGGCTCTACGTGGAGCAGCACAGAGCTGGACTGCACAGGGAAGAGTTATTTTGCTTAACTGATTTCAAAATATTGATGCTCCAGTTTCCTTATCATATGTTTTCATTCAATGAAATCTCCTGCTATCTCCAAGTGCGATTCACAGGGAGATCTGGGTCCTGACCAACCCAGTAGCAACCACTGTGACCAGCATTCACGCTGGCTTTGTATATATTGTGGTTAGATTTAGAAAAGGGGTACTACAACATCAACGAGGACTAGAAGACATACAAGACGTGGCTTTTGTCATTGTGCAATTCACCTAGTTTAAGTGCTTTACAGTTAATCTGCTGTTTGGTGTTCTGTTTAAAAAAAAAAAAAAATCAAGACATCTAATCAGTTTCTTACCAAATGTTGTCTTCTCTACTAAATTCCCTGTGTCTGAGAAGTCATCAGTGGCTTTACCAAAGAGCCCACCAACAGTATAAACCTGGAAGAAGGACAAAGAGCGCAATGTATTAAAAAAATACTCCAAGCAATTGAGCAGCAGTACTGCACCATGCAGCTGCTAGAAGTGCAGGCTATGAGAGTTTTGCACAAAAGACAGCAGCATCCTTTGCTCAAAAGGCCACAAGTGGATGCTCATGTGAAGGATGAAACTCTGGACCCTGAAAAGCTCTCAAAAGCATTGGTAGGTTTGAGACTTAAGAGCAGAATCAACATCACAAAGCTGCTCTGGGGCACTGGAGCAGGATCAAGTGTGCAATGGCACTCTGGGGCTCTGTGGCCCATTCAGAGCCAGCACCTACCTTGGTCAGGTGGCAGTTGTGCAGCTCAGTGAGCAGCTTGTTCCCATGGCCGATGCCAAGCACTGAAACATAGAAACATAACATAGGCTGTTATTCAGCCTCACAAAAAGTCACTGATGTGCATTTACACAGCACTGAACAGTTATGCCACTCTTGCCCACGGGACAGGGCTGTATCTCCTTAGGAGTCATGTCTGAGCAGTGCAATTAGACCCCCAGATTATTGCCTGGCATGAAAACAATAAGGCTGTGACCAGAGCTCTTGGATTTCCCCAGAACTTTCCACCTAGGTACTCAGGAAAAACGCTCAGCAGTGCTAGCCATAGTGAAGCCAGTTCAGGTGGTGGAGCAGACATGGGGATTGGTGTCCCCCAGCAAAACCCAGTGTGCTTGGGTCTCTCCCATCTAGCTTTGCCAGTGGCTTGCTGGGACATTTCTTCTGTGTTTTAGCACTTAAACTCCCAGTGGGGCTGTGAGATCCAGGGGTTGCTGCAGTGCAATGGCCGTGCATCCACCCTTCTCCCCTGCATGGAAACCCATCACCTCGGAGACGGCAGGACACGGTGCTGCTCCGGGACGGGACCCACCGAAGACTCCCGAGGCCTTTACATCCCGCCGGGGC
>NW_008246054.1:6022080-6026145 GCF_000691975.1 Corvus brachyrhynchos
GAGGGGAGCGCCTGCCACCCGCGTCTGGCAAATCTCGCTCCCTGCCTCCTGGAAGCTTCATAGGAGAGTTTATTTCTGCCTTTGTTGTGTAACACCTTTAGTTATGGAGCAGGCGCAGGGCTGAGAACTGACCCAGGGCAGGAGGCTGTGAAAGAGAGGGAGTGAGGAAACCCAAACACACCCCAGTGTGACCCCTTGTGATGCCCCCCCAGACGGGTCTATTTCTCCAGAGTCCCCCAGGCCTCATGCCTGCTCCTCCATCCCATTCCCAGGAAGGGTCATGTGGGTGACACCGGGGCAGAGTAGCCCTGAAGGTGAATATCTGTGGTTTATGGGGTCCCCAGTTTGCCACAGGCTTCCTGCCTGCTCCTGGGTCAATGGGTTCATTGCCCTGTTTCCTCACCTGCCAACCAAGAATAGCTGTCTGTTGCAAAAACAGCTCCTGGATCACTCTCTGGTCTCTCTTTCAGACATGGTGGCAGTCCTTGGGGAGACCACAGGCTGCCTGGCCCTGCCAAACCTGCGAGACAAGATGAAAAACCACCCTGAAGGTTACCACATCCTCCAGTGCGTCCCTCCTCATCCCTCCCACCCTCGCTGCGTGGTTTGTGGTGGGGAGGCAGACACGAGGCCAAGCAGGTTCCTTGAGCCCTGTGAAGGGAGAGCTTGGAAGCAGCACAAGTGTTTTGTTAGCTCTAACCCTCCAGGCTGTTTATTTCACTTTATTTTTAAAGTTCACAGGAGCCCTGTGACACATCTAAGGGCAGGCACTGCTGCCTGTCTGTTCTGCTTCACTGCTGGAACTGGCAGCTGCCAACACCACAAGATGCAGCATCAGGCACAGGGGAGAAATCCATGGATGTGGATGCTGAGCAGCAATGAGAACCCACTACATCCATGGATTTCTTCCCTGTGCCTGCTACTGGTCTCTTGCATTGAGACTTTGTCTCTGCTGGTCTGCCTCCTCTTTACACACTTCCATATTTTCTTTCCTGGCTTATGCTGAAATGAGGCCACTTCTCTTGTTTTCTTTTTTAAGACTCCATCGCTTCTGCTTCCATGTCTGCCAGGACTTGTTGAGTGCAGCAAGGCTGTGGACCAGGAGGGATTTCTCTTATTAACCAAGCTCTCATTGTATATCTGCTTGCCTTCCCCCTGTTCCCTGTCATGTGTCCCACCTGCTGCTTGTGTCATGTAGGAGCTTGAGAAAAGCTGCCTTTTGCCATACGTTTGTGCAGACCAGCCTCATTCTGGCTCTGGAAGGTGACTTGGTAAAACATGCAGAGCACTAGGATGGGGCTGAAACCCAGCAGAACTGCCCAGGGAGAAGGCTGGGAAGTGGCATACCCATCTGCTCCTTGCCCTGTGGTATTGCAGGGGTCTGAATTGGGCACACAAGTCTTTTTTGTTTTTATCCTCCAAGCTACTGAGGTCCCTTCGACAACAAATACACAAGGAAATATCTGCAGCTAGTGTGAAACTGGTGCCAGTCCTGCTTATCTCCCTGGCATCTCCATTCTAGGAGCTGAGCAGCTCCTGGATCCACTGCAGGGCTTTTATCATGGGAAGAGTTTATCCTGTGAATGGAAATAAAAAGGCTTTTGTTTACTTCCAAGGCTGTGAGGCACCTGTTTGCCAACAACTTGTAGAGGAGACCTTTTCCTGTGTGGCTGCCATGTGGCTAGTGGTGAAGGCCTGAGCAGGATTGAAATTAAATCTGTGTTTAGAAAAAATTCCTTCTCTTCTTTGGGGTTGTTCCTTTGAAGCTCTGGCTGCTTTGCAAGGGCACTAAAGATCTCTGCTCTGCAGGGCTGGCTGTTGCTGGGGGCTGTGCCAGGTTGGCAGCCCACACAGCAGGAGTGTTTCGGTGCAGAGCACACCAGTGTTTTTCCCACTAGAGTTGTTACAAGGGCACAAGATAAAGGCCCTTTTATTGCCAAGGCTTCAGGTAGATCCTTCAAGCAATTTGTGTCCCAGCCTCAGCAACAGAAGTACAGACGGTGCTGTCCCTGCAGTGAGCAGTCAGGGAAAATAACAAGGAAGGCCAGAGGCAGGGGTGGGGGTTTCCAAGGGCTCCTTTTCTCCAGGACCTGCTGCTGTGGTTTTCACCTGGAGTCTCACTGACCTGTGTTTTGCTTCCAGGGAACGGCCTCGCATCCGTCTCTCCACTCTGGACATGGCCAGGCTGCAGGGGCTGCCGGATGGCTCTCTGGGCCGGGAGTACGCCCGGTTCTTGGAGGACAATGTGAGTGTGGGGTTTTACGGGGTGTAGATTTCTGTGGCTGATCCCTGTGCTGGGAGCACAGGTGAGATTGGAGCCATGGAGTTGAATTGGACTGCTTTGGACTTGCAGAAGGTTTCTCCAGACACCCGGATGCCACCCAAGTTTGTTGATGATGAAGAGCTGGCATACGTGATCCAGCGGTACCGGGAAGTCCATGACCTGATGCACACCCTCCTGGGCATGCCAACCAACATGCTGGGTGAGCAGCAGCGGGCGTAGGGGGCTGCACTGCCAAACCCACCGACTGTGCTCGGCTGCCTGTCCCAGAAATGGAGCAGACTGGGCCAGCTGGACTCCTTGATCCTTACCCCAGGTCACTGTGTGGGGATTTTGCATTATCGCTATCCTACATCACTGGCTCTGTGGTGACTGAGAGGCCATGAGATGTCACCTTTCCCTTGCTGGGAGATGCTCTGCCCAAGTCTTGGGCACAGGCAGCCACTGGATGGGTGGTTTCTGCCTGGCAGGGAGGGTGGCATGGCGGGAGGGATGTTTTGAAAGCTCTGTGTGAAGGCAGAAGGGAATTCCTGGTTGCTCCTTATCTGCATGTCTCTGTGTCCTTTGCCCTCATTTTGTGTCTGACTCAATAGCAAGTCACAAGCGCAGCCTTGCTGGTACGTGTGGGAACCAGCATGACAGGTCTCCTGTGCAGGCTTTGCCTGAGCCCAGGCAGTTTTGTAAAAGGCCCGTCCTGTGCTGGGAGACCAGGAGAGCCACATGGAGCATCGGGCCTTGGCACCACATTGCCGAGGTCTGCAGGGAGTTGGACTGCCTGGAATGTGTTCCCCGAGCTCCCAGGGCTTGTGGGGTGCCATCCCTCTGGGCTGGGTGGTGTGTGACAAGGGCCATCCTGGCACAGGATGAGGCCATGGCCAGACTTTAGGAAGCATTCCCAGGTAGCCATCCTTGGGAAGGGCAGATGTGCAGCCTGTGTTGAGGAGCTACGCAGCCCTGGCTGGCCCTTGATGCAGGTGCTGTGCCTGCTCATGGCCTCCCTGCTCCCTCCCAGGTGAGGTCGTGGTGAAATGGTTCGAAGCCGTCCAGACAGGGCTGCCCATGTGTGTCCTGGGAGCAGCGTTCGGCCCCATCCGGCTCAGCACGCGGTAGGTGCCCAGTCTGTGCCCTGGGTGTACCCAGCCTATGTGGTGCTTTCCCATGTCCGCTGGGGACAAAGAGGGGACACTGCTGGTTTGCAGTGGGGAGGCAGTCACAGATCCCTCTGTGAGCCTACTGCTGTCCCCACATCCCAAGGAAGCGGTGACAGCTTTGCCTTGTCACTGAAGCAGAACCTGATGCTTAATCTGCATTCAACACCAGCTCCCCTGTGCCAGGCAGGAGCAATTTCCAAGCCTTGGATGGGCATGTGTTGAGGGCCAGCAGGACCCTCACTACACTGATAGCTGTTCCCTGCTTCAGCACGTCTGTTTCGGTGGCCCAGCTGTTGCAGAACCTGAGTTCTGGTCTTGGGTTGGTGCTGACTGTAACCTTTCTGGCCCACCATCTTCTGTGCCTCAGTTTCAGTGAGTTAAGCAGAGGGGATGCTAGAAAGTTAGAGGGATACATGAGACACATGGGCTTGGCATCAGCATACAATGGGGACTTGGAGAAGGAAATTAACAAAATGTGGATATCAAAACTGCCACCACCTGTATCATTTTTTCCAGAAAGTTGCAGGTCCTGGCCACCGAGCTGGTTCCCTGGGCAATTAGGAGTGGGCTCAATGCCAGCTGTGTCCTGAACGTCTACTACGAGCAGCGCTGGGAGCAGCCAGAGGAGTCACT
>NW_008246054.1:6026725-6028751 GCF_000691975.1 Corvus brachyrhynchos
GGAGCGCGGTGGGGCGCAGCCGGTGGAGTCCCTGCGGGAGGAGCTCGGCATCTTCCCTCCCCCGGCCGTTCGAGTGTGAGAGCTCATGTCGGGAGGAGCCCGGGGGATCCCTGTTGGCAGCCAGCAGCCAGCCCCTGCTGCACTCCATATCCTCCTGTTGTGCCCGGGAGCACAGCATGGCTGTAGCTCTGCCACCACAGACCCGAGGGCTGTGTTTTCTCCTGCCAAGAGCTGGCACCAACCAGCTTGCAGGATGTCAGGGTCTGATGTGCCTTTGCCAGCTCAGTCTGGCTGGTCAGGTCTCCCAGTAGCAGCATTCTGGTACTGACACTCCCAGATGCTGGGATGGGGAGGGAGCACACTGCAGCAAACTGATGCCCTGGCCTTCTGCAGCTCTGGGCCTGTGCAGGTAAATCCTTCCTCCCACTCTTCCTGGGAAGATCAAGGCTTCAGATCTTGGGGCTGCCCTGGACTGGAGCTAAACCAGTGATTTCCAGAGGAGCGCAGGAGCAGGTTTGGTGTGTGCAATGATGAAATCCCACTTTGTACTGGTGCCTAACTAGTGTCCTGTTGGGTCATACTGGATGTGCCTCACTCATGCCTCAGAGACCAGGCAGTGTGTGGTTGTGTGCCCACAGGGCAGGCAGGGAAATACCTTTGGATATTTTCCCTCCTGGATTGGCTGTTTTGAGAGTCAGTCCTGGTCTGCCATGCCTCCCTGTAGTCCCTCACTATTAAAAATTATGAAATCCCCATGATTGTGCTGGGTGTTCAGTAGAAGTCATCCCTTCCTTGGGCAACAAAATGACACAGTTGGGATTATGGTGTTGAATCCAGTGAGTGCGGAAACAGTGGCTGCTGGTGCTGTGTCTGGGAGCTGATTGCTGTCTGGGTTAATTAAACTGTGCTCCAGACTGCCAGCAGCCAGGGAGCAGAGTTGCTGGATGTGATGGCAAAGAGCCACGAGGCCAGGGGCTCTTTGTTCATATTTGCTGTTGGAATTCCTTCTTGTTCAATAAAATCCACACTGGAGCTTGTAGTTCATTACCCCTGTCCTTTTGCCCCATCTGCCCTCCTGAGCTGGAGATTTGATGTGAAACCTCACCTCTTTTTGGCTCCAGCAGGCTTCCTTCCTGCCCCCCAGACTCCCTTTTTCTAACTTCTCCCTGCATCAGCCACCCCACAAAGCCAGACTTCAGGTTTTTCTCCAAAGCCTCCCCTGGCCCCCAGAGTTATTTCAAACAGATACTAAAAGACAGCATATAAATACATCCTTCAGCTGCCAATAAAACATGCAGTGTGGGGGTTGTCCTAGTGCAATGGTCGAGATGAAAGAAACATTTGCCTCTAAAATGACCCAGAAATGTCAGAGCCTTGGGGTGGATAAACCAAAGGGCGGCAAATATTTGCTTCCAGGAGCTGTGAGCAGCGGTCAAGGAAACCTGGGAAATTATGGCCATGCGAGAGGGTTTTGCTGCATTTTGTGTTATGTAGTGATGCCGTGAAGTGCCCGGGCTGTCGGTGGTTCCGCCTTCGTGCAGCCACGTGTGGCTCAGTGGGCTGGTGGCAGCGCTACAGAAATGGCACATCATGTAATTTTAAACGGCATCTGCTCAGCCGGATCAAGTAACAGCCTCTGTGGCTCCTGTTCTTGCAGCCATCGCTTGAGAAGCCTGCTGGAAGAAGGCGGCAGAGGGAGCAGAGCGTGATTTAGGGAGGGCAGACGCCAGCCACGTGAAAATGCTTTTTTTGGAGAGGATATATTCGCTGTGGTCAAGTGGCAGCTCCATCATGCCTGTGCTGCGGGGCCGTGCAGGGACAGTAACTCCTGAAATGCTGGGATGGGTGCCTGGTTATTGCTTCCCGGGAGAGCCGAGTTTTTTCCCGGTACCCGGGCCGTTCCTGACCCGGCTCCCAAAACGGGTCTCCCACGCGCGCTCTCCCGAAGACGGGCGAACCCTGCGCGGCCGTGGCGTCCGGGGGCTCCGCGGGGCCCCCCGGCCCGCTGCAGCCACCGCGCCCCGGG
>NW_008246054.1:6029399-6035199 GCF_000691975.1 Corvus brachyrhynchos
GCTCGACCTCCCTGCTGGGGACCCCAGGAGGGTGAGACGAGGGTCCCTGCCCAGGGCAGGTGGGGGACAGGTGCCTCCCAGGTGCCATTAACGCTGGGGCTTCTCCCAGCCCGGCCACCTGCCCGGTGTCCCCGCTGTGACCCGCTCCCAGGCCCTCCTCGGGCTCGGTGCTCCCGGGGTGGATCCCCGTGCTTTGCCTCGGTGCCTGCCGGCTGTGAGCTACAGGCAGGGCTTCTTTTTCTCTGTGCTGGTGCAGCTGGACAAGACCTGAATCTGTAACGCAGGGCTGGAGGTCTCTGGCACCGACACACCGGGTATCTCTCGGAAATCTCGGGAATCTCTCCCCAGTTATCTCCACAGGAGGCACCGGGATGCCGGAGTGAGGTGGAGATAGGAGCAGAGGATAACAGGGGCCTGCCTGAGCCTGCCTTGCGTTCAAGCAGGAGATTAAGCACTTTGCTGCCCACACAGAGTGGGGCTCCCCCGCTGCTGCCTCTCCACATCTGGCTGGCGTGAGCCTGTAATGAAGGGCCCAGGTCCTGGCTGAGGCACAGTAGTTTGATGGTGATCTAAAAGTTGTCCTGTTTAAGTGCAGGGAGAGGCTCCCAGGCAAAAACACAGTGAGTCCTGCCCTCCTAAAAGGCAGAGGGACTGTGTTGTGGGACATCATGTCTGGGAGGTAGGTGTTTGCTGAGGAGTGTTCAGAGGTCACTGGCACAAGGGGGAATCTCAGGGTGAGGGCTGTGGGTAGGAAAATGTCTCCAGGTGTCCACCTGGGAGTGGCATCTCATGCTCTGATGCATCCCAGCCTGCTGCTGGTGGCACAAACTCAGAGGTGGGACAGCCAGCAAGACATGCCAGGGCACAGTGACCATATGGCACTGCCTTGGCTCCCAACCTGCCAGCATCCACTATCACATCCACAGAAGCTCCTTGTATCTAGGGGGACTGCCCAGAGCAGAGGGAAAGCCACAAGTGTGGCTCCCAGCCTCACCAAATATAGAAGAGCCCACGTGGGACTTCCAGCTTCAGAGCAGTGAATCAATCTTCAAGAGGGAAATGATGCAAGTGCTTCCTTCCTCTTTGGCCTGTGTCCATGCCAGGAAGGGCCAGTTTTATCTCTGAGCTGTGAGGGTCACATCGCTCTCATTTTCCTCCTCCCAATGCTGTCGCCTGAAAAGAGCCATTGCTAGATCACAGTCTCTGAGTCTCAGAGCCACTTCTGGGGTGTGTCTGGGATGGGGACAGAGATACTGTTTTGCAGGGACCAGAGACTGAGTCACTGTCCCCAGGGAATGGAGCAGGGGTCTGGGCACTCCTGGCAGCAGCGACAGCCCTTGTTCTGCCCACTCCAGCCTGGCCTCATCCCTGACCTGCTCTGGGAGTGTCTCCAGCCTAGCCAGGCCAGGAAACTGCCCACCAACACGAGGGTTTGCAAACACAAGCAGAGCTCAAAGAACCGAGTTTCTTGTCCCTGATCCTGTCTGAGCTGTGTGTCTCAAACCAGGACACTGTGCCACCCCAAGACACTGTGTTGCGGAGCACGTGAAGCTGTGCTCTTCCAACAGCTGTGCTGGCTGTCCTGGAGCCAGGTGTGCAGGAGAGCTTGTGCTCAGGGCCTGGGAGACTCTGGATTTTGAGGACAGAGGGATCTCTGGAGCAGAGTGGAGGCTTCCAAACATCTTTACAAGGCCTCTTGCCAGACCTTTGCTCACACATCCATGGAAGTGACTTTATCCTGCATCTCAGGTTGCTGAGGTGTGGCCGGATCCCTGGCTGGTATGCAGGTTGTGGCTCCCCAAGTGGGAATGGCCAGGCTCTCAGCTTGCACCAAGTGATGCTGTGCTGATGGCTCAATTGGAGGCCATCTCCAAGGTCAGATAAAGTTACATCTGTGGGAGCTCTGGGCTGCTGAGTTACATCCTCACTGCCAGGAGGACTGATGACTCAGGGACCTTATCCAGGAAATTGGGGGCTGCTCAGGCATCCCACGCCCATGGGGTTGTTATCACCAGGTCCAGTGTGCGTGGGTTAATGACTGTGGTTTCTCTCTCCCCGCAGGCCACGATGTTGCGTTTGGCTGCTTTTGCAGCCATGCTGCTGTTCTTCAGGGTCACTCTGGAACTGTCCTGGGCCCAGGCCATCCCTGCTCTCTTCATCTTCTACCTGGGATCCGGCGGATGGGACTTCTTCCTCATATTCCTCAAGACAATCCAAAGGGATGTCACGTAGGTGTCTTGGCTGGAATGGCCCAACCACCCACCCCTAGTCCTCTGCTCTGCCCTGGTGTATGTGTGTGTGTGAGCACAGCCCCCGACTCCTCGCACAGCCTGGGTTTCTGCTGGCACCTGGCCTGGCTGGAAGGAGATCTCTCTCTGCTGTGTCCGGGTGACTCTAAGCTCTCAGGCAAAGTTTTCCCAAGAAGGATAGATTTCAGCTGAGCTCAAAGTCTACTGACTGTCCTTGTACTTCACCCTGTCCCTAAAGCTGCTGGTGTGGCACCAGGCCCTTGTGCAGGGTTCATTCTGAGTTGGTATCAGGCTGTGCCAGCTCCTGGCAAGGATTTGTGGGGGAGGGAGTGGTGGTACCTCTTGGAGAGCACCTGAGGCTCAAAAATGTCCCTTTGACTGGGGACATCCCTGTCTGCAGACTTCCAAAACACATCTCTCCCTGGCCTCCATCAGTCCCTGGCTATGAACATCTTTGCAGATGTGTTCTGCCTATGTGCACACTGCTCAGGGAAGCATGCAGGGCTGCTGCTGACCTAGAGTGGGGTCTGGTGTAAGTGCTGGGCTGTTGCAGCTCCTCGGGAGGCCCTTGTGCTGTGCTGGCTTTGCTGGAGGAAGTGGTTTTGCAGGAGTCACTGAGCAGCTGCCCTCTTGCTCCCTTTCCTTTGGCAGCACGGGGCTGGTCCTGTTGCGGGTGAAGTGGCAGGTATGGAGGCACGTGAGGGAGAAGAACACAGTCGCCAAGATCTTCCAGAAGACTGTGAGGAAGTATCCAGAGAAGACAGCACTGATCTTCCAAGGCACAGGCGAGAGCTGGACCTTCCGTCAGCTGGATGAGTACTCCAACCAGGTGGCCAATTTCTTCTACGGCCAAGGCTTCCGTTCGGGTGATGTGATGGCACTTTTCATGGAGTCCCGCAATCAGTACGTGGGGCTGTGGCTCGGCCTGGCCAAGATCGGGGTGGAGACAGCCCTTGTGAATTCCCACCTGCGCATGGAGGCCTTGCTGCACTGCATCACCATCTCCAACTCCAAAGCTGTGGTTTTTGGGGTGGAAATGATGGAAGGTGAGGGGCTGGCAGATGTTGTGGGAGTGCTTTGGACTGGAGGGAGGTGTGTCTAGTCAATGGGTTCAGTGTTCCTTTCCTGCTCACCAGAGAACAGAGATCTGGAAGGGAGTGGACAGTTGAATCATGCAGGAATTAGATTTGTGGTTGGGTTTTTTTTGTTATTGGCTCCTTTGGACACTGGGCAGGATCTGGAGTGCAGTGCTTGTCTGCCTCCCAGGCAGGCCAGCCTGGGTGTGAGGATCCTTCCTTGTGCCTCTTGGGTCCATTCCCAGCATGGGTTGGGCTGGGCTTGTCCCACTGCGCAGAAGGAGCCTCTCCTTGCTCTCCATGGCTGTTGCCACATCCCTGCAGCACCTTGGCTCCAGTTCCTTGTGTGTTTCAGCCCACACCTCTGGGGTTGATGGTGTCAACAGACCTCTTGGCACCAAAGAGGTTTTGGATGGGGAAAGATGGAAAACAGGATCTTCTGGTCCCTGAAGAGGTCTGGGCTGTGGCCCCAGCATCTGTTGATCATGGGGACAACATCTGGCTGGGATGGCTGTGAGCCCTTTGGGGACTCTGCCAAGCACAGTGGGGGTACTGCTACCTGGGGCAGGGTGTCCCTCAGACTGTCTGGGAGGGCAAGGGGTCTCTGTGCTGTAGCCACCCTGCTGCCTTCCTCCAGTTCCCCTCTTTCTTTCTCAGCAATGCAGGAAGTGCAGCCCTCCCTGGATAAATCCATCCATCTCTTCTGGTCTGGGGAAGGAAATCCTAAATCTGTGCTTCCTGGTGCAAAACACCTGGACCCCCTCCTGCAGATGGCCCAGCGACAGCAGCCAGCCCCCCCTGATAAGGGCTTTCTTGGTATGTGGTCAGTTCTAGGGGACAGACACGTGGTGGTGATTTTGAGGATCAGCCAGTTACAACTCTGGCAAGACTGCTGGGGATGCCGATGGCAAGGGGTGTTTGGGATGGGTCTTACTCCAGTGTCAGAAGCCCAGCCCTGTGTGGAGTAGTATCCTGTCGTATCCTCCATGTGTCCAACAAACCTCATCTGCCCGGGGTGATCCCAGCATGTTCTTGGAGCTGTTACATAAGAGTTTTGGCTCAGGTGGCACGAGTAGAGTGTTTAAATTTTGCTTGTCCCCCTCTCCTGGTTTGGCCAGCTCCTAGATTGGGAATGTGACCCTGTCTCCTCATTGCTCCCCAGATAAACTCTTCTACATCTACACTTCTGGCACGACGGGGCTGCCCAAGGCTGCCATTGTGGTGAACTGCCGGTAAGGCTGTGGACAGGGGCTCAGGGAGGATGGGGCTGAGCTCTGCCCTGTCCTAGCCCAGCAGCCTGACCCTACTCCTGATGTTCCTTTTCACCCTCACTTCAGGTACTTCCGCATGTCCAGCTTAGTTTTTTATGGTTTTCGGATGAGGTCCGACGATGTGATGTATGACTGCCTCCCGCTCTACCACGCTGCAGGTAACGTGTCCATACGGAGCCTGGCATCCTGGGACTGACTCTTCCCTCAGCCAAGCCCAGGGCTTGGGCTAGAGGCTGGTGTGGCTGTGATCTCCATGTCGAGGAGGATGTGGCTGCTGCTTGCACTATGTGTGACTGAGGCTTTTTCTGTTTTTTCCCTGGAAGCCAAGAATCGATCTGTCTGACCTTTGGAGTGCGGAGGGTGTGGGGAGGGTGTTATCCTACCCTGGTTTTGGAATACCTGTTCCTTATTGCTGCTCTGTGTGGAAAGTAAGGGGGGAAAGTCTAAGGGAAGGGGAAGCAGTGCCTCCCTGGCTGGCTGAGATGTGCTGGGATAGTTTAGGTGCAAAGTGCTGCCCTACATGTTACTGCCACGTCTCCTCTCTTTCTGCCCATTGTCCAAGGCTGTGAGCCAGCCATGGCCTCTGCCTTGCCCTGCCAGTTCTTTCCTCAGGTGGGCTGGGCTGGAAGTGTTTGGGGACTGAGGGCTTTTCTGGCTGCCTCTCTGCAGGGAACATCGTGGGGATTGGGCAGTGCCTGCTGCAGGGCATGACGATTGTCATCCGCAAGAAGTTCTCAGCCTCACACTTTTGGGAGGACTGTGTGAAATACAACTGCACGGTGAGGCTGTGAGGCAAGGGGCCAGCTGGGAGTGGGGAGTGGAACCTGGGGGTCTGTGTCATGCTGGGGAGAACCCAGCTGCTGGAAGTCGGGGGATCCTGGACCGGTTCTGTCTGTCCAAACTGCCTTTCAAGGTGGTGGCGCTGTGTCCTTCCCACCTGGGCTGGTAACTCCGTGTGTCCTCCTTCCGTTCCAGCATTAGCCAGGGGACAGTGGATGGGTTTCACAGCCTGGAGGGGTGGGTTAACCAGGGAAGGACAGGCTGGCTGAGTTATCAGAATTTCTGTTTTTCACTGCGGCCTCTTTAGCAAACTCTGGGTGTATTGTGCTGTTCCTTCCTGCCCTGAAGAAACCTCAGACAACCCAGGGCCCAGCAGAGAGGACCTAGTGAGTCTTTCTTTTCCATTGCTCCCAGATTGTGCAGT
>NW_008246054.1:6035240-6042982 GCF_000691975.1 Corvus brachyrhynchos
GCGCCCCCCAGCCATCCCAGGACGCGGAGCGGCAGCACCGGGTGCGCATGGCCGTGGGCAATGGGCTGCGGGCCTCCATCTGGAGGGAGTTCATGGCCCGCTTTGGCATCACCCAGGTGGCCGAGTTCTATGGGGCCACCGAGTGCAACTGCAGCCTGGGAAACTTTGACGGCAACGTAAGGCTCCACAATCCTCCCTCATGTCCCAAAGGGTGACAGCTGGCCTGGGCAGGGGTGGAAACCCAAATGGGCTGTTTGCTCCTTGGCATGGGTTGCCATCCACCCAGAGTGGTTTTGGCTGTTATGTGGTGCCACCTCTGTGGTGTCCTGGGAGTGTGTGAACAGTGGGTTCAGGTGGGACAAATGTCCTTGCTATCCACAGCTCTGAGCTCTTTCTGTTCTAGGTTGGGTCATGTGGCTTCAACAGCAGGATCCTACCAGGTGTGTACCCCATTGGTTTGGTGAAGGTGGATGAAGACACTATGGAGCTGATCCGGGGCCCAGATGGTGTCTGTATCAGCTGCAAACCAGGTGAGGACAACTGCAGGGATAAAATCTCCTCAGCCCTGTGTGAGCATTTCACAATACCTGAGGATAATTTCCCTGGATTTGTCTCTGCTCAGTTAAACCACACCAACCCCATTAGACACCCTTTTTGCTTGGGGGGGCGGGGGTGGTGGTGTTTCCCCCCTTCATCCCCTCTTCTCACTGCAGGGGAGCCGGGGCAGCTGGTGGGTCGCATTGTCAAGAGCAATCCCCTGCAGCACTTCGATGGCTACCTGAATCAGTCAGCCACCAGCAAGAAAATTGCCAGGGACGTGTTTACAAAAGGGGATGCTGCCTATCTCACAGGTGAGGCCAGCAGGACCCCTCTGTCCACTGGGAGTGGAGGAAAAGAGCACCTGTGTGGGAGTGGGGACTGTTTCAGGGCAGCAGCACTGCCCTGAGATGCTCCAGGGTTGCTCCTAGCCACTCTGACACCTCATTTTTTTGCCTATTCCTTGCTTTCCTATAGGGGATGTCCTGGTAATGGACAAATATGGCTACATGTACTTCCGAGACCGCACCGGGGACACATTCCGATGGAAAGGGGAGAACGTCTCCACCACGGAGGTGGAGGGAACGCTGAGCCGTATCCTCAACCTGACGGATGTGGTAGTTTATGGTGTGGAGGTCCCAGGTAGCTGAGAAGGAAGTGGACAATCAGGGGAGGCAGGCGGGCCTCCAGCACTTGAGTGTGAACATGTCCTGCATGTCCAGATTGATGTGTCCTTTCACCAGAGGGTGGACTGAGGCTCCCTGTGGGTGAGCTGGGAAGAGGCCACAAGGGATGTGGCTAGGAGGAATCCAGAGGGTTTCCTCACTCTCTCAAGCTTTGGTCTGATTCTGGATGGTTTGTAAGGACCCTGTGTCCTCTCTGGCCATGACTGTGACCACAGGTGTCACTGGTAGCCCTTGCCACAGGGTGATGACACAGCGGTGACACAGCTGGACGTGCCAGTGCTCCAGTACAAAGCAGGGTCTTGCTGGTGCAGGGCAGAGGGGAGGTGATTCTACAGGGACAGTGTGTCTGAGTGCTCTTCTTCTCTGCCTCTTAGGGATTGAAGGGAGGGCAGGAATGGCAGCCATCGCCGACCCGGAGAACTCCTGTGACCTAGAAGACTTTTCCAGCAAGCTGAAAAAGGCCCTGCCACTGTATGCACGTCCTGTATTCCTGCGGTTCCTGCACGAAGTCTCCAAGACAAGTGAGCCATGGCATGCACACTCACAATGGACATGGAGCTGGGGGAGCCTGGGAGGGGGAAACTTGGTTACAGAGATCAGTCTGTAGGGTAGGGATGGAGCCTCTCTGCCCCACAGAGGCCGTGGCCAGTTCCTCAGGTGGTTTTGAGGCATGGGGATGCAAGGCTGGGTCTGGGGCAACACAGGTATGGCGGGGGTGGAATTGCGTGTGGCCAGTGAGCCCTTACTCCTCCTTCTCTCCCCATTCCAGGCACTTACAAGTTCCAGAAGATGGAGCTGCGGAAGCAGGGCTTTGACCCCGCGCTGGTGAAGGACAGGTTGTATTTTCTGGACTCCAGACAAGGCTGTTACCTGCCGCTGGACCAGGCAGCATTTGGCAGGATCCAGTCGGGAGAACAGAAGCTGTAACTGATGTGGCTCAAGCAAGGCACCTCCCAAATCCTGCTGGGGAGAGGGGGCAAGGCAGGCACTGGGGAAGGAAAGGTTCACAGAGTGATATAAAAGGCCCGCTAGAGATTTTATTTGACAAGTTTTACAGATAAGGGTTTGGGGGGGAACACAGAGGGGACTGAGGGGAGGGGGATGGTCACATACCAAAGCATTGACTCATTATGGCTTTATTTTCTACTTGGTATAGTGGTGGTGGTCCCATGCCATGGGAGGGGCAGGGCCCCTGCCCGGTGAGGAGGGGTGGGGGGCCCCTGAAAAATCCTCTTTTCTGTTCGTGTCTTTCCCTCCCTTTTCCAGTCTGCAGCAACCCTTCCTTGTGAAGGCCATGAAGAGGCCAGTGCTGGGCTCTTCCCCACTCCTCTACCAAGCAGCCAGCTCCTCCTTGGCACAGGGACCCCACTGGCAGAGGGAAGCTGGGTGCCAGGCACAACCCCTTCCCTCTGCAACCCCTTCCCTCTGCATGGCCCTGCTGGTGTTGTGTGTCTGCTGTGAATCAGGGGAGCAGGGTAGTGTTGGGCTCAGGAGGGCGACAGGGGTGTGTTTCTGCCATGCCTTTCTCTCTCCTGAGGGTGACATTTCTATTTTTCACAATCACACGCACATTATATTATATTATATTTTATTTTATATATGTGTATATATATATGTATGTGTGTGTGTATATATATATATATATATATATATATAAAATACACGCTGACTTTTTTTTTCAATCTTAATTTATTGTCTGTACTTTTGAATGTGTCCCGGGTTTGTGCAGTAGGTGGAGGGATAGCCCAGACCTGTCCTCTCTTGGAGAATCCTTTTCTCTCACAGGGAGGTGGGATGCTCATCTGGGACTGATTCTCCTCTTCCAGCGTGGATGCAACCTGTATATGTCCTTGTGGCCTTGCTCCATGGTGGAGGACATGAACAAATCCTGCTATCTTGTGGGCACTTCTCTCAGTCTCTTACTTCCATCTTTTGTGGATGCAGCATTGTTTTGTGGACCTTCTTCCTTGCAGAAAGCAAGTAGGAGAGTGGGAAGAAGGGCCATGTTTGCCTTTGCTTAGATGTACTCAGCACCACATCTCAGCCTTTGCTTAGATGTACTCAGGAGGCATCTTGCCTGGAGAGAGAATGTCCTCTGGAGGGTGGCTTCTGTGAGAGCCTGACTTCAAGTGCTCTGCATCCCTTCCCAAAAGAGCCCTCCCTGTCTCCAGCGCCAGAGCAGGGCCCTGAACTGGAATGTCCATGTGAAACACCTGACTTACGCTATGTGAATTCCCCGCGTTGTGTCTGACGTGAAACAGCCTCAGCAGCGATGTCCAATTCCCGTCCTCAGAAAACATGCAGAAATGTCTCTTCCAGAGAAAACTCTGGGTTGGGCTTTCTTTTTCTTTTTTTTTTTCCTTTTTTTTTTTTAATAATTTGTTTTTATGCATTTAGCAGGGTTACTCCTTAAAACAACATCTGTGTTTTGTGAGGGCAGGGTGTGTCTGCTCTTCTAGCTGTGCTTCCACACCAACGTACCTGCCTGCCCCAGTCTGTCCCAGTCTCAAAATTAAACACGAGTATGGGTCTATGCTGGAGTTTCCTACCTTTTCCTTTTACAGTCCTGCTCTGTGAGGGAAGGTGGGGGGAACTGTGCTGGTTTGGGAGCTGCCACTCCAGAGCATCACCTCCCTGTGTGCATTTTGGCTCATCTTAGAGCAGGGGGAACAAGCCCCTTGCTGCTGGGTTTAATGACTGTGTGAACCCAACATGTTGATCAGACCCTCCCCAGTTCCCTCCACTAACTCCCCACACCCTGTTTTTCCTTGTCCTGTCCTCAGCATTGCCATCCCAATTTGTTCTGGCTCAGTTCTCCCTTTTTACCATGGGACATGTGGCTCTTCCACCCCTCTCCTGTTCTCTCTTTCATCTTCCTGCTGCTTCTCTCTGTGTTTGTCCATGCTGAACTTCCCAGCTCATTTCTGCACTTGCAGACAAGTTTTTTGGTAGCCATTCCACTTCCCTTGCTGCCAGAACCATCTTTTAGACTTTCTGCATCCAACCCTGGTGACAGGAGAACCTGGTTCCTTCTTGGTATGGGGGTGTCAGGGACAAATGTCTTCCATGAGCCTGAGTGAAATGTGTTGCTTGGTGAAACAAACCGTAAGAAAAGTATTGGAAATTTGCATCCATTACATAGCAGCTTCACCTTTGGACATGTTCAAATGGGTGTCTTCTCCAGCATCTCTAAGCTAAAAGCTTTAATTTTAGTTTTTCGGTCCCCTGGACACTCACAAGCCTCTGTCCCAAAGCAGCTGGTGGAAAACAGACATCACCCCCACAGCCCTGCAGCATCCGAGGGGCTCAGCCCTTGCACAGCATGGCTTTGCTGGGGGGGGTCATATTTAGGGTCCCGGGAGCTGGTGCAGGGAGTGCAGCAGTGCCTCTGCAGGTGTTCTGCTCCCACTTCTGGGCCCTGTTCCACTTGCAGCCACCAGCGGAGGGCAGGCTGGGCTCGGCAAATGCCTCGCCTCGAGGGGACACACTGTAGGGGCTCCCGGGGCTTTTACAGCCCTCGCAGAGCCCTGGAAGTGTGGGATGTTGGAGCAGGGGGGTTACCCACGCAGGGAGCCGCTCCGACCCTGCCTGAGGTGGAGAGGAAATTTCAGATACAGATAATGGTGCTGGGTGTGAGGCCAGCGGCAATCCCAGGCACTGGTGTCCACTGTGCTCGGGCTCCTGGCTGGAGACTGCTCACGGAGACTTGGGCAGCAGCGAGGTCACCGAGCTGTGCCAGGAGGGTGGTGGGCAGCAACCTGAACCACCGACTCTCATCCAGCCCTGCTAAAGGCAATGAGGAAAAGCTTGGCCTCCCTGAAGTCAGACCGGGGGGTGGTCATCTGGAGATGGGTGGTTTGGAGTAGTAGAGGAGGATACAGGTGGACTGTACTCCCTCCCTGGAGGAGATGGCTGTGCTGAAGAAAGAGGGGTTGCAGGGCAAAGCTCAGCATTGTGTTTCTGTCTGTCTGAGAGCAGGGTAGGTTAAAAAAGCCTGCCAAGGAACTAATGCATTCAGGGCACTGCCTGTTAAATGCAGATACAAATAGCTTTGGAAGCTTATGGAAGTATGGCCGTTACTTGTTTCCAAGTGGGCCTGTATGAATGGAGACTGGCTTGCATTGTTGGGTTTTGGAGATGGACGGGAATTACAGGCCTGTGAGAGGAGCAGGATGTAGCCCTTGCTGGTGCCAACACAAGTCAGGAGCTGGGCCCTGGCTGGAGCATAGCCAGGAGCTCACCCCAAGCCCTGTATTCCTGGCTGGCTGTGAGGAGGGGGAGCTGCAGGGTGCAGGCAAGAGGAGCAGGATGAGGCCCCCCCGAGGTGAGAGCTCCTGCTCTGGGGAGATGGGAGGTGCTGAGTCACTGGAAAAGAGCTCAGCAAACATCATGGAGGGCACTGGTACACAGCCCCATCCATCGCCGAGACCTGCGGTGTCGTGCCGGAGGGCTGGGGCATGCACATGCCACATACACCTCTGTGCCAGAGGATTTCCCAGGGAGAGGGGAGCCCCAGGGAGGTGTGTTCATAGCTCTGAATTATGCTCAAAGGAGCCCCCCTGCACGGTGGTGCTGGTGTTGGGGGGGTTCGTCCTGCTGGAGATCTGGTGCCGGGACAATTCACCGTTTGCACTGTTTATCCTCGCTGAGGAGGGTTGTGTTGCACTTGGCAGTGCTTCCAGATTCCCTGAAACAGCTACACCAATTAGAGGTTTTCTGTTGACTGTCAGCTTTGGGTTGAAATCCTGGGGCCTTTCTGAAGTCACAGCTCCTCTGGAAAAATGAAGTTTATGTGCAAGTGTCCCTGGAGCTCTTGGCCCAGAAATACAAGTGCAGGTGTGGTGCTGAGCCTGGGATCAATGCTGAGACACAACACTTCCAGCAAAGAGGTATTTGGAATGAAGTAGCCAGTGTTTAATCATAGTTGATTTTTTAAAATATCTTTTTATTTGTGCAGTTTTAAGGAAGAGGCTAATTGAATCCTCTGTGATTAGAGACACCTTGTGAGACATCCCTCCCCTTTGATCAATGCACTAGTCTGGCTCAACAGCTGCATGTAGATAAAAGTCCTATACATAAAGTACGAGGTATTATTCTGTTTTAATTAAAACACTTGAAATTCTGTTTGCATGAGGTTAAGAAAACATTAAAATCCTTTCCAGGGTTATTATCAAACTGCTAATTTAAGCAAAGTCAAAGAGATTTACAAACCAAATGTACTCTTCCCCATGGAGATGACTGCTTCTCCCAGACCCTGTGTCCTGGACAGTGGCAATGTATCAAAACAAAAGATGCAGCAACTTTCTTTCTGATCAGCTCTAGATCCAGCCCAGCTAGGCCATGCTTGGTGTGCAAAACTGGAGTGTATTTTAGCCATAACGCAGGTGGGGGCTTTGCAAGCTGCTCAGGACCTTTCTGGGGGAAATTAATTTCTGCTGGTGAGAGTCTGTGACAATCTTTAACATTGCATCTCCCCAGCCTCCTCCTGCCACTCTTGGTGTGCTGGAGCCTTCCCAAACAATGACAGCCGCCTGCTCCTCCGCACGCTGGGGAGCTGGCTTTGCCTTTAAGCAGTGACAGGGAAATATTCTGGACTAAAGAAGAGACTATCCTTTGGTGCACTCTTTAGAAATGGAAATACTTGATTCCCTGAGTGGTTCCAGTGTAACCAGGAACAGGGCCAGGAGTGGCTTCTCCCTCTCCAGTTTGAAGGGACTGTGGGGCCAGGGATTCCACCAAAATGATGGTCTGTGAAGATCTCATCATGCTGGGTGAGAGGGAAGGGACAACAGCTTTCCTTCCCAAAGCAGAAAGGCTTCAGAGGGGAAGCGAATGTCCTTAGGGCTGTTTGTTGCTGAGCTCCTGGACAACATGGGATGGCTGGACTGTGCGGCTGAGCAAGGCTCAGGGAGCAGGGATGGGTCCTGCTCTGCTTTCTTTGAGTCTAGTCCATTTCAGTGGCAAATCCCACCTTCCAAAATAACCTTGGGTTTGATCTGCTTTTCTCCTAGTTCACTACCAATTCCACCCACAGGCACAAACGATGGCAGGCCAGGCTCTGGGAGAGCTTTGGGCAGTTGAGATCATGCAGTACAGGCTGGCAGCCCCAGGAATTACAGGCGATTGTGATGCTGTCCAAGTCCAGGACATATTCCTGCTCAGGATGGGGGTCATTGCCTAGATCTTCCCTGATCCCTCGACAAATGATCCCAAGCTTGTAAAGTGGGATATGACCCCTACTGTGCCGCATCCCCCTCCTCATTACAGCCCTGCCTTCCTCTAGTCCCATCCTTGCGGATGCGGAGCAGCCTTCCCAGGGCCCCCAGCATCCTTCCAGCCCGGGCAGGAGTTGTGGCCTGATCCTGCCCTGGACGTGACACCTCCCACAACCTGCCCAGGGCCCGGCACACCCCCGGCGCTGTGCCAAGAGGCCTGAGGAAGCGAGGGCAGCGAGAGCCTTCCTGCTGCCTCTGGCCATCCAAGTGGCCTCCGGCTCGGCCCCCGGGAGAGGGGAACACC
>NW_008246054.1:6043328-6046005 GCF_000691975.1 Corvus brachyrhynchos
CAGCACCCCGGCAGAAGGGCTCCCGGGGGAGAGGCGCTTCCTCCCGCCCTAATGACATTCAGGCCTCCATCGGTTCAGCTCCCGCTTTCTTTCTGCTGCAGTTTAACCCGGGCACAGAGGCCGGGCTCCATCTTACTGATCTCTGCTTGACACCCAATTACCACATGAATGGGAGAGAAAGGCTGCAAAAGGCTTTAACTCCCACTGACCCTCCTTCCCCTCTGCCTGCTTCCCTCTCTCCCCGTCCTACCCCCTCGCCTTTCTCCGGCGGAGGGAGTTCAAAACTGAGACGGGGAAATCAAACAAAGCCCCGAGTAAGGAAACCCATTGTCACCGCCTCCGCGATGGCTCCCCTTTCGCCAGCTATTGTTCCCTTGAAGTTTGACTTGCTGTGTGGAAGGATGCGAGCAGCTGTTTGCGCATTCCCCTGATGTTTTATTGAAAATAATTGAATCGTCAGTCCGGGGCTCGCTGATAAAATGTTTCCTCGTAGCGCTAGGCCCTGCTGTATTTATAAACTACGTTTCCCCGTAGGATGTGATGGCGACCTAAAACGTTTCCTCCAGAATAAACCCTCAGTGGAAGGATGGAGGCATGTTCCCTCTGCTCTCAAGGAGAGAGAGAAAGCGTGCAAATGGCAGGGAAAAACACAGAAGACAGGAGTGAGACAAAAGAAATTAACCCCTCCTCATTGCCAGGCTCAATTTCCAACCTGTTCCCTTTGCCTGGTGCAGTTGGCTTTGTGGGAGAGAACGGCAGGAGCAGACAGAGCCCCTGGTCAGCGGCCTCCTGCCCCAGTAACCCGAGTGAGCACCACAGCTACCTGGCTTTTATGTACCTGTTTATCAAACACCGTCCATGTTACAGCACTCTAACAATGGCAGCATTACATTTTCTCGAGGAGATTGTGTGCTTAGTTTCCCCATCCCAAACATAATGCCAGAGAATTTGTGGTGCTCTGATTTCGGCGCGCAGCACGGAGACAGGACCCATTCCTCTCTCAGGCACACGATGTCCATAAAAACGTCCCCCGTATCTCATATGGTCACTTTTTGTCCAGGACAATTGTTAACAGTAACCAGCTTTGAATGCTTGAATGAGCCAAATTGGTATTTCTGATTACTGTTCCCTTTCTTGTAATTTATTTTTGCTTTTCCAGGGAGGTACTACCACTAAATCTGTAACATTTTGTTGTGTAAGTCAGGAATCAAGATTCTTTTAGGAGCTGGTTCTGCTTTTATTTGGCCTCATAAATGATTTCTGGAAGCAAGAAGAATAGCTCATATAAAACCATAACTGCAAACACTGATCTGTAATCAAGATTACCAGATCCTCTGAATACAGAATGCTTCACTCATTTCTGAAGTAAAGATTTTTGTTGAAGGCTTCTTTTCCTCAGCTGCTTTTCCATACAGTTCCATCCTGGGCCATATCTCCGAGATATTCAAAAGCCTTGGGATTTAGGGATATATAAAATCCAGCTGGAATTTTTGGATGAAGACCATGGTCAACAGCTTCACAGCTCTACCGTCACGTAACCCCGGCAGCGACGGCAGCCTTCATCTGCCGGAGGGACTGGCCTTTCCTGGGGCCCAGCCCAGAGAATGATCTCCTCAGAGAACAAAAGGCCATTACAAACACCACCACCTTCTGCTCCCGGGGTTAGGCGTACTCTGACCCCCGTTAGCATAAACGAAGAGCAATCTGTCTGTGTAAATTTATGCCCCTTACACATAATGCATCATGTATATGCATAGCTATTACATTTCTATGTGCATGTGTGCACACGTACGTGTATTTTTTAAACCTAAACCCTCTGCTGAGTGGAGGGAGGGTTAAGGGTCTGCAGTTTTTCTACCAGCGCTGCCCCTGTGCAGCTCTGTGTTGTGGAGGAGAAACACAGCCCAGCTGTCACCGCCCTGGCTGTGTTCTGCCTGTGTACATGGGCCTTCTCTGGGGACAGGAGGGGAAAACAAATAGGCAACAGATGTGAGCCGCGTTGTTTAATGCTGTGCTGGGGGTGCCTGGCGCCGTGGGGGTGTGCTGGTTGGCAGGGGCTGCCCAAGCAGGAGGGGATGCTGAACAGCCACCCCTGATGCAGAACTGCATCTTCCCAGTGGTGACAGAAGCTGTCCTTAGCATCACCCGGACCTTCACCAAAAGGTCCCCCACAACAATCCCAGCGAGCTGCGAGGCAGCAGGTTGGCATCACAGAATCACAGAACTGGAGGGACCTCTGGAAATCACCCAGTCCAACCCCGCTGCCAAGGCAGGGCCACCTGTAGCAGGTGAAACAGGACCACATCCAGGTGGGTTTGGAATGTCTACAGAGGAGACTCCACACCCTCCTTGGAGACCTGTTCCAGTGCTCTGCCATCCTCAGTGTAAAGAAGTCCCTCCTCATGTTGAGGTGGAACTTCTTGTGTTGTAGCAGCTTTGCTGCAGGGAAACCTCTGCTGGGAAACTCCCGCTGGGAAACCCGTCTGCAGCTCCTGCCTTTGCGCAGCCCAAGTGCTTTGAGCGAACAGGACCCTGTGTGTGGTTCTGAGCACGCGAAGGGGGTTCTGTGCGCAGCGAAGCCTGAACTTGGTGCAGAAATCAGTGTTTTAAAATAACACCGCCTGGCGCCAGCGCCCGGGTATCTTAAAATAACACAGCCGGGGGCACGGGCCGCGCT
>NW_008246054.1:6046369-6061127 GCF_000691975.1 Corvus brachyrhynchos
GAGGGGCCGGACACCGCCGGAGGGTGTCCGCAGCGTGGGGCCGGGCCGTCCTGCCCGTCTGTCCCGGGGCCTCGCTCCCGTCTCTCTGTGAGCGTCCTGTGCCAGGCCTTTCCTTTTCTTTCACCTCTTTCAACTTTTTGAGTTGTTTGGTTTTTTTAATTTTAATTATTAAAATTATTTATGAAAACCTCCCCTTCGTTTCTCGGCTTTTTTTTCCTCAGCATTGTCTGTGTGTGTGTTAGTGTGTGTACACGTGCCTGCCCTCACTGTGCTTTGTGTTTGAGCCGTGTCAGGTCTGTAAAGCTGCCAGGTTCTCACTCTGTAGCATTTCAGTTTCCAGGCCTTTGCTGCTGTAGTATCAGCATTGCTCATGCTCTGGCCCTGGGATCTTAAAGCATTTGCAGTGGAAGCTGTGCATATTTGTGGAAATACTAGTGTTATTTCGTTAAAGCCTCCTTTTAGCAGAAGCTAAAAGGCTGCTATTTATTCGCTTTTTCCCACCCTTTTACAAACACAGAAATGCCATAACCCTTTAAATACCCTTCTCCTTAAGAATCCTTTCCTCTATCTTTCCTGCTTCCAGCTGCAGCAACTCTCCTAATTTTCCCAGAAGAGTGAGATGCATTTTTGCTTTCCTTGGAAATGCATAAATGAGCTCTCTATGTAGGAACCACAGCTGAGTTCCCCACAGCTCGCTCTTTACAGAAGGACCTTATCTTGCAATCTACATTTCCCGCTGTAACAAAGCGTGACCTTGTTTTCATTACATGAAAAAATGTTTTTCATATAATTGTTATGACTTGTTCCTTCACATGAATCTCGGCTCATGTTAATAATCACTGCTTCAATTTTGAGATAACTATTTGTTGTGAGCTGGTGGAAGAACACCAACAGAGTGCTCTTTAGGAGAGTTGCTGCATATAAGTAATGCTGCCGAAGGCATAACAAGGGTTCTGTTGTGCTCTGCCATTGCAGAGCCAAGAAAACCTACTGTGGCATTTTTAGATACTGAATTTAAAGGAACTTAATATCGTCCGGAAATATCTTTGTTGATATTTAGGTGGGGATTGTTTGTTTTAAATATTTCTCTTTATTATGTTGGTTTCCAAGGGAGGAGAGGCACCAGTAAGTTCCCGGAAAGTAACTTCATAGGGAAATTTTTCTAAAGTAATCTGCATTTAAGTTGGAAGAACATTTTGCCACAATTATATGCCCTTGAAAAATGTGTTGGTCATTTTTCTACCTCAGCTTAATATTAAGTGAATTGAGTTTTTTAAGACTTCTCTGGTTGTTCGGACTTTGGCCAGTGTAGAATTCAGTCTAGAGTCAAAAGCTCACACTCTCTACTGCTGTGTCCTGTAACTTAAAGTAGCTTTTATGTTTATTATCCATGTCCCTACTCACTTGGTAAGAGTTTTATAATCTAAGACTGAGTTTGGCCTGTGGCCTCACAGCATCATGAAGAATGATTGATGTTGGTAAAGCTCAAGGTTTTCACAATTGTACTTTTTCCAGAACAGGAGTAGAGGTGAGGAGCTTGCTGAGGCTTCTAAGCTGTAGTTGCAAAAATTAATTACTCTTTTGAAGAGCCTAAAATTAGGTGCCTGGACCCAATTCAAATCCCATTCTTTTCCAGTGTGAGAACCATCTCCTTTACTTGCCACCCTCTGCATATCCTGCTCACGCTTGATCTCCTGTGCTTGCAGAGGCCGTCAGTTGTTATCTGAGGGCATTCCCTAATGTGTGTCAGAAGAGGGATGGACATCAGGTTGTTCAGTGGAGGAAGATTATGTATTTATTTATTTATATTTTACTTTGTTGTGGGCTATGCCCCACCTGTGCCCTGGAGAGAGGCCTGCTAAGGAGATTGCACAACCTCCCAGCAGAACTCCCCTGGAAAGACAACCACCTTTCGGTTACTGTGAGAAGAAGACAGACCCGGAATCCTCTGGGAGACCCTATGCAGATCCTTTGTAACCCATTGGCTTTTACACTCTGACACCCACCCCCTGTATCCCTGCAAGATCTATCCCCCTGCCCCTGTGAGACTGGAGAGAGCTCGTCCCTGTCCTCCCTTCCGCGGGGTACAGACTATGCCTCATACGGAACTGCTACACGGGCCTCTCATCTCTCTCCCTGGTCTGGCCTGGAGATTGCCTGTAGGGCAAGAGCTGAAATCATGAGCTGACAATCACTAAAGAGCTGACAGCCTCTGCACGGGCACTCCGGCTAGGGCTGAGGGAAGACACCGGCCCCGGGAAGACAGTTCCTCACGGGACCACCTCTCCGGACCGGTCACAGCTTCCCGGGTCTGAGCTACAAACCCCACATCAGCTGCCTCACTTTGTCACCCTCATCACTTGCTTCTCCCAGTCAAGTCTCTCTCTGGGACACTTTGTAGTCAGTAGATCAAGAAAGAGTTGCCAGGACTCTTGGGCTGCTGGTTCTGACTTGCTCTGTAACTTCATGTGAGTCATTTCTCCTCCACGTGGAAACTGGGGGAATATTTATTTCAGAAGAATGCTCAATTCTTGAGACTTCTGGCCAGCAGGTGTTAGGGACGAGCAACGCTGGACGTGGTGTGGTGGCTGTAGTTTTGTTTGGGTGGAAGCAGTGCTGATGGCTGGAGAGGGAAGGCAGCACTGCACAGCGGTTTGGGAGCACATGGAGACAGGAACCATCCCCCCGTTCCATTGGGATGATGCCTGGCACCGTGGGGTTCTGGCCCACAGCAGAGCCTCCTCTCTGTGTTGGCGATAGGAGCTGGCAGCTTCCCCTGTGGACTTTTGGTTTGTGACAGGAAAAAAAAATACAAAGGGAATCCTGTGCTAAATATAGTCTGTGTCATTTGTTTTCTCTGTTGTGGCATCTATGTAAATCGCCTCTTTTGTGCTGCCTTCTTTTGACAGTAAAGCAAAATCTCAGTGGTTCATTGTTTTTATTTCAGAGGTGGTGCAGAACTCTTATTCGATGGTGTCAAAAAGCATCAGGTGACTTTGCCCTGTCAACCAGAGCCTTGTGAGTATCAAAACCTGTTGGATAACTTGACAGAGTAACAACAAATGAAACAAAGCTGGTTTGTACAGCACTTATAGTTGCCAACAAGGATCAAAGTATTTTAAAAGCTCTTTCAGACATGCCATGGATCAGGCAGCTTGGCAAACAGGGGTTAGTTCTCAAAGTCTGAGATCTTTCCTGTCCTCTAAGCACTTGTGAATCAAGTCCTTCCTTAAGACTTTTGCCTCCCTCCTGTTGGATAGACAACAGCCTCTGGATGTTTCCATCAAGTCTACGTTTGTCTTTCTTGGTACTTGAGACCACCAATAACCTCTTCTCTCCTCTGTTTTTTCCTGTCTGTTCTGAGGTTTCCAAGAGGCACATATATATGTGTGTGTGTGTGTGTTTAAGTAGGGTGTATAGATATTTGGGGGGATGTGTAGCAATGTAACATAAATGTTGTTTATCTATTCATTTGACTTTTCAAGTAAATATGATCATTTTAATATGAACTCTGCAGTTGAAAACAGTAAACCTGGTGCTCAAATAGGATGCTGGATATCCTACCCATGGCCTTCCCTGCAATAAAAAGTAGGACTTTAGTGTCCCAGGGATAAGCAGTCATAATTCCTGGTTTGCAATTTGGAATATCAATATTGAGCAGTGCTGCACTAATTCACTTACTTGTGTGCATACTTCAGTTGTAGTGTAATTTTGCCACAGATGTATTCTGAATTTTTCCAGCTAGATAGCACTGCTTTATGCTATTTGAGTGGGATTATAAACCAAAATAACACAAAATCATCAGGGAATGTTAACAACCAATATCTCATGAATGGCTGATATCATAATCGATGTGCTGGGAACCTCCAGGCCTGAAATCTTTTTGCTGTGCCTGGAAATAATTAGAGATTGGTAGAAGTGCTTTTGGTGCTTGGACATAAGTATGTGTAATTCAAATATAATAGGAATACTGAAATATTGTGTTATCTTGTGGTTAAGGACAGGAACTAAAGCTCCAGAAACATGACCTGATGACAATTTGCTTTGTGAGTTTAGTCATGTTGCTTAACTTTCCCCTGTTGCTAGTGATACTTTCATGTATCTCAAGAGAATTCAGCATTAAATTCCATCACTGTTAAAGCACTTAAGATCCTTAAATGAAAGGTAGTAAAGAAATGCTAAAATACTCATTTAGTTGGTTTATAAACTTGGGGGCTAGAGCATAATTTTCTTCAGTGCTCTGCAAATGTAAAATACCCAGTAACACCCATGGTTTTGGTGGTGTTCAAACCATGATCAGATGCTCAAGAAAAAGGGGTTATTACAGGAGATGTTTATTTCTGCCAGGGGAGGGGAGGGTATTAGTACCAAAGAGGGATCTTCCAGCCCGACGGTTGTCAGCGGTGCGGTTGTGTGTGGTCTGATCCATTCTCACTTGAAGCTGCTGGGAAGACTTCTGCAGCCTCGGTAAGATGTGTATTTATCCTAAGGGATAAATCTCTCCCTGAAGGTCTGTCTCAGCTTCAGGGTTCAAACTGATGATCTCCAGTGATTTGTTCCAGATTCAGCTAACACATTATTGCTCCCAGCTTTTCCTGCTGCCTTGTTTTCCAGGCGCTGCTATCCCTGTGACAAGAGAGGCAGAACTGACAGTGTACCCCCTTGTCAGCTCCCCTGGTTTGCTGCTGTCTTGTGCCTTGGGTGTCAGGGAGGTTTCATTTTGGGGCTGGTTGTGGATTGCAGCATCTGAGGAGCATAAACTGAGCTGTGAGGCAGCTGCTGTAGTGACATTTACACCCAGCACAGGGATGGGGCAGGCAGAGGTGGCCTGAATGTCTGACACTAAGGGATTGCTGGAAACACCCCTCATGATACTTCCAGAAGACAATTGTGTTCTAGTGGTGAGGAATCAATCGAATCATATCAGAAAATATGAATCTTCTTACAATTTTATGTTGTTCCTAATGCCATGTATTTCCTTTGTTCCCACTAAGAAATTTTAACTCCTATCTCTGGGTAAATAAAGATACACATAGCATGGTCCCTGCTGCCCTCATGCAACCAGAATTGCAATGATTAGAGAAATAAAACAGCTCAGTTCTACTTGGCACATCCTGTTGCTTACCTTACCCTGAATGTCCATCACTGAATTCTCCAGGGAAAGACCTGTAGTATGAATACTGCTCGAAGACCTACACTTCTAACCCCATTTTAAGTGATTTCATTAGCTGCCAAGTTTTATTTTTGGCCATTTTGGCCTCTCTTACCTACTCTTCCTTTTTTCTAGGTTATTTTTGTCTTTGTCCTCCTTTTTGCAGAACAGTTGCTTCTCTCTGGGTTATTTGGTCCACCTATATTGTAATTGTTTAGGCATTTTTATATATATCCCAGAAGTGAAGGGAGATGGAAAATTATATGAAGAAATACCTACAAATATTTACATGAATAAAACAAACTGTGCTCCATAGTTGGCAGGGGCAATCAGTGTCCTCTAAATGATAATGTTGCTTGAGTAGACTCTTTGTGTGGTCATTTCTTTTTTCCTGATAACAGGCACTAGGTGGAAAGTAGGTGGGTTTTGGATCATGTTAACTTTTTCAAGAAGATTTGATTCTCTGTCCTTTTCTGATGCCTGGAGATAGACTCCTGGAGGGATTGGGAAAGGCAGGAGCAAGGAAGCTGCAAATGGGACAAGAGCAAGCCACGAGAGGTACAGCCACGTGGCAGGACCTATTTTTATTATCCAAGGGGCATTTTGTATCCTGATGTCAGTTAAATAGCAGTTCTTTATTTCCAAAGTGGAGCTGTCTCAGCCTGCATTTTGGAGTTGCTGCCGAAGTGGGAACTTAGAAAGGTGTAGTGTATGTGCATAGGCAGCAGATTTACCTAATCCACACTGTGCAGGACTGTGTAATCTTGTGGAACTGTTGCAGAAAGAAGACCTCAAGTTAAACAAGAATCTTGTCCCAAATTTCTGGCTATTCTGATGATCTCACTGATAATGCTGTTAGAGGATCTAAAGGCATTATGCCCTGTTGGCTTCTTCTGCATAAAAACAGTGTGTGTGGGAGAAAGCAGCTGGGGGAATAACAATATTTGTCACATGGAGAGAGGATTAAATTGGCAGGGAAATCAACTTTATTTTCAAGCATCTAAGAGGCTATTAGAGACAATGGAGCATAAAAGAGAGAAACCCTAGATTAAAAACTGAAAATGTATTTGGCAGCGTCCTCCTGAAACAAGCCACAGTAATTTAACCAAGTGCTTCAGTAATCAAATAGATCATTGTGTGACTGCTCTGCAAGTAATGCTGGAGCTCCTTCCTCCATCTCGCTGGGACTCAACAGTGGTGGATTTGTCTTGGCCATGTGAGTTGCATGGATGCATGGAAGGGTAGGAAGTCACTGGCATTGTTTAACCCTTGTAGTCATTTTAGGTTTAGCTCAGCAGCATCATCTGTTGAAGAGTGTTTACAAAACCCCTCTGCTGTGTTGTCTTCTGGATGTTGTACCCAGAGGTTGGGGTTGTGTGTAAAGTCTCTGGCACTTGTGCTGCAGGCTGCTCAGCTGCTGTCACAGACCTTTGAGTTCCAATTTCTTCTGTGGCTTCAGTGGTGGGACTTGTGTTTTTGAAGCAGCAGTGACCAGTTTCAGCAGTGCTCGCTGGGACCTTCTAGGCTAATCAAGAATTCACACTGTGTTTTGGCACTTTACAAGTCTGGAAGGTTAAATTTTTAATCAGTGTGTTTTGGTAATTGTTTGTGGTTTCCCTTTACCGAAACTCAAGGGAAAAAAAGCCCACTGCCAATCAGATTTTTTTAAAGAGGAAAAATTAAAATAATATGCCAAGTGCTGCTTATGTTGAATCCCTATGGAGAAGAGCATGGTGTGCTCCTCGAGAGCTTTGCTTTCCAGGGGCCTTGTTCTGCACAGCATAGAGGACTGCTGGGGACTTGGAAGCATTCATCTTCTCGGAAAAGAGCCTGGGGATCTCGAGAGATCAGACTGATGTTACAGGCAGGGTGGCTTACAAAATACAGCTGGCACTGTGTTCAGAGCTGACTGGGGTGCTGGACCAAAACAACCTGTAAAATCCAGAGTAGCACTTGGTGTTGGCTGTCGGTACCTAGCACTAGTACCTAGTGCTATTGCTGGGTAGTACATCCTAGTTGAGTCATTAATATTCTGGCATGATTTTATTGCTCTGTTTATTATTCCTAACATTTTAAAACTTGCTCCGAAGAAAGAATAAAAATATATTTGCTAATATAGGGCCTTATAAGGAGAATGGTAAAAAAACCCCCATAGATCTATGGAACTTCATGCAGTCAAATCTTTTTAATCACAGTGTGTGTTACTTGCAGCTCTCAAAGGACTTGGGTTATTCCCCTCTTCGTGCATCCCACTCCTGCATCTCTTTTAGGCAGGAAATTACAGACTTGGTGGCAAGGGAAGGGGCCTCAGTGGGTAATGCAGGGTGGGAGCTCAGGCTGGGCCAGCTTAGCCCTGGACCTGCTGCCAGCAGTCGGGGTGCGCAGTGTTTGCAGCATCAGAGCTGTTCTGATGCTGCAGCACTGCCAGCGTCGCGATTGAGTGGTTCCTGGTGTGGGGCTCAGCCCCAGGTCCCTGCCCCAGCGAGGCTGCGGCTCCCTTTAGAGGCAGCAGGGAAATAAACGCTTGTCCTCACAGGAGCAGTCCCATCACCCTCCTGGGAGGCCGTGGAGCAGAGTTACCGGATCAGCTCATCCCAACTCATTGTGGAAGGAGCTTCCCAGGCACTGGGAAACCAGCTCTTGTGTGTGACCAAATCCCTGGGATAACAAAGCCTGGCTGTTACACCCTCCTTCCCAGCCGCTGTATTGCAGTGCGGACACCTAGCAGGACACCCTCTGTCCCACCCCCCTCCGCTCCCTCTTTTCTCTTGGTGGGATTTGCTGTGCTGACAGCGCTGTTCAGAGGGTGGCAGCGGAGCAGGGCTGGGGAGGAGGATCCGGGCCCTTTAAACCGCTTAGCATGCGGTTCACACGGCTCCGGGCCAGCTGTTCCTTTCTCCTCCTGCCCTCACTCGCAGGAGTTGTTTGCTGAGCTCAGAGCTCCTGTGCAAAATTGCTTTTCAAAAGAGCCACTTTCTGCTTAATTAAACAATGAGCCCCGTCCCTCTGCACATCTGTAAAGCTCCCTCCGCAGCCCCTTTATCCCACAAACTGCTCCATTCTTACCTCCATTCACTTGTAAATCTTACCCCCCCTCCTCCTCCACCCTGATCATCTCACTGGCCCTTTCTTTTTCCCTTTCAAGTAAGACTGAGGGGCTTGGACTATCTGTGGGGGTGGCTGGGTTGGGTGGACTGGAATCGGTTTAATGGTGCTTGGCCCTGTATGAAAGTCTAATAATAGCAAAGCAGATCTGAGCCCAAAAGTGAGAGGCGATTTCTGTATTTAGAGGAATAAAATCATGGCAATTTCCTGAGCTGAGCTGAGACACTGACTCATCCAGCAGCCAGAGGGGACACAGCCACCAGCCAGGCTGGGAGGGGGCAAGGAGTTGACTTCAAGGCATTTTCTGATCCAGCTGGCAGTGCCAGGGAGAGCCCAGCCCAGGGAATTCCCTCGGCCAGGCTGGCTGCATGCAGAGCAGTGCCAGGCTGCCAGGGAATCCCTCCCCACTCTGGCAGGAGCAGCCACCTTCCTCTGTGGTCCAGGGTTGCACATCAGCTCTGTGTAGTCTCTTTAACAGCAATAAGGTTTTCCTTTTTAGCCCTCAGTGCCTGTGCACACACCCAAAACTCAGAAACCAGGAAAATAGGAGAGAAGGGAAATTTCAGTTTGCTGGGTTTTGGCAAAGCTTTACACTGATGATTAGTAATGCATTCTCTGAATTGTCTTGCTGAGAGCTTAAAAAAAAATTAACCAGTAACATCCAAGGTTAAACAGGATAAATGAATGGAAAAGTGATGAGGTGGGATATCTCCTTTATCATTGGGAAGGACAGATTATAGCCAGCATGATGCATTATCATCTAGCATAGATTGATAGGGAGGAATGAAGAAATGGGAGTTTAGTGCATTAGCAGAAGATTCCTGACTGCAAAAACTATTAGACCATGGCACAGTCTCCTTGGGGTTTGGTTGCAGGTCTACAGTGCTCAAGCCTCTTAAAATCAGAGCAGACAAGGCTCAGGATGGTCTTTTGTTGAGAATAATTCTGCGCTGGCAGAGGATAAAATCAGAGGACCTGTTAAGGAGATGGTTTTTTTAATGTCTGCGATCCCCAGGCTGGTACTTCACTGCTGGGGCAATAGTCTTTGAGGCTCTCTCAGCTCCTTCCTTTGACAATTTTGAACGAGAGGCAAGACTCTGGTCCAGCACTAGTGATCTGTGATCCTAATTAAAAGAGACAGTTTGGTGCACTGGCATTTATTGGGAGGCCTGAACTGACAATAGTGTTGGGTGTTACAGGATTAGATGCCCTGACTTTGGAAATGAGTAGGGATTAGGTTTACCCTGAGAATCAGCTCAAAGCTGCTTTATTTGTCATGGGAGCTGATGGATCTGGAGATTTGCTGCTGGCTAGCAGTGGGATTGGAGATCCCTTGAACTTGTATTCTCTGACCAGCAATCTGTGGGGAGTGGAAGATCCCAAGCAGCTCCTCTCCAGTTCATAAGCATTGTGATTAAAACCTCAGGGCTGAGAATTGCTGGGTGATAGCTGGGATCTGAGTCCTCACTGCTAGCAGGAAGGTTATGAAAGATCTCTGTGATCCATTCCCATTTTGTGGACACAAGAAAATTAGGAAGAGCATTGCTCTTCTAGATGAGAAGCAAGAAAAAGACGTCTTAAAGCAGTTAAAAATTACAGAAGCCAAGACCTTGGTGTTCGTTTGTAGCAGACAAGAACAGATGAGAGCAACAATTGCAATTCTCTTATGCCTGGCTGTAGTTACCCCCTAATTTCTTCCCTAGTACTTAAATCACTGCCCATTCCAGTGTGTGGCAGGATTGGCTTGTGCACTTGTCAGAGAAAATGGATTTTGCTCTTGCTGCAAAATTTGCCTGGCTGCTCACTCTGCATAGTACCAAATCCATTTGCCTGTGACTCCATTTATATCAGCTATTCCGGGTCTTCTTCTGCAGTTTATGGCACACCATGGTCTGCTTCAGAGAGTGATTTGCATATCAGATGGGAGGCTGGAGGAGTTGGAAGGATCCCTTAGGTCTGGTTTTGAACTCTTTTAGAGAGCAGGTTCCTGGAGGGTCCTTGGATCCTAAAGCAAAGAGTAGTCATGCACCTGGAAGAGCAGCAGGTATTGGGAGCTGGTTTGTCTGTTTTAAAAACAAGCTTCTTAAGCAGGGAAGGGGGCATACTTGTTTTTCCATATATTTCCATGCAGGCAGGGGGAATAATGGCAGAGGAGCGGCAGGGAAGGGGCTTTGTCATGGTTACAGGCCGGTGGCTGAGAATGTGGGTGGAGCAGCGCTCGTCCAGAGTTAGTGACCTCAGCAAATTGGAGCTCAGCCATGGTCAGTATGATAAATGATCTTATTCTGGGTCAAAGAAATGGTACCCCACAGGGAGGTGTCCGCAAGGCGGCCCAGGAAAGGGCCGTGTTCCTGCAGCACTGACCCCTTAGTGACCAGTGCCACATATATCTTATTTACTGCAGACCAGAAGGGAATTTTCCATGGTTCAGCCTTTATAGGGTTCCCCTATTTCCCTGAAATAATCTCTCAGTTCTGCAGAAAAGGCAAGAAAATGAGTGTAATTACACCTTTTGAGTGCCCTTCGAGGCTTTGTGCAAGTTTGTATGTGGATTTTAAGGCAGGGGACACAGAGGTGTCTGGTCCTTGCATGTGTGCGTGAATCTATGAGCGACCTGTGCAGCTCCCTGGGAGCCAAGGGCTGTGTGTCCGTGTCAACTGGTATCAGGGTTACACAAAATCCTTCCATATTTCTGCACCTTTATCAGTTCACTGTGAGATCCTTCTAGTGCAACACCCAGCTTGGTGTTTCTTATTCGAGGCACCTGGTTTCTCTCTGCACACAGTGAGTGCCTTCTTTTCTGAGTTGTCACTGATGGATCTGTCAGGCCCAGGAAGTTTTATTGAGCTCGGAAAGATCTATGGATTTCAGCCCTGCTTTCGAGGGTGCAAATGAACCCAGGCAGTGCTAAAATGGAGTATTAGATGCATTTCTGTTGCAGGGGAAGCTCAGCAGATTCTTCATGAAGGAACAGTTGGGGCAATGCAGAAGGCCAGGCCTTGGAGGATTCGCAGGAAGACAGAGCAGGCCATGCAGTTCTGCAGTTCTCTGCCACAACCAGGAGTGTTTGTGGTGCAGCTGGGCTGAACAGGAGCTGAGGCCATTGGGTTTTGCGTGCATTCACTGCAGTTCCTGCATCCCATCCTCTTGTGTGACAAGGCAATGACTTTGTGTCACTGCAAGCACACATCTCGTTTCCCTGAGCGCTGTGTTTCGCTGGGTGATTGGTTTTCTGCATATATTGTGGGCTTGAGCTCCCATCTGTGCACTTGAACTAAGCAGTTTTCTCAAACATTTGCCGGTTTTTCTTTTTTTTAATTAACTTTAGATTATTTTTTTCTGAGAATTTGGAGACTGTTGATGTACTGTTAGTACAGGCAGCAGAAGCTGTCTCTGTGTAGAAATAGGACAGGGATTTCCTACTATGTGCTTCAGTTCCTTCTTTGCACTTTGAGAATATTTCCGCTTCCTTGGCTGCTTCAGTCTTGCTTCTCCTCTGATGCTGCCAATGGTGAGGACAGTTAATGAGAATTAAGAGTGCACTTTTTGATGTGATATTTGTTTGCTGTGAGTGAAATGGAGCAGGCTACCAAAACGATTTCAGTAAGACCATGCAGCAGTGATAAAAATATATCATTACTGGGGTGAGCTGGGCTCGAGTTGGTGATGCTGGAGCAAAATGCTGTATTGTCTCAGCTCTCACCTGAACCTCCCTCCAGAGCCAAAATGCACAGCGGGTTTTGCAGCCAAATGACAGCACCTGTAGTACAACTGTGCTCCTGCCAAATCAGATGCCTCTGTTCTGTGAGGGGGCCAGCTTCAAACCAACACGAGTGTGAAATCGCTGCATTGTAATGATGGTTTAACTTGTCAGCAGATGTGGTGCCTGACCAGGCTGAGATTTTTTCCTTCTTTATATGTCATCTGTAGAGAACCTGCTATTTGCATAGCAAATCCTTGGCCCAGGGCACTGGAAACGTGTTAGACCCGTAGCATAGTATCAGAAAAAAAAAGTCTTGGGAACACTGCATGTGTCAGCTCTAAGAGATAAGCAGTTGTGCTATAATTTACCTCTTACTATTTCCATCATGAGAACACAGACTCCTGACCTGTTGATCAAGACTGCTGTTTGAGGCACTGAGCTGCAAGATGGCTTCTCCACAGACCACTTGCAATGGAAGTAATCTTGTTCCTTTTCGGTATATTACTTGTGGGAGATAGTTTTGGTGTGGCTATGGTCATCTGTCATCCTTTATAATTGATTTGTTCTAGTATTATTGGTGTATAGGACATAGAGAAATGAAGGTGGGTGAAAAAATTCAATGCTGATAAAGCAGATGAAAGTATTATGTCTTAAAGTTGGCTGTGGAGAAAGGATCTTAATTTTTGTACCTTTGGAGTGGGCAAGCTCCAGGCATGCACAGGGGTGTCTGGGTTTTTTTCCTACTGCTTGAATTCTTCAGTATGTATGTACGTGACTTCTGGGTAGGAGTAAATGAATGTAGGCTCAGGTGGGGCTGAAAATAACATTTATTATGGAAGGAGATGGGGCGAGGGAGTCTTCCAGCTCAGCCTCGAATAAATCAGTCCTCTCGCCCCTCCGTCCAGGCTGCTTCTAGGTGGCTGCCTTTTATCCAGCTGGTGCAGCGTGTTTCTGTTTAAATGGTGTCTCCTGAAAGGTCCCAGAGGAAAGGGCTGCTTATTCCATGCAAGGAGAATGGTATATGGCACAGCTCATTGTTGTGTGCCTGCTGCAAGTGCATAAATATGAAACAGCTCGCGGGTGATGCTGCGATGGGGCTGGTGTCCCCTTCACACCCCCCTCCCTCTCCTGAAGGCTCCTCTCCATCTTCCTTCCTTTACAGCTTTCATTTATTGGTGATGGAGAGCAGGAGCTGTTTGGGTGTGAGATTCTGAGGGCTTGACGTTGCAGCAGCATTTTTCAGGGGAAGGTGAATGTGGTTAACTCTTGTTTTCTGATGGCTGACCGACCTCTATGGTGCACATATGTGTGTGTATGTATGTATGTGTAAATACACACACCTTCTTAGTGGGGCTCCCTCTACCTGGTGCATGTTACTAGGAAGGAGGCAGAAAATGGTCTATTTTGTTCTTTTAACTACATATCATTACAAGGGAGCCATGGGTTGGCCCCGGGCAGGTGATCCGGCCCACCAGGCAGTTTTGAGGCACAAAGTAGCTCCTTTTGCCCAGATCAGAGTGATCCAGTGCTCGAAGGCAGCAATACCTGTTGTGCTCCAGGAAGCCCCATGGTGGCATTGGGGTGTTGGAATCAGAGTGCTGGTTTGGAGGCACCAGTGCTGTGGGAAAGCAGGGGGAACAGAGGGAATCTCAGAGCATCCCCCTCCCCCTTTCCCCAGGAGAAGAGGCCCCCATCTGCTGCAGATGGACATATCCCCATTGCCTAGTTGATGTGCACCTGCCTACACCAGGGCTGTTCATCCTGAGTGTGACAGAAGCAATGAGGGTGACGTTATTTGGAAGAACCCCATTTTGGCTCTGGGTAACATCCATGATCCCATAAAACCCTGTGGTAAGGCTTGGGCTGAGTCAAGCCATTACAAATGCATTTATTATTGCTGGTCATGAAGCAAACACATGGGGAGTTTACAATACACAGAGTGAATTTAGCTCAGAGAAGCATGTGTGGAAAGGTTCCTCATGACTATGGTGAGCTTACTTGACATAAGAAACGCATCCTGCCATCCCAGCTCCTCTTGGAGCGGGGCTCCAGCCCTCACTGTTGGATTTGTGCCTTCAGAAAGCTTCCTTGCTTCTTGAAAACAAACAAAACTCTTTGGGGGCTTTCAAAGAGCTGTATAAAGGAGCCCCGGGAGAATAACTGATTGTGGATTCGGAATGATGAAGTGGTTTGTGGAACAGTGAAACATAGAGGCAAATGCAGCAGAGCTCCACTTTGCAATTTGTCAGCTTCTCTAAACCCTGTAACGGATTGTTCCCCCCCTCTGTCTCTTCTCACCTCTCCAATAGGAAATTAACTGATGCTATCACCAAAGAAATTGTTTTTGCCTCACAAAGTAAAATTGATACTATAAAAACCCGCCAGCAGTGTCTCCTCCTCCTTTTACATGAAGACAAATCCTTCCTGTCACCTACTGAAATGGAAAGATAAAGGCTGAGCTTTAATAAAGAAGCTCTAAGCATAAAGTGTAGAAGGAGGGAGCAGGCACAGCATGGGGAACACTCCACAGCTGCAGGTGTGATGCTGAGGGATGCTGTAAGTGTCCAAAATGCAACCTTGGGCCCCAGAGCTCCCAATGTCTCCAGGAGTTTGTGCTGGTTTTGGTGCAAAAGTGTCTGTCTTTACTCTGTTCAGGTTCTTAGGCTTGCTTGTTTGGACTTTTAAAATCTAATTAAACACACGGAGAATTAGACATAATTTGTTGGGTTACAAGATAATGCACAGGATATGGGATGTGTCAAAGAGACCCGAACATCGGGAATCCGCTGCCAGATTGG
>NW_008246054.1:6061437-6064746 GCF_000691975.1 Corvus brachyrhynchos
CAGGAGCTGCATTCATTCTTTGTGGGATGAGTTTTCTGTGGGAAAGCTCTTCTGCCAAACCATAGGGACAGGACTGTCTGTGGGTTTCTTCGCAGCTCTCCCCATCCATCCTGCATGTTATTCATCTGCTCTTTCATGGATAAACAATCACTTTGCTCTGGCATCACCTGGAGCCATCAGCTACTTTGTAAACCCTGTCCTTCCTTCTTCCAGGGGATATCAGAAACCTGCTTAAGTGGATCAAACACAATCTGTTGAAAGAGCGACCAGAATTATTTATGCAAGGGGAATCTGTGTAAGTACAACTGTTACAAATTCTCCATGTGTTTCTCTGTTGATCCCCACAGTTTGGGGGATTTTTCCACTGGTGGGGGGATTTCCTCTTGAGAAAGTCAGTGACCATGAAAACACAGAATTTGCTGAAGTGGTAATGGGAGGTATCTCACCCAGACCTTCCACTGTCCACAGAGAGCATCTTTTGCAGCCCTTACCCCAAATCTTTAAACCTTAAACATGAAGCAAGGCCATTTATACTTCATTATCACTTGGAACAGAGTAGCACCTGTATCCTCAATTCCAGGAGTTTTAGCAGGTCTGTCTGTTCCCTGCTGACATCACTGGGACTGAAGCAGTCATTCTGAGAAATGCCAACAAATACTTCTTCTGGGAAATGTATTTTTATTATCAAAATGGGGCCAGCCTCGTGGAGGGGGGGTTGGAAAAAAAAAAAAAAAAAGAAGGCAAGAGAAATGGAGCAGAGTGAGCTGTGCAAGCTGTCCCTGACTGCGGGGTGGCGCTGGGGGTGTTTAACATTCGTCACGGATCTTTGTGAGCTGAAGTGTGTGCCAGGTCCCCTGGTAACAGGAGAGACAATTGCAGGACACTGAAGATCAAAGAGGGGGAATCCCTTTGCTCAGAATCAGGAGCTTGGAGTGGATCCCAGGTGTTTAGTGCCTCTGGAAGGGGCACTGGAATGGCTTTCCCTGCCTTCACATTGAGCTCTCTGCACTCGACTGTCATGCGTGGGTTTTAATTACCTGGCTTTTCTGCATCATACGGAAATGCAGTCATCCTGGAGCATCCTCGGGAATGGTGCCTTTTCATTCAAATGAGCTTTGGGATTGCTCCTGCGTCCCCTTTATTTGATCTAGAAAGGGCACAGACTGTACCTGTTTCCACCTCCATGCTAGGATCCCTTTTTTGGCTTTATAGGCAGTCAGCTTGTGATGTGTGCTGTGACATTCCTTGTTCTTAACTATTTGTGGAGCTTTTTAGCAGTCCTGTATCCTAATTATTTCTCTCTATTCTGCAGGAGGCCAGGAATTTTGGTGCTCATCAACGAGGCAGACTGGGAGCTAATGGTCTGTACTCCTTCCGTTTGACTTTCTTTGTTGAAAATATTGCTCTCTGTGTTCTTTGGTTGCTCTCACAGAAGCTATTTCTGATTCTTGCCCCAAGTGAAGCGTCTCATACTTGAGGGGGAAGGGGCAGGCTGGAATCTATCTCCTGTACTGTAGCTGTTCAAAAGCCTGGAGCCTCCCTCTAACCTGCTGAGTCTCATCAGCCAGCCAGGGTCTGAAGAGAGATCACCCTTTTTCCCTGGTCTCTGGCACTGGGTTTTGCACCTCTGGCTGCTGGCAGGTACCCCCACATGTGGGGTGACAGCATGGGGGGCACCTGGGACCTTCAGGCCCCACACAGAACCACTTTCCCTGAAGTCAAGTGGTGCCTGGCAGGTAAAGGCCACAGGGAGATTTCAACTCAAGCAGGCACCTGGTAAATGTCTTCCTTTCTCAGCCCACTGTTGTGCTCAGACAACAAACAGCCCCTTGCCATTTCCCTGCCTCAGGCAACCACCTGTTCTGTCAAAACCCTGGTCCAGAAAGCACTGTGGGGTATGAGCGTCAGCATCATGGCTGATCTCTCACCTTTGCTTCTGTTATGATGAAAACATCGGTCTGTCCCCTTCTTCTGCTCTCCCTAATACTCACCATCTTTTTATGAGCTGTTTTCTCTTTGTAGCTTGTATTTGGAAATGACATTTAAGCAATTTTTCATTTTTTTTCTTGGCCTGCAGGGTGAGCTGGATTATAAACTCCAGGACCAGGATAATGTGCTTTTCATCTCAACATTGCACGGCGGGTGAACTCCTGAAAAAACAAGAGGATGTAAATCCAAATCCCCGGGAAAAAAAAATCTAAACAAAAACCTTGACCCACCCAAACCTCTCTTGAACTGCCTGTGTCCAGTCTCTGCATCTTCCCGCTGCGTTCACTTGTTCTAGACATCCAAATAAAGCCCCGCCAGCCTGCGGCCTTCTGTCCACCATAACAGCATCCATCTTTTGGTCCTCATTTCACCTCTCCTGACTGCACTTCCAGGTACCCTAACAAGCAGAGAGCACCTCAGCATGTGGGACTTGTTTTTCTCTGACAGGAGGAAGAGAGATGCTGAACCCTGAGTAGGATAACATGTCTTAACAGGCAGTGAGGTGTTCTGGAGGAGTTGTACCTGTTTTGGGGGAAGGCTGGGGTGCCTCTGCCTTGGTGCTGGGAACCAGGATTCTTTTAACACGATGCTTAATGTTGGTGTGGTCTCTGCACCAGCCACGGGAAGGGTGAGAAAGTGCAGGGAAACAAAAGGTGGCTTGACTAGCTTTTCCTTGGGGGTAGCAACATGACAGCTCCAGAGCTCTCAGAAGTGACTTTCCACTTGTCATGATATTTATTTATGGGTAGCAGGAGAGAAATAGGCTTTTTTGGTTTTGTATTTCTGATCCCTCATGCTGCTTTCATACCGGAGCTGAGGCAGGGTGAAGTACTGGCCCATGAATAACGTCAATTTATAATGATTTGGTTGGAGGGGAAACAAACCCTCACCCGGCCTGAGACAGCACAGAGTGATCAGGGCAGCAAATGATCTTTCTGTCACCATGATAGACAGAATTGATCGGGCTGCACTGCATTCTGTGCAGGTGGGAGCTGCAGCCTGGCTGGGGAAGGGCTGGGGCTGGCGATGCACAGTTAGAAGTGCCAAGACCTGAGAAAGTCAGTGGCTTTTAACCCTTTCTGTCAGTGGGAGGGAGAGGCTTCTTGCTGCATGCCCTGAGGAAGTCCTGTGAGCACTGTGGAAGTGGGTGTGTGTGGCTCTGCTAGGGCACGGGTGTTGTTGGCTTTCCAGAAGTTTCCTTGGATAGACGGACTGGCCCCTGCCAGCCAGGAGGCTATGGCAAGAGCAGAGGGACAGGGTCAGAGAGGATAGCATTGGCACCTACAGGTCTGAAGTGTGCTGTATGAGCTTCCAGGAATG
>NW_008246054.1:6064933-6066067 GCF_000691975.1 Corvus brachyrhynchos
CCAGGATTGTCCTCCTGTGCTCCCCCCTGCCCTGCTCACCTGTTCCGGCACTGCTCTGGCAGCATGCAGAGGTCTCCAGCGGCAGCTCCTGCCTGAGCCGTGGCTGTTGAGGAGCAGAGGGCTCACTGGTGCTCAGTCAGTGCATCTCAGAGCTGATCTGCACCACGTACTGCTCTGAGAGCTCTTGATCTTCAGGAGCTGCTGAGGAGGTGGGGAGCAGCCGGTGCACCAGCCCCTGCTCAGGCAGCCTGGCCCAACACGCCGAGTGCTGCGCACAGGGAGCCTCTCCTGCCCTGCACCTGATGGAGGAATTCCTCTGTCTGATGCGGAGTCATTCCCTCAGCTGACTTCTCCACTGACTCGTCTCTGACTCTCTCACTGACTCTCACGTTTACCCCTCCACAACCTGCCTAACTAAAAGCACTCACGGCCTACGATGCTGCTGCATCTGAGGAGCCCCAGCTTCAGCCCACTGCTGGTGACAAACCGATATTCAGCCTTTTCCAAATCCAGCCACAGCAACTTTAGTCCAGCTAATGCCATTTGTAAATGACACAGACGGGCCAAAGGCTCTTCTCTGTCCTGAGTTCCTGGCCCTTAGCTTAGCTGGGCCGGGACAGTGGAAGGGGATTCCAGGTGGTGGTAGGAGCTGGCTGAAAAACAAGGAACCTGTGTGGCATGTGGCTTGAACCAGACTGAAACACAATGGGAAAAAGCAGATTCATCTTCAGTGCTGCTGCCTGCCCTTCCTCTACCCTGCCTCTGTGCCTTAGGCTGGGCTTGTCTGTTCTCATCCCTCCCAGCTGTTTGCTCAGAGAGGATGGGTTTCTTCCCCGGCAGCTGTTGGTCCCCTCGATAGTGCAGGTAGACCCAGGTGGCTTAGCTCCTGATGTAGTAAAAGCTGCCAATCACTGCTAAAAAAAAACTAGAAATGGGAAGGTGAGGGAAGTGAAGGGGGTGGAGAAGAGGGGTACAGCAAAATCCTGTAACAACAGCAACAAAAAGTTTCTGAAATAAAAGCCTTTTAAAACGTTGTCTGCCTCCAGCTTTGTCCTAGATAGACTCTTGGTGAAATTCTGCTTGGATCTTGTAATGCTTCTCTTCTCCTCCTGGGTTTCCTTGGCAGCCCCGGCC
>NW_008246054.1:6066602-6066915 GCF_000691975.1 Corvus brachyrhynchos
GTGTTTCCTTAGTTTTTCTGAAATCCTGGCCCCGACGCCCGGGACGCAGTCGGGAGCGGTTACCTGCCGTGCCCCGGGCCCGGGGAAGGTCCGTCCTCTGTCCTGTGCCCCGAGAACCGTCCTGGAGCCCCGCCGGAGGAGGTGAAACCTCTGCTACAGATGTCCAGACACAATTCTTGGTTCGTACGGCTCCATCGCACAAGAATTGCGTTTGGACAATCAGGAGCGGAGATTCCCATCCCGGGATCGCGGGATCTTCCAGGGGGAATCCGGCTGGACCCTGGAAAAAAAGGACACACGGGCCCTGAGCCGG
>NW_008246054.1:6067940-6068514 GCF_000691975.1 Corvus brachyrhynchos
AAATCCGCCCGGGAGGGATGCGCACACCGGGGCTCTGCGGGCTGCGCCGGGGCCGGGCAGGGCTTTTAGTTGAACGGCACAACAATAAATGTGTTGCAGAGCCGGCGAGAAAAGAATGGGGATGACCTTCAATTGGTACTGGATTTGAATAACACCACGGGGTGATAAATGCCCATTGTGTTTTAGGAGTAATGAATCTCCACTGTCTCTATAGCACAGAAACAGCAGCTGCAACCTGGAGCCAGCCATCTCTTAAAGACACAGCTCCCAAACCCCGGCTCCGGCCCGGCCCGCAGCCCCCGCAGCCCCGGGCCCTGGGCGCGGGGTGCACTCTGCCCCGGGGGCTCGGCGGCCGGTCCCGGGGCCGGCCGCGGGCGGCCCCCGGCCCCCCTTGGAGACCCCCTCCATTCTGCTGCCGGGGGAGTGACACTGCCCGGGTACCCCGTGGGGTTTGGGGTCACCTGCACCCCAACTCGGCCTCCCAACGGCAGGGAAAGTGCTGGGGATGAATAATACTCATTGTGTTCTCCTAATGAATATTACCGAGTTGCCAGGCCGGCAGCTGCGGGCTCCG
>NW_008246054.1:6068804-6071686 GCF_000691975.1 Corvus brachyrhynchos
TGCTGCCCGCCACCACCCGGGGTGTCACAGGGATCCCTGGGCAGAACCGGAGGGGGACCTGGAACCGTTCACCGGGGAGGTTCCCGCTTGTCCTCGTCTCCCCCCATGTCCTCGTCTCCCCCCATGTCCTCGTCTCCCCCCATGTCCTCGCACGGGGTCTGGGCACACGGGGAGAGGGATTGGTGAGTGCTGGGAGAGGAACTCCTGCAGCCCCAGGGATGCTTGGGGCAGCCCAGCCCCATGGAGCTGCAGGGTGACCCTAGTCCCTGTCCCCAACCCTTAGCAGTGTCCCCTGCCTTAGGCCTCGCCCCTGGAGCCCAGGGACAGTGTCAGAGACTGTCAGGCCCAAACCCTGAGTGGGCAGGGATCTGCGACTGGAGATTGCTTTCCCACAGAGTCTCATTCCCTCCCTGGGAGGTTTTGACCACCCTGAAGAGGCATGAAGGTGTCCCAGCGCTTGGGGACAGCCACATCCTCACAGCCCCTTCCCCATGGGCCACGGCCAGGGGGATGCCCAGCTCCTGCCACAGCCATGTGCCTCCCTCGGAAGGGCTCCTCTGCGTCCCAACACATCCCTGCCAGCGCTACTAGCAATAAACCCACGTCCTACGAGTGTGAAAACCAAAAGAAAGCCAGCATTTAATAAAAAGAAAGAAGAGCAGCAGCAGCAGCAGCTGAAGGCCCCTGAGCTGGGCTGCAGCCATTGCCCAGGACTGGCCACTCTTTAGGAAGTGGGAACCATCTGAGGGAAGACCCCTGTCACTGCTCGGGGTGTTCTGGCGTTGTTTTAGCCCCGGACCTGCCGGCCTTTTAACTTGTTTTAATTCCTAACGCTCCCCACCACCACCTTTTTTTTTTTTTTTTTTTGAGTCTCTTTCCCAAATCTCGGCCGAGTTAATGAAGTTATGTGATCCTATAAATGTTAATTGTCTAAACTTCTTCTCTTCTCTCCCCCCCCCCCCTTTTTTTTTTTTTATCTCTCTCCTCCTTGCTGCTTTCTGCTCCACTTGTAATAAAGAAAATATCTTGGCTGGTCTTAGCCAGTTGCTTGGCAACCTCAATAGAAAAAAAGAGAACAGAATGTAACCAATCCCGAGACAACCGAAAGATTTTGGTGACATGTGACCTCTCGGAAAAGGGCAGCCTTAAACTGTCCCTTCTGTCCTCTGCTCTGACCATTAGGGTCTCTTGCCCTCCCCCTCCTCCCCCCCCCGGTTCCTTACACCAATAAATATGGATTAGTGAAATACTTTTTCCCACACTGATGAAAAGCCGGGATTGATCTTTCCACCTCCTTTATCTACCAACCTGACAAGTTTCTAAACAAAATTAAGAGGGAAGAGGCTAAAGGAGCCATCCCAGGTTGGGCGGCCGGGGACGAATCCTGCCCCGCCGTGGGGATGGGGGGGCCCCGACGGGGCGCGGGCGCCGGCTGTGCAACTCAGCCGCCGGCCGGACCCGCTCTCTGTGTGCTGGGGAGCCCCTTGCATGGCACCAGCGAGTTAAGAAATAAAATGTAGCTCTTCTAACCCAAAAGTGAAAAAAATAAAGCCCTGGCCAAGCCCTGCGCTCCCTCGATGGGCGGCTGTGTGTCCTGGGGAGACCTGTCCTGCTCCTCAACGCGGAGCCCCAGCGCTCGCGGGCGGTCGGGGAAGTTGTCTGCAAATTTCATCCTGGAAAAAAAAAAAAAAAACCCCACATCATGATGTCATTGGCTTTCTGGTGTATCCCGCCGGCGCCCCTCCACCTGCCGCCGGGCTCTGCTTGGCCATGAGCCTCAGCACGACCACGAGCCTCGGCACGATGGTCAGCCTGGGCACAGCCGTGAGCCTCGGCACGGTGGTCGGGGATCAGGCTCCCGCCCTCCCGGCAGCCCCCCGGCTTTCCCAGGCTCCCGGTGCCGTGAATGCCTCTTTCACCAGCAGTTCTCCACTTCCCCAAAAAGCATCACCTTGCCAGCTCCCTTCCTCCCACCAGCTGCCAGGAAAAAAAATTAGGGCAAGGACAGGGAGCGAGAGCAAAACCAATGAACTTGTTTCCAGCTTTTCCTTCGGATCAGCCGTCCAGCACCGGGAGAAAAATATTTCTCCTGTAAAAAAACTCTCCTCTCCAGGCTCCGATCCCTTCGTCACTGGGACACTGGCTGGAGACACGGGCTCAGCTCGGCAGCAGAGGACACCGTAAGTTGGGCGTCTGCTAAAACAATTTCCCGGCTTTTTTTTTTTTTTTGGGTGGGGGGCTTATGCCACGGTTTAGGGGCTGAGACCCACAGGGATGGAGGAGGAGGGTCGGACAGGGGGCAGTTGCAAAGAGGGGGTTTGTGGGGGGCGCAGGCTGCGAGGTGTGGGCAGGGTGGGCACCGGCGCGGTGCCTGTGCCGGCGGTGGCCGGTGGTGCTGGGTGCCGGCAGCCCCGGGGTGCACAAAGCCCCTTTGAGCTGCTCACAGAGAGCTGCTGATCCCTCGCCGGCCCTCGGAACCGGGACTGGCCACTCTAGAGGAGAATGGAACCCTGGCCCTGAACACCCGGGAGGGCTGACGGGGAGGGGAGCTCAGGGCATTGGGTCTGAGCGAACCCCGGGTCAGGGACAGCTGCCCATGGGGGGCCTGGCCCCAGTCTGAGTCCCGATCCATGGGGTGCCCAAAGGATGGGCTGGTCCCTGGCCAGCCCCGCTGGATTGGGGATCTGTGGGGAGCAGGGGGTGCCCCAGCCATCCCACGTGGGGATGGGGGACTCACTCCCTCCCACCATGGGCCACAGTGACATCCACGAAGCCATCGGACTGTGGTCTGCAGGGTGGCCGTGGGAAGGCTGCAGTACGGGCTGGGGTGAAGAGTCAGGTGGGAGCAAATGGGACTCAGTGGCAGGGGCTGGCACCCGATG
>NW_008246054.1:6072107-6080564 GCF_000691975.1 Corvus brachyrhynchos
GGGGGACAGAGGGGCATTGGGCCGAAGGGGACAGCTTTGTTTTCGGCCACAGCTGCCCCGGGTTGGGAGGGGACCGACCGTCAGCCCCAATAAGGGGAGAGGAGGGAGGGGATGGAGGGGACGGGAGTGCACGGGTCAGCACAGCGCGGGGGGGGACCTGGTCCATCAGGTACCCCTCTGTCGCTGTCCCTCTGGGAGGTGGCATTGGGGGGGACAGAGAGCAGCTCCCTGTTGTCCCTGGAGTGAAGCCTCAGGGTGTGCAGCCTCTCCCTGCCCACTGAGGCTGAGGCAGCCTAGCGTTGGTTTCCTGCCTCAGTTTCCCCTTGCTGCGGGAGGTGTCCCTCTGCCCACTGCCAGGTGCCTGGGGGCCAGGGCGCTGCTGGCCCTGATGCCAGAAGGTGTGGTCCAGACTGGGGAGAAAAGGGACCATTCTGAGGCTGAACCAGCTGTGCCACCCAGGAGGGTCAGGATTTGGCCACTGCAGGGCTTGAATGTGGCTCCAAGGGTGGCAGTGCCTTGCAGGTGGAGTGGAGCATGGCCCTGGCTTCCTGCTCCCAGCAGGACATGAAGAGGGAAGCCGTAGCACTCCCAGAATTTCACAGCCCGCCAGGAAGACCCCAGTCTGCCTCCCAGCAGGTTGAGGTTTGGGGAACACTGGCAGTGTGTCACTGCCCCATTTACAGTGGTGCAAATCTCCCTTTCCCCACAGCCAGGATGAGAATGCTGTTCCCATCAGCCTCCATCTCCTCTGGCACAACATCTCTTGGGTGGGCCAAAATCCTCCTGGGTGGCCAAAATCCCTCCCAGGATGGCCAAAATCCCTCCAAGATGGCGTAAATTCCCCTGTATTTTTGTGTGTGGGAAGATCTGTAGTTTTTGCTTGCTGCAGAAGCAGCCTGCAAGGAGAAAAGTGGAGCAGTGCCCATGGATGTGATGGGTTTAGCAGAGACATGGAAGGGGAGGGGAGCACTGAGAGGGGAGCGCTGGCCTCCTGAGCTACCCAACATCAGGGAGGTGGTGAAAACATCTGGAGCAGCTGGAATGGCTCAGGATGAGGGGCTTGCATAGCAGAGGGTATGGTGGATTCACAGGCACTTCCTTGGTTCTGGAGTTCCCCCTGGACAGGCACTTGCTGGGAGGCTGAGAAGTGGGGGGGAGGGCTCTGTGCCTCAGTTTCCCCAGCAGGAAACGGGGCTGGTGTTTTGAGGCTGGGTAAGTCAGGGGAGGTCTGGAGAAGGCATCTCTGGAGGGGACAGCATCACTTGGGCAGTGTCATGGCATGAGAATGGGGACCTTTGGGGGTACCATGGACTTTGGGCAGCCAGTTGGGTCCCCAGGATGTTTTTTTTGTGAAATAAGATTAATAAAAATTTTTGTTGACTGAGGGGCTTGTACCAGGCCTGGCCATGTACACACACACAGAATCTCTGCATTTATAGATACATATCTATATATACACACACATATCTTTATATATTTGCCTTTTGCAACCAACGTTGAGCCTTTTAAAGCAGAAAAATATGACATTTGAGGAACCTGGAGCTTTTCAAAGGCTTTGTTGAAAATCCTAGGAAATTTCAAGGAAGGGGTGGAGAGAGGTGGGAGGCAACCAAAATCCTCATCCCTGGGTCCAAAAGCAACTTTTTCCTGTGGAAAAGAGAAAACATACTCGTGTGAATGTTGTGCAGTGCTGCTCCTGCCTGGAGCCTTGGGGATGGGAAGGTGGTTTTCCAGGCAGGATGCTTGCAGACCTGATGCTGGCTCTGTGTTGCAGGTACCACCATGAGTGCATGGAGCCGTGAGGATGTCCTGAGCCCCATGGGGACACCCTGGGCCCTGTGGGGACCTGCCACCTGCCTTCCAGTCGTGCTCCAGGGGCACAGGAGCTGTCACAGCCCCGTGTTAGCTGTGTGGTGCAGATGGAGATGCAGAGCCACAGCACAGAGCTGGGTGGGTCATCACCCTGAGGACCACACAGCAGGTGCCCTGACAGATATCTCCATGTCCTGCTTCTCCCTGAGCTCACCCAGGGTTGTTTTTCCAGTGCATGCCCAAAGCTGCTTATAAGGTGCCACTTGGCTCTCAGTGGGCTCTGAGGGTCCATTGTGAGCTTGGCAGCAGCCAGGATGTGGGGGGAAGGCAGATTGCAAAGGCAGGGATAATTCTCACCCCAGCTGAGCTTGCGAGGACAGGCACAGGATGCTCTGTCCCTCTGCCAGTCCCAGCCTGTGTGCAGCACATTTCACTGGCCTGTGCCTCAGTTTCCCTATGTCACAGTGGTGGGCCTCCTTCCTCTGCCTGCTTCGGGGGTGATGGGGCTGTGGGAAGGGCAGTCCCTCCCTCTCTTCCCCTGCTCTGGAGCCCACGGCCAGGGAGTGTTGGCAAGGGCTGTACCAGGGCAGTGGGGCCATGGCTGTGCTTGAGTGGGTGAACCGTGTGCGGTGTTAGGGGAAGGGCAGATCCATCTGTGACCCTGAGAGAGGATGCAGGGATGGAGGGATGTGGGGATATCAGGATAAAGAAGGGAAGGGATGCAGGGATGAAGAGGAGAAGGGATGGAGGGATGAAGGGATGAAGAGATGAAGAAGAAAAGGGATATAGGCATGAAGAAGAGCAGGGATGAAAGAATGGAGGGGTGGAGGGATGGAGGGATGTCGGATCTGGAATATAGGGATGATGGGATGCAGGGATGAAGAAAGACAGGGAGAGAGAGGGCGGTGGGGACGTGGGGATCAGATCCAGTTCGGACAGACCCTGGGCTCCCCACCGAGAGCGGCGCCGGGAGGTGGCAGCAGCGGCCGAGCGCGGGGCCCGGTGCGGGGGCGGTGCCGCGGGGGTGTCCCCGAGGGACGGGGGGGCCGTGGGCTCGGCGGGCATCCCCGCTGCTCTGCGGCCCTTGCTCCGCCCTAACTCTCTGCCGGGCCGCCGGGCCGTGCTGGAGGGCTCCGGCGGAGGGGAGAGGGGCTGCCCCTCGTTCAGCCTTCCCGGGGGGTTGCACATGGGTGGAGTCCCGGCACGGACACGGGTGGGTCCGGCTGTGCTGGGCTTTTGGGCTCCTGCCCCTGTCCGCAGCTCCTCCATGGCTGGGAATTCCCGGCTGCGCTGGCGCTGAGCGCTTCCCGAAATACTTGTCCGAGCTGGGGCTGTAAACAGCATATTTTTCTCCTTGCAACGACTGCCGGGTCCTGTGAGTCGCCCCCCGTCTCTGTTGCTTCTTGCAGGTGTTCCTGGATTGTTCACTTCTGGCCCTTCTGCTGCACCCTGATGGAGCCCTCCGCCCTCTCCCCGAGGGGACACAGGGAACCAGCGAGAGCAGCCGCCTAGGGCACCCCTCACCCTGATGCGGATGGGCACAGGTTTGGCCATGTGTGGCATCCACCCGTCCCTCACCAGGGCTCTGGAGCCACCAGAGTGAGAGGTGCCCGGCATTACTGGTGAGGAGTTACTGCTCTGCAGGGCGTGACCACCTCCAGGCCCGCGCTTGCTCTGGGAGCTGAGCTGTATTTTATGGATTGGGTGGAAAACCAGAAGGCTTGGTCAAATGTCCCACAGGCCCCTGTCCGTGGTTCGGACACGTCACAGACGCAGCTGTGGGGCTGCAAATGGTCATCCATGGAGGACAGCCTGGGTGGGACACGGCTCAGTGGGGTGGGCTGCCTTGGTGAGGACGACAGCCATGAGCCCACTCAGCCACCACTCACAGTACAAGCCCCCCACAGCCACATCTCTGGCCATGATCCCCTTTTCCATGATCACCCCTGGCGATGATACCCCGGCAACCAGCGCCCCTGGCCATGTTTCCCCAAACCATGAACCCCGCCATCCCACTGCCCACCCACCCACGCCGTGCAGGCACCGTGGGGACCCAACGGCGTGCTGGCCAGGGGTACATGGGGATGCCCAGGAGCATCCTCGGTGAGGGGGTCTCGCTCCCTAGCCGTCGGCTGTGCGGGGCTCTGCACCGATATCGACACCCTCCTTCTGCTGCTGGGCACCGGCACCGGCACCGGCACCGGCACCGGCACCGGGCCAGCCCCACCGCGCCTGGTACTCGCCCTCCTGGCCCGGAACGCGCAGCACTCACTGCCGCACTGCTTGGGAGCCCTGGAGCGCTTGGACTATCCCGCGGGCAGCATTGCCCTGTGGTGAGGGAGCGGGACCCTCGGTGGTAGCCGGGACGCCGGGGGGGAGCGGGCACCCCGCGGTACGGAGAGTAGCAGGGATCCTAGGAGAGGAGAGGGCTGTAGGGGAATGGGTATCTCGGGGGGAGTCGGGATGCTGGAGTCACAGGGACCACAGGGATAACGGGCAGCCCCGGGAGAATGGGGATAGTGGGGGGGAAGGAGGGTCCTGGTTAATAAGGGAGACTGTGAGGGGAATGGAGAGCCGAGGATAGCAGGGACCCAAAGGACAATGCGGGGGGGAACTAGAGAGAGTGGGGGAACTGGGGACTCGGGGTGATCTTGGAGCAACAGAGGCCTGGGTGGACAGAACGGAGATTCTAAGGAATGGGCGCCTGCGGGGGACAGGGGATCCTTAAGGGACAGGGACCTTCGGGAAGAGCAGGGACCCCCTGGTAGCAGCGCCCCCAGCCCCAAAATGTTAGGGGTGGCTCTGCCCCGCGTGTGGGACCCAGCAGGAAACCGGGAAGGGCTCGGGCTGCGCCGCGGCAAAGGGGCAGGACCCCCACCTTTCCCCTGAGGAAGCTGTGGGGCTGATGAGGGAGGGGAGCCCTGGGCACAAGGGGATTCTGCATCATCAGGGACAGACGCTGCCTTCCCCCTCCCTGCAGGGTTCACACTCAGCCCCCCTTTCCCAAAGACACCCCCCAAGCCCTCTTTACCGTGCTGGGGGTTGGCTGGAAGAGCAGTCTCCTGTCTCCTCTTCGTCGCGCCACTTCTGCCTCTCGCCTGAGCTTGTCGGAAACTTTTCTGCAGCTGCTTTTCGGGGGAGCTGAGGCGGGGGCTGGCAGAGGGATCCTGGCAGGGCTGGGGCGGGGACTTCACCCGCCGCACCCCCGGGAACCCCCGGCCGCAGGACCCTGCGGGGTGTTTTAAGCCCGTGGAGCTGGGGGGACACAGATCCTGCCTTGTCCCCTGAATCACGTCAAATCCCCATGGCTCCAGTGCCTGAGGGATGTCCCGGGGCTCTTTGACAGGTCGAGGGTGCCGAAGAGTGTGGGGACTTGGGGTTTGGTCAGCCCCGTCTGTGCTAGAGTCCCTGTGAACATTGCTGTGAGGATGGGTGGGAGAGTTGGGAATGGTGATGGTGCCTGGCAAAGGGAATGTTCAGGAAGGGGGATTTTTTGCTGCCTGTTGAGTCCTTTCCTCTCACTGCTGGAACAGTGGGATGCACAGGGGTGCTGTGGGGTGCAGGGGTACAAAGTGGCTGTGCTGCAGTGCTTATGGTGGGCAGTCACAAGGCTGGGGTGAGGAGAGCGTGTCCAGGGCTGCCACTGGGCTGCAGGGATGAGGGGTGGGAGCTGTGGAACAGCCTGGCTGGTGGTGGCACCAGGAAAGAAATTACCCGTTGGCATTCCCCCTCCTGCCTGTGCAGCCTTGGTTCCTTACCAAATTACATGTTACATTCCCAAGCAAGTCTGTCACTGGCTCAGTCTTTTGGCCCCGCGAGCATTTCTAGTGCAGGGTGAGGTCCTGGTTGTCCCTTGAGGAGGACCCCCAGAGGATAATGTCCCCTCACCCCAGGTGCGCAACAGACCACAACTTGGACAACACGACCGCTATGCTGCAGGAGTGGTTGGGGGCCGTGGGGAAGGACTATCACTCGGTGGCCTGGAAGGTGCAAGAGGAGCCCAGGTGAGGCTGGGTGAGTGCTGGTGGGGGGCAGGTGTGGGCTGTGAGGGGCTCCTGGAGCAGCATCAACTCTCCCTGGCCGGGGACCACGAGGAGGCGAAGCAGAGAGGGGCTGACTCAGCCTGCCAGCACAAACAGCCTGCACTGAGTTTGTGTGTTCCCAGCGAGCAAGGTTAACCCCTGCCTTCCCCTGCCCAGCTCCTACCCTGACGAGCTTGGTCCCAAGCACTGGAGTGACAAACGCTATGAAAACTTGATGAAGTTGAAGCAGGAAGCTCTCACCTATGCCCGGGAGCAGCAGGCAGACTACATCCTGGTAAGGGGCATGGGGCACTGGTGGGGTGGGGCTGAGGTGGGCTTCTCCATCTCTCCAGAACCTGTGCCGTCTTCACAGTTCGTGGACACTGACAGCATACTGACCAACAACCAGACCCTCAAGTTTCTCATGGCGCAGAACAAGTCAGTGGTGGCCCCCATGCTGGACTCGCAGACCTTCTACTCCAACTTCTGGTGTGGCATCACACCCCAGGTATGTCCCCAGAAAGCCCTGGAGAATGAGACACCCCCATGGTGGAGGAGCCTTCCACCATGGAGGCATTGTGCCGGTGTGCCACAGGGATACTATCGCCGGACAGCTGACTACTTCCCCACCAAGAACCGGCAGCGGGTGGGCTGCTTCCGTGTCCCCATGGTCTATGCCACCTTCCTGATCGACCTGCGGAAGGAGGAGACCTCACAACTGGCTTTCTATCCGCCCCATCCCAACTACACCTGGGCCTTCGATGACATCATTGTCTTTGCCTACTCCTGCCAGGAGGCTGGTGAGGGTGATGGGGGTTTTGAGGGGTGCAGGGGCTTGAGGGGGCTATGCTGCTCACCTGTCTCACCCGGCAGGTGCGGAGGTCTATGTGTGCAACCAGCACCACTTTGGTTACATCAATGTTCCCGTGAAGGCCCACCAGACGCTGGAGGATGATCATGCCAACTTTGTGCATCTCACACTGGAGGCCATGGGTGAGTGCCCATAGGTGGAAAGGTCCTGGAGGCTTCCAGGTCCTGATAGGGCTGTCAGCCCCTGTTCCCAGCCAGGGGAATCTGAAGGGTGTCTCCTCTCTCCACAGTGGATGGTCCCCCCATGCAGCGCTCCAGGCACATTTCCCTCCTGCCCAGGCCGCTCACAAAAATGGGCTTTGATGAAGTAAGTGCCCAATGGAGTTGCTCGTGTCCCCCTGTCCATCCCTCTGGTTGCATCCATCCATAGCAAAGGCCAAGCCCCTGTCCCCATCCTGCAGTAGCCAGGCAGGCTATGTGTCCCCCATGAAAACATGCCCCATTGTTGGGGCTCTCCCCTTCCTCCCCAGATCTTCCTGATCAACCTGGTGCGGAGGCCAGACCGGCGGCAGCGAATGCTGGCATCCCTGCAGGAGCTGGAGATTGTTCCACGGGTTGTGGATGCTGTGGATGGCAGGTGACCATAGGGGGACCACTCAGCCAGTCCTCTGGTGTTACTCTGGGGAGGGGATGGGGAGTGGCTGAGGGGACACCTCACTGATACAGCCCCTCACCTTGCAGCACCCTCAACAGCAGTGACATCAAGGTGCTGGGTGTGGACCTGCTACCTGGCTACTATGATCCCTTCTCCGGTCGCACGCTTACCAAGGGCGAGGTTGGCTGCTTCCTCAGCCACAAAAATATCTGGAAGGAGGTATGGGGCCACAGCGGCCATGGGGTTCCTAAGGGCCACCAGCAGTGGGCAGGGACCCTGTGAGCATCACAGATGTCTGGAGGACCTGGGGAGAGGGGTGTCCTGCAGCATCAGTGGTCCCAATATGGCCCAGCATTGTGCTGGGATAGGCTTGCACCTCTGTCCCCTCCCCCAGATTGTGTCCCGGGGGCTGGAGCAGTCAGTAGTCTTCGAGGATGATGTGCGCTTCGAGGCTGCCTTCCCAGCACGGCTGCAGCGGCTGATGAAGGAGCTGGAGCAGGCACAGCAGGACTGGGACCTCATGTAGGTGCTGGGGCCAGGGGGATGTGGGGTGGGGGTCCCCAGGGCTGGCTCTCATGGTTCCCTGGCCACCCCACAGCTACCTGGGGAGGAAACAGGTGAATGACGAGGACGAGGCACCTGTGAAGGGCGTGCGGAACCTGGTGGTGGCCGGGTACTCGTACTGGACACTGGCCTACGCCATCTCCTACCATGGGGCACAGAAGCTGCTGGCCACCAAACCCCTCTCCAAAATGCTGCCGGTGGATGAGTATCTGCCCATCATGTATGACAAGCACCCCAAGTAAGGAGCAGGTTGTGCAGGAGGGTGCTGGCCTGGCCATGCCAGTGTGGGACTATGTGTTTCTTCTCCACCGTCACCACCTCACCCAGTCCCCCCCCTTGCAGGCATTACTCATGCTGGAGGAAAACATCTGTAGCATGAGCTCATTCCCAGCCGGCTGCTGCCTGGCCACTGGCGGCTGGAAAATGGCCCTCTGCCAGCATGGGGTGGGGGAACAGGAACGGAGCTGGGGCTTGATGTGGGCCCTGCACAGGGTCTTGGCCTCATGGCAAGGGGTGGGGAGCAGCCCCCTGTACCCTGGTGCTGGGGGCCTGTGTGGTTCTCCGCCCCTGGTTGGGGGTCTCAGTCCCAGTTTG
>NW_008246054.1:6080751-6084487 GCF_000691975.1 Corvus brachyrhynchos
TGCCGGGGGGGGGGGGGAGGGTCAGCGCTAAGGCTTTGTCTGGGGAGAGGGAGGCAGTTTAGGGGGTAATGAACACCAGTGGGAGGGTGTCATGGGAGAGAAGGGATTGGGAAACCCAGTGAGCGGGATGGAGAAACACGGGGATCAGGCATGTAAAAGGCAGGCTGGAGGTGGACGGAGGGGCAGATTAGTGCTCTGGATGTGCACCAGGAACAGCTGGAAGACCCCTGCTTGCAGGCATAACAGCACCAGACAACCCTGGCCTGGATGCTGTGCCAGAGACCCACTCCGTGCCAGAGCCAGCCCCAGCTGGTGAAGAGTGATAAGTCCTGTCCTCTCTGTAATCCTTCCACAGTCCCTCCCCGGCTCCATGCCTGGTACCCCACATCCCTCCCTATCCCCTGCCCTGCATGGAGCCTTCCCCGGGTGGTTGATATGGTTTCCCCAGTGCTTTTTCTCCTCTGTGCCATGCTCTGTAAGCCAGTTTCTCTTCTCGGGTCTGCTCCACTTTCCCCAGCGAGGATTACAAGCGGCACTTCACCCCACGGAACTTGCTGGTGTTCTCGGCTCACCCCCTCCTGGTTTATCCCACTCACTATGCTGGGGACAGCAACTGGCTGAGTGACACTGAGACCTCCACCATCTGGGATGACGATGCCAAGACGACTGACTGGGTTGGCTCACAGAAGACTCAGAGGGACTCACGGGGGAGTGCTGGCCACCTCCGCTCCATGGCCCGCGACGAGCTCTGATGGTGAGCAAGGCTGTGAGAACCGGGCACAGGGGACAGAGCAGCTGGGGAGCGTCTCCCTGCAAGTGCTGTGTTCAGATGTGTTCCATATGCCTAGTTTATTTTTGTCATGGGGCAGCAACTCTCCCTGTCAGACTCAAAGCATGTCTCTTCCAGGTGAGGAAAGAGGTGGGGACACAGATGTCCCATGTGGGGCTGCACTGGGCTGAAGGGGACCAGGGGACAGGGCCCTCTATCTCCCTGAGTCCATGCTGCTCCCCAGCCCCTCAAGTGAGGGAGAACGCTCCTTTGCCAGCTGCAAAAGTCTCCTCAGTGTGGAAAGAGCTGGGGCATCTCCCAGGGGAACGTTTCAGCCCAACACTGCTTGCTCCTCTCAGAAGTGGATCTCATTGGGGCTGTGCATCTGTGGGGTGGCCATGCAGGCAGGCAGGCAGGCAACCCACACTGGCTCAGCCCCAGGGTAGCATGGCCGTAGTTAATGCCAGGTCAGACTTTTTCTGCCTGAGGCTGCTTTTCCTGCCAGCAGAACTGCCCTGGGAGCTGCCAGACTGGGGGAGGCTGGAAAACACATCAGGGCTGCTCCTGCCATGGCCACTAATGTCTGTGTCCATGCCTCCTAGGGATGAGGGATTGTGATCCAGCTGGGAGCACCGTGGGCAAGGACCTGATACTGTTCCCACTCAAGAGATGCAGCTGCCCTGGACAGAGCCCCCCACGGTTCTTTGAATCTGCATACGACAAATCCACCCAAGGCAGGATTTGCCCCAGGAAAGCCTTTCCCTGCCAAGTAGAGAGACCAGAGGAGCACTGTGCTCTGTCTCTACTGAGGACACATCTCCAGGACAGTCCCAAGTGATGCCAACTCTGCCGTCACCCACCAGCCTGGCCTTTGGGGAGTGGACTTTGGGCTGACACCCGTGGTGGCTTCCTGCCACTGACTGGGCTTGTCCCTCGTACCATGGTGGAAGCCCGGGGAGGATTAAAGCAGACTGTTTGAGCTGATGTGCTGGGTGCTGACATTGCCCCAAGTCCCCAGGGCATTACCCCACTGGGGTCACCTCGGTGCTGCAGGGGCGAGGGTCTGGCAGTTCCCCCAGCTGGGAACTTTGGGAATGAAATCTGTAAGGGGAAAAGAGAGGGAAGGAGAGAGGTGGGGTGGGAAGGAAGACTGAAGCTCACCCTTGGGGTCTGGGTGGGAAAGGTGGGTGGCATCTCCACGGAGCTCAGCTCTCCCCTGGGAATGGAGGTGATGGAACAGCAGGTGGAGGCCTTGGTATCAGACTCCCACAGTGACATGTCTGAAACTACCAAGTAATTCAGGAAAGCATCATTTGGGGCAGGTTGAACAGCTACAGCAGGGACCTCCTGAAGGAAAACAACCAGCTCTGGATCACATAGGACCTGAAAATCCAAGTGGATCTACTGGAAAACAGGGAGGAGATGGCCAAGTGCCTGTTCTGCAAGTACAGGGTCCCAGCCAGTATAGACATGAGTGAGGAAGGGATGACAGGTTGGGGACACTTTTGCTTCCCAGCTTTTCCCCTGGTCCCAGGCAGCCTCAGTGCTCTGGGAGGAGCTCAGGAGCTGGGGATGGAGCAGAAGGTCTGGTGCCAGCTGGAGCAGAGGATGGAAGCAGCAGTAACCATACGTCACCCAGCAAGTGTCCCAGTGCTTGTTCCAGTGCCCACTGGGATGCGGGAGAGGAGCTACCTTTGCTGGGTGTCTCAGTACTTGTGGGATACAGAGCTGGCCAGGACATGCTGGCACAGTCCAGGACTCTGGGACACAGCAGTGGTGAGGACACACTGCCTCAGTCAGCCCTCTCCACCATGAGACCTGAAATGGGTCTGCGAGAAGCCAGAACTCACGCAGCTGTTGGAAATTCCATGGTTTTGGCCAAAACCACTGAACTCAAAAACACTGTGAGGCCAGCCCTGAAACTTGCTGCAGCTCAGTGAGAGCAGCATGCTATGAGATTCCAGGCTCTTCATGCTTGCCAGTTTCTCAACAAAGTTGAAGTGCCTTTGGACTCTACAGAAATAACTTCTATTGCTTCCCCTTTCTCACTAGAAGCCTCCCTCCAGACTGTGCTGGTTGAACAGGGATGGGAAAATGGATTTGAGCTGCAGTGCCAAGGACAACCCAAGCTCAGTAGGCGGCGCATGGAAGAGAGACAGAAGCAGGGCAGAGTCAGGATGAGGGTCAATTTAATTTCTGTGCCAAACTGAGGTATGGAGCCTCTGCAGGGATGCGAGTGGGACACGAGCTGCCTGGATTGGTGTGGGGATGGAAGGAGGCCAGGCTGCCCAGCTGGGCCAGCTCTGCTCCATACCACAGTCACTCCAGAGAGCCTGCAGCACCCTGCCCAGCAGCCACAGGGGTCCCCAGGGGTTTTGTGCCAGCCCCTGTCCCCTGGCTCTGCAGGCACTCGGCTCTGTATGTGCTCCAGCAGGCAGGTCACTGCCTGGGCCAGGATCTGCTCCAGCTTCTCCCGCTCCCCAGCACTGAACAGAGACAGGACATAGTTGGGCACTGTCACATCACCCTCTGGCCGCCCAATGCCAATTCTGAGCCGGGTCATCTCCTGGAGAGAAAGGAAGAGAGCTGGGGAGCTTCCCCTCAAAGTGTTCAGAGAGAGCTAGGCAAGGTGACAGTGCCGAGTGGGGCCAGGCAGCAAGGGAGCAGCTCTTCCTGTTTTCCAGGTGGTTTTCAGTGCTTGCTCCAAGAAACATGATTTTGGAAGAGGCTTTTTCTGGGCTGTGCTGAGATCCCAGGCTCCTGCCAGACCTGGCAGAGCCCCTCAAGCTAATTGTTTCCATGTCTTGTCTTATGGAAGTTAGAAAAATGGGGGGGACAAGCTATGCATTGAGGGGGGCACATGATTGATCCCCTTCCAATGAGGCCCACTCACGTTGGAGTGCAAAGCATTGATGCAGGATTGGACCCCGTTGTGTCCCCTTGGGAGAGAAAGAGAAAATCCACAGT
>NW_008246054.1:6084525-6085896 GCF_000691975.1 Corvus brachyrhynchos
CCCGCCCAGTATAGCCCTGGGGTCTTCTGCTGCAGGAATGTGGGAATGTGGTCCCAGCCAGGGGCTGCAATCCCCATGTCCTGGTACTGCAGGAACATCCAGCCCTGGGGGCTCAGAGCAGTTGGCTGGGGGTTTGAGGGAAGCAGGGCTGGGACAGCACATTCTGTGCATGTCAGCTCTTGCCGAAGCTGGTGCATGTGTGACTGAGCACTGCGGCCCAGTGCCATACCTGCCCCGTCCCGCAGTGGAAGCTTTCCTAGGTTAAATGTCTGCAGCCTGCCCCAGGAGCTGGCGCTGGGCAGGCACAGTGGAGGCAGAGTGCTATAAAAAGCCCATGTGGTGCTGTCAATGGCCTGAATCCAGCCCACAGCCGCTTCCAGGAGGCTCCCTGCCCTCCCTGCCAGGGCAGGAACTGGGAGGCTGCCCAAACAGCCAGCTGTTGCCTCTGCAATGGATCGAGCCCAGGACAAGAGCTGAAAACATTGCAAGGCTGGTGGGATGGGGCCAAGAACAACTCATGAGCCTGTTAGGGCATGTTAAAGCCTCAAACCAGCTCACGAAATCAGAGAGCTGGGGCTACCCCATACCTTGCGCTGCCTCCCAGCTTGATTGCCACCTTGCCCAGGGCCTTGTCCAGGTCATCGTGAACCAGGTAAATGTCTTCTGGGCCAAGGTTGTAAATCTCAGCTTTGGAAACAGAAATACAACCCAAGAAATGAGAGGGAGACAGACTCACCAGGCCCTGATCCTGCAGAGCTGTGGAGGGCACGGGGACAGCAGGGCTGTCACAGGGGTCACTAGAGGCTTTGAGGCTGACCCAACTGCTCACCAGCACTGGCGACGCTGAGCCCATTGAGGTTCATGAACCTCCGTGGCTTGAGCAGCACCAGCTCTAGGCCGTGGGCCGTGGCCAGGGTCACATCAGCGCAGCACCGCTTGTCCGTTCGCCAGCCCTCGGCCACCGCCAGCTGCCGGGCCAGCCGGTCCAGCACCTCCATGCCCACGCTGTGCAGTGTGCCCCACAGCCCGTAGTTGCCCAGGCCGGCCACCTGCGTGACAGGTGTCAACAGGGCTCTGATGGGCCACCATGAGGCCCCTGACCCCTGCACGGGCCTGAGTCCCCCCAGCATGTCTCAGACCTGCTCCCTCCATCCTCCCCGCAGCTGGCTGAGTCGTCACAGCCTCAATCCCCACAGCATTCCCTTCAGTCTCTGTTCCCTCGGTGCCTCCCTCACAGCCCTGATCGCCCGTGTGCTCGTCCCTGACCTGATTTCCCCCGGCACTCCCCTCACAGTCCTGCTCCACCATGTTCTCCTCACAGCCCCGTTCCCCCGATTCCCCCGCTCCCCTCACAGTCCAGCTCCCTGGGCT
>NW_008246054.1:6086266-6090895 GCF_000691975.1 Corvus brachyrhynchos
GGGAGAGGCTCTGTAGAGGGTCCCCGAGGGACTTGCAGGAGCAGTGAATGCCCCGGACTGTGTGTGTTTTTGTGTGTTTGTGCCTGCCTTTGGGATACGCGTTCATGGGGGAACACATCACTCCTCACACTCCCCCAAGCCATCTTTCAGCCCTGGGTGGGTCCTGGCCCTGCCAGGAGGGCAGAGCTTTCTTCCAGGGCATTGTGACGGTTCACCCAGCCCAGCAACACATCACTGTGAAATTGCTTATCTTCCAAGTCCTTCCACACTACCTGCAGTCGGGAATCCAAGTAAAGACCTCAACTGTTTATTTCTTAAAAGATTTATTTTAAAATTAGAAATGCGTAATATTTTTGGAAGAGGCAGAATTTTTGCCTCTGTCTTTGGCCAGCTCCTGGGCAGCCTTTGGGTGGTGTCTAAAATCCCTAAAGCTCAGGGCCCGGAGCTGGAATGGTCCCAAGCACTGTCAGCTCATTTCCGTACAGGGAAAAGCAGAGCATTGCAAGCTTTGCGAAGTACCCCCTACACCCATCCCGTATGCAGGTTGTTCCTAGAGAGTGAATGACTCTGCTTCCTCTGACCTATTATTCCATAAAAGCACAGAGGATATCAAAATCTGGGGAAAAGCCAGGCTGCACATCCCATACTTGGCAGTCTGGAGCACTAATCTTCTCTAACTTGTCCCCAGGTCCCCCATTGTGACACTCCCCAGAAGCTGAACGGGTGCTGGCCCAGCCAAAGCCTGCAAGGTCTGACCAGCAGAAGGATGTACAAGAGGCTCCACAGCTCATAGCACCAACTCTACTGTAGAAACCATCACTGAATAAAAGGCATTTTCAAAACCATTAGCAGCACTGTGGGCTTCCCTGGAGGTAGGATGAAATTCTTCATGGCTGGTAAAAAAAAGCAAGAAGACTTTTGTTGTTTTCCTGGTTTGCTACAGGGAAATCCTTTAACCCTTAGGGGAAAGATGGATGAAGGGGTGGTAGGGGAGCCTGGCTCATGGCAGATCAGGTATTGCCCTCTCCCACATTACCCCTCTCACTTGATGTTGAAACTGGTCCCTACCAGCACCTATTCACAGTGAAAGGAAACTGGATGTGGGTGGTTCTAAAACTTCCTTGAAAAGAAAACTTTGTTGCCATGTTGAGGTGTTCACAGGAATCAGCACCAGTACTCACATTGTGCCAAGGAGCTGAGGCATAGCTACGCTTAAAAAGGTTTTTTTTAAAACTGTTAAAATGCTGTAAGGAAGAAATATTCTTCTGTGGGCTCAGAATCTTAATGGTATCAACAGCTGCCAGAAGTGGGGAGAGCTGCAGGTGGGTGCTGTTGACAGGGTGAGAACCTCCCTGACACTGCAGACCCTCTGAGCATCTTCCCCATGTCACCACAGATGCATCAGGTGGTGCATCCACCCTTACCTGGCCAAGAGTGAACCAATAAAGTGCTTTAAATCACATCATTTGCACTTGGTCCCGCAGCTGCATTCTGCAGTGGCCTCCTTGGGGCTGGAGAGAGTTCACCAGGAGAGCACTTGTGCTGTGGAGAGCGACACACCATTCCCACTGCTCATCCCACCAGTCCTGGGTTCTTTCTAGTTCCGTACGGATCTGAGAGAGGCCCTTGCCAGTGACTAGAAGAAAAAACTGATGCGAGAGGCCACTGTTTTGCAGCCTGTTGATGAGAATAATTTCTCTTCTTCTGGGAAGTAGGGGATGCTGTCAGCCACTTCCTGGACAACACCCGGGCGTACTTCGAGGCCTTGCTGGACAAGCTCGCTGACTACGCACTGCTTTACGTGGTGGTGCTTCAGTGGGAGGAAAGGCACAACAAAATCAATGAGATGTTCATTAATGATCCCAGATTTCCAGAAGCCACCTGCACAAGGAAAGGAGGAGAAAGTTTTACCTTCAGAGATCTCTGCAGTCCTTGCAATTCAAAGAGCTGCTTTGTGTGAAGCCAAAATACTCTGCTGAAGAGAGATCTGCTGGTTTTGTACAAGGAGAGGGTTGAACACATCATTTGTCACCTCTCCCCGAAACAGACTTGTTCTCCTGGAATGGGGGGGATTTAGCTTGTCTAGTCAGAATTTAAGCTCTGCTCCCTGTGCTAAGGGCAAAGCAAGGAGATCCAGGCAGAGATCAATATAGCTCAGTGCCGTTCTGGCAAGTGTGCTGTGCTGTCTGCCAGCCTCCAGCTGCAAATACACCTTGTCTCCAAAGAACTTTGCTAAATATGGCAACAGGTCTGCTGGCTCAGAAGCTGGTTCCCTTCGCAGGAAACCTCAAGGGGATCGCAGTTCCAATCCCTCAAAACCCCCTTGTCCCTTTCTGGCTGCCTGGGAGGTGGCAGGTGGTGTGGGTGGCTTCCTAGAACAGGTGTGGCTACCTGTGTTGGGCTGTGGGGCTACAAGAAGAGCTCAGCTCCATGGACTCACTCTGAGGGCTTTCAAACATGGCCTTGGAGATGGCTGGCTCCAGGTCCTGCAGGCTGATCTCCTCCCTGTCCTTGCGAGCACGCCACAGAGCCAATGTCACGTTGTTGATCTGCTCCCCTCCTGCATTGCTGCACAAAAATGAGAGGCTTATCCAGTGCGTACCCAGGAAAATGGTGTCTCAGGTGGCACCTGACACCCACCAGCCTGCAGAGTGCAAGCCGGCAGCTCCCAGCTGCCTGGCCCAAAATAACTCCTGTAGAGACAGCCAAATAACATGCAGAGGAGGCTTTTTCACACTCTCCAGATCTGTCTGTTCACAGTGAGATAGCATCTCTTGGCATTTGTAGAGGATCAAGGCTTGGAGAAGGAAAGGCAAAACAAGTGTATGCCCTGAAGTAGGTGCAACCTCTGCCCAAACGAGCAGCCATGAGCCGGAAGGCCACATGGAGAGGCCTCTCTCACCTGATGAAGATGAAGATGGCTTTGCGGTAGTTGGTCCCGTACACAACCCATGAGGGTCCCAGGAACGGGATGATCACATCAATCAGGCCTGGGTGCATCTTGTCCATCTCATCAAAGAGAAAGGCTGACCGTCCACAGTTGGTCAAGTTCCCTTGGATCCAGCGCTTCAGGCTTTCCTAGGAAAAACACCCACCAAGCTGTAAGGCATCGAGATGGCGAGGGAGGCTCAGGCACCCCAGAGTACAGGCTGAGGCAGGAGCTCAAGCAGAGCCAAAGGTGCCGAGAGCAGCGTGTCTCTGCAGAGCACCACCCACTTGGAGCTCAAACAGCCAGTGCTGGGGAGGCCCCTTTATTCTGGGTTTCACACAGTGGCTGTGTACCAGCTTTATTAGCCCATTGTAGGTCTTTTATTACAGATTTAAAGAAGGAAGCAGCACACTAAAGCTGGAGATTCAGACTCCTACAGTTCCCTACGTTCTTCTCGTTCCCTGTTGTATCTACACAGTTCCCAGCTTCTTGCCAGCTCCTGTCTGGATGCAGAAACACGTGCCTGCACTGACCCAGAACAGCTCTGGCTCTTTATCATGGCTGAAGGTACTTCCCAGCCCACAAAAAACCACTCACATTGCCTGGGGGCATGCGTAACTCCTCACTGAAGCACTTCAGCCAGGAAGGGATTTACTTTTCCAAAAGCATTTCCTCTAAGGACACAACACAACAAATAACTCCTCCAAACACCCAGAAACTGTAAGTCCAGGTGTGCTGAATCCCCACTCTGGTGAGAATCTGGCATTTTGTTTTCTCTCCTTTCTCAGCTTCAAGAGACAGAATGGCACCATGGAGAGTCTGGAACTGTTTGGGAGCTGTGTGCTCTGTGAGGAAGGGATTACAAGTCTAGTGATATGCAGGTTTTTACAGCCATCAGGCTGTTTAGAAAGCAATGGGAAAATTTTAGTGCCTTTCATCTAAGCCAAGCACTTTTGTTTGTGCATTCAAAGAGCTGTGTAAATATTTGAGAATGAGAACATGATCAGGGCAAGGACTGCTGTGGAGAGGATGAAAGTGATAACTGAGTATATCCCAGTTACTAGTGGATCCTTCAGCCATTGTATGGAGCCACTCACTCAGCTGTGTTTGTCTGAGAGGGTAAAACAAAGAGCTTTTATTCCTACTGCACTTCGGGAAACAGCTTGAATGCATATGTTCAAGACAGACATAGCCAAAAACCCCCAGCCAAGTGGCACTGCTGAGCGGTGGCCCTTACCTTGTACTGCTCTATCTGCTCAGCGTGGGGGAAATGCACTATGGGGGAGAAATGGTGAACATAGGGGCTCTGGAGCCCACGCTGGAAGAGGTAGCGGATGAGCATGGAGCTCACGTAGGTTTTGCCTGTTCCCGTCGAGCCATGGAAGGACATCACGAGGGGTTTCACTGGATTCGGGTTCTCCAGGAACTCTCTCACCCCCTTCATCACCTGCTGCCTCACCAGGGGCTGCCCCACCAGGTTGGTGGCCAAGTCAAACTCCAGACCTGAAACGAAGTGAAACCGGGACTTGGAGACCGCGGGTTGTCATCGCTCGTCCCGTCCCTGGGGTCCGCCCCGCTGGGCCCTGTCAGTCCCGGTTGCTGCACGGCCGGGAGACCCCGCTCCAGGGACGTCCCCGGGAAGGCTCTCCTGGAGCCGCGCTGGCTCCCGGGATCCCTTCGCCCGCTACCTCCCGGCCTCG
>NW_008246054.1:6091027-6093403 GCF_000691975.1 Corvus brachyrhynchos
CACCGCCCATACTACAGCTCCCAGCGTGCCCCGCGCGGAGCCGGAGGCGGAGGGGGCGGGGCCTGGTCCGTATCGCCCCGCCTCCCACCCGCGCAGGGTCCCTGTGCCCCCCTCGCAGAGGAAAACCGTCTGAAATTCAGCAAGGGCAAATGCAGGGTCCTGCACACTTAGGGAGGAACAACCCCGAACGCTGGTACCGGTTGGGGGCTGACACGGAAAGCAGCTCTGCAGAGAAGGACTAGGGGTCCTGGTGGACAACAAGCTGTCTGAGCCAGCAGTGTGCCCTGAGGGCCAGCAAGGCCATAGGAATCCTGGGGTGGAATAGGAAGAGCATTATCAGCCGGTCAGGGCGGTGATCCTGCATCTCTGCTCAGTCTTCCGTATCTGTCTATCTATCTATCTATCTATCTATGTATATATACCTAAGGGGGGTGCCAAGAAGATGGACCAGGCTCTGGTCAGTGGTGCTGCAGACAAGAGGCAATGGGTAGAAACTGATGCCCAGAAACTGTGTTCAGTTCCACCTGAACACCAGGCAAAACTTCTTTACTGTGCAGTGAGCATGCACTGGAACAGATTGTCCAGAGAGGGTGTGGAGTCCACAGGGAGGTGGGACCAGATGACCCACTGTGGTCCCTTCCAACCTGAACCATTCTGTGATTCTGTGACACCACACAGCCCTCCTCAGAAGGGCTGTCACTGGGCCACCGTGGGGTCTGGGGCCAGGTGGGGCCGGGTTCAGCATGGTGGTTCCCCCTATCAGCCCTTCCCATGCTCTGCTTCCCTGGGGGGCTCCTTTAAAGGACACCCACAGGACAGGGGGTCCCCTTGAGGAACGGGATAAAAGTTTATTGGATGTAAGAACCAAACCCATGAGATATGTACATGTATTTACATGACAAAATGAATAAGCCTAATTATTTACAACAAGGACCATCCTTCACAAGTCTGTACATCAAGAAGTAATTGTGATATTTACACACGAGATCCAGAAGCTGTGGGCAAGACGGAGATGGAAAAAAACAAAACCAAAGGGTTGAGGTGAGGGGCACCATGTAGTCATGGACCTCGGCAGGGCTGGGTGGTGGAGGCTGGTGCTGGCCTGCTCAGACACTGTCCCCACCCTTCAGGGTAGCGATGTGGACCCCTGGCTTGTGTCCTGAAGAGGTGGGTGGTAGATTTGAGGTGGCTGCTTTTCCTCCTCTTTGTCTCAAAATTGCTGACCTGCACCTCAGTGCCTTTCTGGGCCATCTCTCCTCCTCCTGGTGCTGGGTGCCTGGTCCCTTCCCTTGCCCCACAGCCACTGGTGGGACATGGGCTGGGAGCTGGGGGTCTCTGAGGGTCCGGGGGATTACAGCTCGCTGAAGCGCACTGCTGGCTCCAGCTTGTGAGACAGGGCAGTGAGGACCTTGTCGAACTTCTCGTAGCGCTCAGCCTGGCTGCTCTCAGCCCCACGGCTGCCCCAGAGCAGTCGCAGCTGGAACTCGGTGCTGAAGATTTCCAGCAGCTCCGCTCTGCCCTGGAAACCTGCAAGAGGGAAAGTCAGTTCCCTAGGATGGGATCCCCTGCACCTGTGGGATGCTCCATCCTGGTGCTGGAGCTGCACACTGGGAATGTGGCAGAGGGAAAGGGCTTTGCTGTCCCCACTGCTTACCCTGCAGCTTCACCTCAGCATTGGTGTGGTAGAGCCCACCATGGTGGGCCACCATCCGTGCTGCCTCCAGGTGGGCCATGACCACCTCCACGCCATTGTTGGTGGCCTCCCAGGACTCGGGGCTTTCCGTGAGAGCCTCATCCCGCTCCAGGAGAGTCACAAGAGGTATGATGTGGGGAAAGGTGGTGTTGGTCAGTGGTGGCCCTTCTGGGGAGAGAGGCACTCTTAGGACCCCGCATGGCCCCGTGACACTGTGTCCCCCTCCCCATCTCCCTGTGGAGTGCTCATGTGGCCAAACACTGCCATGAAGCCAGGCTGCCACCATGCTCCCAGGAGAGGCTTAAAGGCTCAGCTGGACACAGCAGCTGCAGTGTCTATTCGATCGCTGTGCCTGGGGCCATCGCCTCGTTTAACACCAGCTCCTCCCAGCCAGGGTTTCTGGCTGTGCTGGGAAGGGAAAGCTGATGGCCCTGCTCAGGCTGCATTTCCCCAAGCTGCAATGAGGAGCAGGTTTGCAGACCACAGGGCACCGGGCACTAGAGACACATGGCTTTTCATCTTTCCAGCTGGCCGTCCTGTCCCTTGGTTTGGCACTCACCGCCATGCAAGCATGAGGGTTTGGCTCAGCTGCTGGTTTTATTTAGTTATGAAATGCTTCCTCAGGAAGGAAGGGGCAAACAAGGCCAGACGGTCTCTGCCGAGTGCTGGGGGGGGTCAGCAGC